>NC_090925.1:748329449-748629449 GCF_040938575.1 Ambystoma mexicanum
AAGTTCTGAAAATGTTAGCAGCCCAAAAATGCCTTAAAATGCATCTTAGGCCTGCAAAAATGTAGAAAACTTTGGAGGTGGAAAAAATGGGTTTAGAGTCATCCTAGACCCCCTAAAGTCCAGAAAATGGTTGTGGCTCAAGAATGGTGTCAGAGAGCCCTGAATGTCCCAAAAACATTTGCAGCCTGAAAGGGGCATTGACCTGCATCCTAGACCACTGAAATTCCCAAAAATATTTTTGCCACGAAAAATGCATCCTACACCCCTGAAAGCTCGAATATGTTAGCAGCCCAAAAAAGGCCTTAAAATGCATTTTAGGCCTGCAAAAATGTTGAAAACTTTGGAGGCCCAAAAAAGGGGTTTACAGGCATCCTAGACCCCCTAAAGTTCAGAAAATGTTGGTGTGCCAAAATCGGTGTCAGAGAGCTCTGAATGTCCCAAAAACATTTGCAGCCTGAAAGGGGCATTGACCTGCATCCTAGACCACTGAAATTCCCAAAAATATTTTTGCCACGAAAAATGCATCCTACACCCCTGAAAGCTCGAATATTTTAGCAGCCGAAAAAAGGACTTAAAATGCATTTTAGGCCTGCAAAAATGTTGAAAACTTTGGAGGCCCAAAAAAGGGGTTTACAGGCATCCTAGACCCCCTAAAGTCCAGAAAATGTTGGTGGGCCAAAATCTGTGTCAGAGAGCTCTGAATGTCCCAAAAACATTTGCAGCCTCAAAGGGGCATTAACCTGCATCCTAGACCACTGATATTCCCAAAAATATTTTTGGCACGAAAAATGCATCCTACACCCCTGAAAGCTCGAATATTTTAGCAGCCCAAAAACGGCCTTAAAATACATTTTAGGCCTGCAAAAATGTTGAAAACTTTGGAGGCCCAAAAAAGGGGTTTACAGGCAATCTAGGCCCCCTAAAGTCCAGAAAATGTTGGTTGCCCAAAAACAGTGTCAGAGAGCTCTGAATGTCCCAAAAGGATTTGCAGCCTGAAAGGGGCAGTAACCCGCATCCCAGACCACTGAAATTCCCAAAAATATTTTTGGCACAGAAAATGCATCCTACACCCCTGAAAGCTCAGAATATGTTAGCAGCCCAAAAAAGGCCTTCAAATACATTTTAGGCCTACAAAAATGTTGAAAACTTTGGAGGCCCAAAAAAGGGGTTTACAGGCATCCTAGACCCCCTAAAGTCCAGAAAATGTTGGTGGCCCAAAAACAGTGTCAGAGAGCTGTGAATGTCCCAAAACGATTTGCAGCCTGAAAGGGGCATTAAGTCGCATCCTAGACCACTGAAATTACCCAAAATATTTTTGGCACAAAAAATGCATCCTACAACCCTGAAAGATCAGAAAATGTTGGCAGCTCAAAAAAAGGACTTAAAATGCTTCTTAGGCCTGCACAAATGTTGAAAACTTTGGAGGCTGAAAAAAGGGGTTAACAGGCATCCTAGACCCCCTAAAGTCCAGAAAATGTTGGTGGGCCAAAATCTGTGTCAGAGAGCTCTGAATGTCCCAAAAACATTTGAAGCCTCAAAGGGGCATTAACCTGCATCCTAGACCATTGAAATTCCCAAAAATATTTTTGGCACGAAAAATGCATCCTACACCCCTGAAGCTCAGAATATGTTAGCAGCCCAAAAACGGCCTTAAAATGCATTTTAGGCCTGCAAAAATGTTGAAAACTTTGGAGCCCCAAAAAAGGGGTTTACAGGCATCCTAGACCCCCTAAAGTCCAGAAAATGTTGGTGGACCAAAAACAGTGTCAGAGAACGCTAAATGTCTCAAAAGGATTTGTAGCCCGAAAGGGACATTAAGTCGCATCCTAGACCACTGAAATTCCCCAAAATATTTTTGGCACGAAAAATTCATCCGACACCCCTGAAAGCTCAGAATATGTTAGCAGCCCAAAAAAGGCCTTAAAATGCATGTTAGGCCTGCAAAAATGTTGAAAACTTTGGAGGCCCAAAAAAGGGGTTTACAGGCATCCTAGACCCCCTAAAGTCCAGAAAATGTTGGTGGCCCAAAAACAGTGTCAGAGAGCTCTGAATGTCCCAAAAACATTTGCAGCCTGAAAAGGGCACTAACCCACATCCCAGACCACTGAAATTCCCAAAAATATCTTTGCCACAAAAAATGCATCCTACAACCCTGAAAGTTCAGAAAATGTTGGCAGCTCAATAAAAGGACTTAAAATGCATCTTAAGCCTGCAAAAATGTTGAAAACTTTGGAGGCCCAAAAAAGGGGTTTACAGGCATCCTAGACCCCCTTAAGTTCAGAAAATGTTGGTGGGACAAAATCGGTGTCAGAGAGCTCTGAATGTCCCAAAAACATGTGCAGCCTGAAAGGGGCATTAAGCCGCATCCTAGATCACTGAAATTCCCCAAAATATTTTTGACACGAAAAATGCAACCTATACCCCTGAAGCTCAGAATATGTTAGCAGCCCAAAAAAGGCCTTAAAATGCATTTTAGGCCTGCGAAAATGTTGAAAACTTTGGAGGCACAAAAAAGGGGTTTACAGGCATCCTAGACCCCCTAAAGTCCAGAAAATGATGGTGGCCCAAAAACAGTGTCAGAGAGCTCTGAATGTCCCAAAACGATTTGCAGCCTGAAAGGGGCATTAAGTCTCATCCTAGACCACTGAAATTCCCCAAAATATTTTTGGCACAAAAAATGCATCCTACAACCCTGAAAGATCAGAAAATGTTGGCAGCTCAAAAAAAGGACTTAAAATGCTTCTTAGGCCTGCACAAATGTTGAAAACTTCGGAGGCCGAAAAAAGGGGTTTACATGCATCCTAGACCCCCTAAAGTCCAGAAAATGTTGGTGGGCCAAAATCTGTGTCAGAGAGCTCTGAATGTCCCAAAAACATTTGCAGCCTCAAAGGGGCATTAACCCGTATCCTAGACCACTGAAATTCCGAAAAATATTTTTGGCACGAAAAATGCATCCTACACCCCTGAAGCTCAGAATATGTTAGCAGCCCAAAAACGGCCTTAAAATGCATTTTAGGCCTGCAAAAATGTTGAAAACTTTGAAGGACCAAAAAAGGGGTTTACAGGCATCCTAGACACCCTAAAGTCCAGAAAATGTTGGTGGCCAAAAAATGGTGTCAGAGAGCCCTGAATGTCTCAAAAAGATTTGTAGCCCGAAAGGGACATTAAGTCGCATCCTAAACCACTGAAATTCCCCAAAATATTTTGGCACGAAAAATTCATCCTACACCCCTGAAAGCTCAGAATATGTTAGCAGCCCAAAAAAGGCCTTAAAATGCATGTTAGGCCTGCAAAAATGTTGAAAACTTTGAAGGACCAAAAAAGGGGTTTACAGGCATCCTAGACACCCTAAAGTCCAGAAAATGTTGGTGGCCCAAAAAGAGGGTCAGAGAGCTCTGAATGTCCCAAGAGCTCTGAATGTCCCAAAAACATTTGCAGAGTGAAAGGGGCATTAACCCGCATCCTAGAACACTGAAATTCCCCAAAATATTTTTGGCATGAAAAATCCATCCTACAACGCTGAAAGTTCAGAAAATGTTGGAAGCTCAAAAAAAGGACTTAAAATGCATCTTAGGCCTGCGAAAATGTTGAAAACTTTGGAGGCCCAAAAAAGGGGTTTACAGGCATCCTAGACCCCCTAAAGTCCAGAAAATGTTGGTGTGCCAAAACCTGTGTCAGAGAGCTCTGAATGTCCCAAAAACATTTGCAGCCTGAAAGGGGCATTAACCCACATCCTAGAACACAGAAATGTCCAAAAATATTTTTGGCCAGAAAAATGCATACTACACCCCTGAAAGTTCTGAAAATGTTAGCAGCCCAAAAATGCCTTAAAATGCATCGTAGGCATGCAAAAATGTAGAAAACTTTGGAGGCCCAAAAAGGGGTTTACAGGCATCCTAGACCCCCTAAAGTCCAGAAAATGTTGGTGGCCCAAAAACAGTGTCAGAGAGCTCTGAATGTCCCAAAAACATTTGCAGCCTGAAAAGGGCACTAACCCACATCCCAGACCACTGAAATTCCCAAAAATATTTTTGCCACAAAAAATGCATCCTACAACCCTAAAAGTTCAGAAAATGGTGGCAGCTCAAAAAAAGGACTTAAAATGCATCTTAAGCCTGCAAAAATGTTGAAAACTTTGGCGGCCCAAAAAAGGGGTTTACAGGCATCCTAGACCCCCTAAAGTCCACAAAATGTTGGTGGGCCAAAATCGGTGTCAGAGAGCTCTGAATGTCCCAAAAACATGCACAGCCTGAGGGGCATTAATCCGCATCATAGATCACTGGAATTCCCCAAAATATTTTTGGCACGAAAAATGCAACCTATATCCCTGAAGCTCAGAATATGTTAGCAGCCCAAAAAATGCCTTAAAATGCGTTTTAGGCCTGTAAAAATGTTGAAAACTTTGGAGGACCAAAAAAGGGGTTTACAGGCATCCTAGACCCCCTAAAGTCCAAAAAATGTTGGTGGGCCAAAATCGGTGTCAGAGAGCTCTGAATGTCCCAAAAACATGTGCAACCTGAAAGGGGCATTAAGCCGCATCCTAGATCACTGAAATTCCCCAAAATAGTTTTGGCAAGAAAAATGCAACCTATACCCCTGAATCTTCGAATATGTTAGCAGCTCTAAAAAGTCTTTAAAATGCATTTCAGGCCTGCAAAAATGTTGAAAAGTTTGGAGGCCCAAAAAAGGGGTTTAAAGGCATCCTAGACCCCCTAAAGTCCAGAAAATGTTGGTGGCCCAAAATCTGTGTCAGAGAGCTCTGAATACCCCAAAAACATTTGCAGAGTCAAAGGGGCATCACCTGCATCCTAGACCACTGAAATTCCCAAAAATATTTTTGGCATAAAAAATGCATACTACACCCATGAAAGTTCTGAAAATGTTAGCAGCCCAAAAATGCCTTAAAACGCATCTTAGGCCTGCAAAAATGTAGAAAGCTTTGGAGGTGGAAAAAAGGGGTTTAGAGGCATCTAGACCCCCTAAAGTCCAGAAAATGGTTGTGGCCCAAAAATGGTGTCAGAGAGCTCTGAATGTCCCAAAAACATGTGCAGCCTGAAAGGGACATTAAGCCGCATCCTAGATCACTGAAACTCCTCAAAATATTTTTGGCACGGAAAAATGCATACTACACCCCTGAAAGTTCTGAAAATGTTAGCAGCCCAAAAATGCCTTAAAATGCATCTTAAGCCTGCAAAAATGTTGAAAACTTTGGAGGCCCAAAAAAGGGGTTTACAGGCATTCTAGACCCCCTAAAGTCCAGAAAATGTTGGTGGCCCAAAAACAGTGTCAGAGAGCTCTGAATGTCCCAAAAACATGTGCAGCCTGAGGGGCATTAAGCCGCATCCTAGATCACTGAAATTCCCCAAAATATTTTTGGCACGAAAAATGCAACCTATACCCCTGAAGCTCAGAATGTTAGCAGCCCAAAAAAGGCCTTAAAATGCATGTTAGGCCTGCAAAAATGTTGAAAACTTTGGAGGCCCAAAAAAGGGGTTTACAGGCATCCTAGACCCCCTAAAGTCCAGAAAATGTTGGTGGGCCAAAATCTGTCAGAGAGCTCTGAATACCCCAAAAACATTTGCAGAGTGAAAGGGGCATTCACCTGCATCCTAGACCACTGAAATTCCCCAAAATATTTTTGGCACGAAAAATTCATCCTACACCCCTGAAAGCTCAGAATATGTTAGCAGCCCAAAAAGGCCTTAAAATGCATGTTAGGCCTGCAAAAATGTTGAAAACTTTGAAGGCCCAAAAAAGGGGTTTACAGGCATCCTAGACCCCCTAAAGTCCAGAAAATGTTGGTGGCCCAAAAACAGTGTCAGAGAGCTCTGAATGTCCCAAAAACATGTGCAGCCTGAAAGGGGCATTAAGCCGCATCCGAGATCACTGAAATTCCCCAAAATATTTTTGGCACGAAAAATGCAACCTATACCCCTGAAGCTCAGAATATGTTAGCAGCCCAAAAAAGGCCTTCAAATGCATTTTAGGCCTGCGAAAATGTTAAAAACTTTGGAGGCCCAAAAAAGGGGTTTACAGGCATCCTAGACCCCCTAAAGTTCAGAAAATGTTGGTGGGACAAAATCAGTGTCAGAGAGCTCTGAATGTCCCAAAAACATGTGCAGCCTGAAAGGGGCATTAAGCCGCATCCTAGATCACTGAAATTCCCCAAAGAAATGCATCCTACAACCCTGAAAGATCAGAAAATGTTGGCAGCTCAAAAAAAGGACTTAAAATGCTTCTTAGGCCTGCACAAATGTTGAAAACTTCGGAGGCCGAAAAAATGGGTTTACATGCATCCTAGACCCCCTAAAGTCCAGAAAATGTTGGTGGGCCAAAATCTGTGTCAGAGAGCTCTGAATGTCCCAAAAACATTTGCAGCCTCAAAGGGGCATTAACCCGTATCCTAGACCACTGAAATTCCGAAAAATATTTTTGGCACGAAAAATGCATCCTACACCCCTGAAGCTCAGAATATGTTAGCAGCCCAAAAACGGCCTTAAAATGCATTTTAGGCCTGCAAAAATGTTGAAAACTTTGAAGGACCAAAAAAGGGGTTTACAGGCATCCTAGACACCCTAAAGTCCAGAAAATGTTGGTGGCCAAAAAATGGTGTCAGAGAGCCCTGAATGTCTCAAAAAGATTTGTAGCCCGAAAGGGACATTAAGTCGCATCCTAAACCACTGAAATTCCCCAAAATATTTTGGCACGAAAAATTCATCCTACACCCCTGAAAGCTCAGAATATGTTAGCAGCCCAAAAAAGGCCTTAAAATGCATGTTAGGCCTGCAAAAATGTTGAAAACTTTGAAGGACCAAAAAAGGGGTTTACAGGCATCCTAGACACCCTAAAGTCCAGAAAATGTTGGTGGCCCAAAAAGAGGGTCAGAGAGCTCTGAATGTCCCAAGAGCTCTGAATGTCCCAAAAACATTTGCAGAGTGAAAGGGGCATTAACCCGCATCCTAGAACACTGAAATTCCCCAAAATATTTTTGGCATGAAAAATCCATCCTACAACGCTGAAAGTTCAGAAAATGTTGGAAGCTCAAAAAAAGGACTTAAAATGCATCTTAGGCCTGCAAAAATGTTGAAAACTTTGGAGGCCCAAAAAAGGGGTTTACAGGCATCCTAGACCCCCTAAAGTCCAGAAAATGTTGGTGGGCCAAAATCTGTGTCAGAGAGCTCTGAATGTCCCAAAAACATTTGCAGCCTGAAAGGGGCATTAACCCACATCCTAGACCACAGAAATGTCCAAAAATATTTTTGGCCAGAAAAATGCATACTACACCCCTGAAAGTTCTGAAAATGTTAGCAGCCCAAAAATGCCTTAAAATGCATCGTAGGCATGCAAAAATGTAGAAAACTTTGGAGGCCCAAAAAGGGGTTTACAGGCATCCTAGACCCCCTAAAGTCCACAAAATGTTGGTGGGCCAAAATCGGTGTCAGAGAGCTCTGAATGTCCCAAAAACATGCACAGCTTGAGGGGCATTAAGCCGCATCCTAGATCACTGGAATTCCCCAAAATATTTTTGGCACGAAAAATGCAACCTATATCCCTGAAGCTCAGAATATGTTAGCAGCCCAAAAAATGCCTTAAAATGCATTTTAGGCCTGTAAAAATGTTGAAAACTTTGGAGGACCAAAAAAGGGGTTTACAGGCATCCTAGACCCCCTAAAGTCCAAAAAATGTTGGTGGGCCAAAATCGGTGTCAGAGAGCTCTGAATGTCCCAAAAACATGTGCAGCCTGAAAGGGGCATTAAGCCGCATCCTAGATCACTGAAATTCCCCAAAATAGTTTTGGCACGAAAAATGCAACCTATACCCCTGAAGCTCAGAATATGTTAGCAGCCCAAAAAATGCCTTAAAATGCATTTTAGGCCTGTAAAAATGTTGAAAAGTTTGGAGGCCCAAAAAAGGGGTTTACAGGCATCCTAGACCCCCTAAAGTCCAGAAAATGTTGGTGGCCCAAAATCTGTGTCAGAGAGCTCTGAATACCCCAAAAACATTTGCAGAGTCAAAGGGGCATCACCTGCATCCTAGACCACTGAAATTCCCAAAAATATTTTTGGTATAAAAAATGCATACTACACCCCTGAAAGTTCTGAAAATGTTAGCAGCCCAAAAATGCCTTAAAATGCATCTTAGGCCTGCAAAAATGTAGAAAACTTTGGAGGTGGAAAAAAGGGGTTTAGAGGCATCCTAGACCCCCTAAAGTCCAGAAAATGGTTGTGGCTCAAGAATGGTGTCAGAGAGCCCTGAATGTCCCAAAAACATTTGCAGCCTGAAAGGGGCATTGACCTGCATCCTAGACCACTGAAATTCCCAAAAATATTTTTGCCACGAAAAATGCATCCTACACCCCTGAAAGCTCGAATATGTTAGCAGCCCAAAAAAGGCCTTAAAATGCATTTTAGGCCTGCAAAAATGTTGAAAACTTTGGAGGCCCAAAAAAGGGGTTTACAGGCATCCTAGACCCCCTAAAGTTCAGAAAATGTTGGTGTGCCAAAATCGGTGTCAGAGAGCTCTGAATGTCCCAAAAACATTTGCAGCCTGAAAGGGGCATTGACCTGCATCCTAGACCACTGAAATTCCCAAAAATATTTTTGGCACAGAAAATGCATCCTACACCCCTGAAAGCTCAGAATATGTTAGCAGCCCAAAAACGGCCTTAAAATACATTTTAGGCCTGCAAAAATGTTGAAAACTTTGGAGGCCCAAAAAAGGGGTTTACAGGCAATCTAGGCCCCCTAAAGTCCAGAAAATGTTGGTTGCCCAAAAACAGTGTCAGAGAGCTCTGAATGTCCCAAAAGGATTTGCAGCCTGAAAGGGGCAGTAACCCGCATCCCAGACCACTGAAATTCCCAAAAATATTTTTGGCACAGAAAATGCATCCTACACCCCTGAAAGCTCAGAATATGTTAGCAGCCCAAAAAAGGCCTTCAAATGCATTTTAGGCCTGCAAAAATGTTGAAAACTTTGGAGGCCCAAAAAAGGGGTTTACAGGCATCCCAGACCCCCTAAAGTCCAGAAAATGTTGGTGGCCCAAAAACAGTGTCAGAGAGCTGTGAATGTCCCAAAACGATTTGCAGCCTGAAAGGGGCATTAAGTCGCATCCTAGACCACTGAAATTACCCAAAATATTTTTGGCACAAAAAATGCATCCTACAACCCTGAAAGATCAGAAAATGTTGGCAGCTCAAAAAAAGGACTTAAAATGCTTCTTAGGCCTGCACAAATGTTGAAAACTTTGGAGGCTGAAAAAAGGGGTTAACAGGCATCCTAGACCCCCTAAAGTCCAGAAAATGTTGGTGGGCCAAAATCTGTGTCAGAGAGCTCTGAATGTCCCAAAAACATTTGAAGCCTCAAAGGGGCATTAACCTGCATCCTAGACCATTGAAATTCCCAAAAATATTTTTGGCACGAAAAATGCATCCTACACCCCTGAAGCTCAGAATATGTTAGCAGCCCAAAAACGGCCTTAAAATGCATTTTAGGCCTGCAAAAATGTTGAAAACTTTGGAGCCCCAAAAAAGGGGTTTACAGGCATCCTAGACCCCCTAAAGTCCAGAAAATGTTGGTGGACCAAAAACAGTGTCAGAGAACGCTAAATGTCTCAAAAGGATTTGTAGCCCGAAAGGGACATTAAGTCGCATCCTAGACCACTGAAATTCCCCAAAATATTTTTGGCACGAAAAATTCATCCGACACCCCTGAAAGCTCAGAATATGTTAGCAGCCCAAAAAAGGCCTTAAAATGCATGTTAGGCCTGCAAAAATGTTGAAAACTTTGGAGGCCCAAAAAAGGGGTTTACAGGCATCCTAGACCCCCTAAAGTCCAGAAAATGTTGGTGGCCCAAAAACAGTGTCAGAGAGCTCTGAATGTCCCAAAAACATTTGCAGCCTGAAAAGGGCACTAACCCACATCCCAGACCACTGAAATTCCCAAAAATATCTTTGCCACAAAAAATGCATCCTACAACCCTGAAAGTTCAGAAAATGTTGGCAGCTCAATAAAAGGACTTAAAATGCATCTTAAGCCTGCAAAAATGTTGAAAACTTTGGAGGCCCAAAAAAGGGGTTTACAGGCATCCTAGACCCCCTTAAGTTCAGAAAATGTTGGTGGGACAAAATCGGTGTCAGAGAGCTCTGAATGTCCCAAAAACATGTGCAGCCTGAAAGGGGCATTAAGCCGCATCCTAGATCACTGAAATTCCCCAAAATATTTTTGACACGAAAAATGCAACCTATACCCCTGAAGCTCAGAATATGTTAGCAGCCCAAAAAAGGCCTTAAAATGCATTTTAGGCCTGCGAAAATGTTGAAAACTTTGGAGGCACAAAAAAGGGGTTTACAGGCATCCTAGACCCCCTAAAGTCCAGAAAATGATGGTGGCCCAAAAACAGTGTCAGAGAGCTCTGAATGTCCCAAAACGATTTGCAGCCTGAAAGGGGCATTAAGTCTCATCCTAGACCACTGAAATTCCCCAAAATATTTTTGGCACAAAAAATGCATCCTACAACCCTGAAAGATCAGAAAATGTTGGCAGCTCAAAAAAAGGACTTAAAATGCTTCTTAGGCCTGCACAAATGTTGAAAACTTCGGAGGCCGAAAAAAGGGGTTTACATGCATCCTAGACCCCCTAAAGTCCAGAAAATGTTGGTGGGCCAAAATCTGTGTCAGAGAGCTCTGAATGTCCCAAAAACATTTGCAGCCTCAAAGGGGCATTAACCCGTATCCTAGACCACTGAAATTCCGAAAAATATTTTTGGCACGAAAAATGCATCCTACACCCCTGAAGCTCAGAATATGTTAGCAGCCCAAAAACGGCCTTAAAATGCATTTTAGGCCTGCAAAAATGTTGAAAACTTTGAAGGACCAAAAAAGGGGTTTACAGGCATCCTAGACACCCTAAAGTCCAGAAAATGTTGGTGGCCAAAAAATGGTGTCAGAGAGCCCTGAATGTCTCAAAAAGATTTGTAGCCCGAAAGGGACATTAAGTCGCATCCTAAACCACTGAAATTCCCCAAAATATTTTGGCACGAAAAATTCATCCTACACCCCTGAAAGCTCAGAATATGTTAGCAGCCCAAAAAAGGCCTTAAAATGCATGTTAGGCCTGCAAAAATGTTGAAAACTTTGAAGGACCAAAAAAGGGGTTTACAGGCATCCTAGACACCCTAAAGTCCAGAAAATGTTGGTGGCCCAAAAAGAGGGTCAGAGAGCTCTGAATGTCCCAAGAGCTCTGAATGTCCCAAAAACATTTGCAGAGTGAAAGGGGCATTAACCCGCATCCTAGAACACTGAAATTCCCCAAAATATTTTTGGCATGAAAAATCCATCCTACAACGCTGAAAGTTCAGAAAATGTTGGAAGCTCAAAAAAAGGACTTAAAATGCATCTTAGGCCTGCGAAAATGTTGAAAACTTTGGAGGCCCAAAAAAGGGGTTTACAGGCATCCTAGACCCCCTAAAATCCAGAAAATGTTGGTGCGCCAAAACCTGTGTCAGAGAGCTCTGAATGTCCCAAAAACATTTGCAGCCTGAAAGGGGCATTAACCCACATCCTAGAACACAGAAATGTCCAAAAATATTTTTGGCCAGAAAAATGCATACTACACCCCTGAAAGTTCTGAAAATGTTAGCAGCCCAAAAATGCCTTAAAATGCATCGTAGGCATGCAAAAATGTAGAAAACTTTGGAGGCCCAAAAAGGGGTTTACAGGCATCCTAGACCCCCTAAAGTCCAGAAAATGTTGGTGGCCCAAAAACAGTGTCAGAGAGCTCTGAATGTCCCAAAAACATTTGCAGCCTGAAAAGGGCACTAACCCACATCCCAGACCACTGAAATTCCCAAAAATATTTTTGCCACAAAAAATGCATCCTACAACCCTAAAAGTTCAGAAAATGGTGGCAGCTCAAAAAAAGGACTTAAAATGCATCTTAAGCCTGCAAAAATGTTGAAAACTTTGGCGGCCCAAAAAAGGGGTTTACAGGCATCCTAGACCCCCTAAAGTCCACAAAATGTTGGTGGGCCAAAATCGGTGTCAGAGAGCTCTGAATGTCCCAAAAACATGCACAGCCTGAGGGGCATTAATCCGCATCATAGATCACTGGAATTCCCCAAAATATTTTTGGCACGAAAAATGCAACCTATATCCCTGAAGCTCAGAATATGTTAGCAGCCCAAAAAATGCCTTAAAATGCGTTTTAGGCCTGTAAAAATGTTGAAAACTTTGGAGGACCAAAAAAGGGGTTTACAGGCATCCTAGACCCCCTAAAGTCCAAAAAATGTTGGTGGGCCAAAATCGGTGTCAGAGAGCTCTGAATGTCCCAAAAACATGTGCAACCTGAAAGGGGCATTAAGCCGCATCCTAGATCACTGAAATTCCCCAAAATAGTTTTGGCAAGAAAAATGCAACCTATACCCCTGAATCTTCGAATATGTTAGCAGCTCTAAAAAGTCTTTAAAATGCATTTCAGGCCTGCAAAAATGTTGAAAAGTTTGGAGGCCCAAAAAAGGGGTTTAAAGGCATCCTAGACCCCCTAAAGTCCAGAAAATGTTGGTGGCCCAAAATCTGTGTCAGAGAGCTCTGAATACCCCAAAAACATTTGCAGAGTCAAAGGGGCATCACCTGCATCCTAGACCACTGAAATTCCCAAAAATATTTTTGGCATAAAAAATGCATACTACACCCCTGAAAGTTCTGAAAATGTTAGCAGCCCAAAAATGCCTTAAAACGCATCTTAGGCCTGCAAAAATGTAGAAAGCTTTGGAGGTGGAAAAAAGGGGTTTAGAGGCATCTAGACCCCCTAAAGTCCAGAAAATGGTTGTGGCCCAAAAATGGTGTCAGAGAGCTCTGAATGTCCCAAAAACATGTGCAGCCTGAAAGGGACATTAAGCCGCATCCTAGATCACTGAAACTCCTCAAAATATTTTTGGCACGGAAAAATGCATACTACACCCCTGAAAGTTCTGAAAATGTTAGCAGCCCAAAAATGCCTTAAAATGCATCTTAAGCCTGCAAAAATGTTGAAAACTTTGGAGGCCCAAAAAAGGGGTTTACAGGCATTCTAGACCCCCTAAAGTCCAGAAAATGTTGGTGGCCCAAAAACAGTGTCAGAGAGCTCTGAATGTCCCAAAAACATGTGCAGCCTGAGGGGCATTAAGCCGCATCCTAGATCACTGAAATTCCCCAAAATAGTTTTGGCACGAAAAATGCAACCTATACCCCTGAAGCTCAGAATATGTTAGCAGCCCAAAAAATGCCTTAAAATGCATTTTAGGCCTGTAAAAATGTTGAAAAGTTTGGAGGCCCAAAAAAGGGGTTTACAGGCATCCTAGACCCCCTAAAGTCCAGAAAATGTTGGTGGCCCAAAATCTGTGTCAGGGAGCTCTGAATACCCCAAAAACATTTGCAGAGTCAAAGGGGCATCACCTGCATCCTAGACCACTGAAATTCCCAAAAATATTTTTGGTATAAAAAATGCATACTACACCCCTGAAAGTTCTGAAAATGTTAGCAGCCCAAAAATGCCTTAAAATGCATCTTAGGCCTGCAAAAATGTAGAAAACTTTGGAGATGGAAAAAAGGGGTTTAGAGGCATCTAGACCCCCCAAAGTCCAGAAAATGGTTGTGGCCCAAAAATGGTGTCAGAGAGCTCTGAATGTCCCAAAAACATGTGCAGCCTGAAAGGGACATTAAGCCGCATCCTAGATCACTGAAACTCCTCAAAATATTTTTGGCACGAAAAATGCATACTACACCCCTGAAAGTTCTGAAAATGTTAGCAGCCCAAAAATGCCTTAAAATGCATCTTAAGCCTGCAAAAATGTTGACAACTTTGGAGGCCCAAAAAAGGGGTTTACAGGCATCCTAGACCCCCTAAAGTCCAGAAAATGTTGGTGGCCCAAAAACAGTGTCAGAGAGCTCTGAATGTCCCAAAAACATGTGCAGCCTGAGGGGCATTAAGCCGCATCCTAGATCACTGAAATTCCCCAAAATATTTTTGGCACGAAAAATGCAACCTATACCCCTGAAGCTCAGAATATGTTAGCAGCCCAAAAAAGGCCTTAAAATGCATGTTAGGCCTGCAAAAATGTTGAAAACTTTGGAGGCCGAAAAAAGGGGTTTACAGGCATCCTAGACCCCCTAAAGTCCAGAAAATGTTGGTGGGCCAAAATCTGTGTCAGAGAGCTCTGAATACCCCAAAAACATGTGCAGCCTGAAAGGGGCATTAAGCCGCATCCGAGATCACTGAAATTCCCCAAAATATTTTTGGCACGAAAAATGCAACCTATACCCCTGAAGCTCAGAATATGTTAGCAGCCCAAAAAAGGCCTTCAAATGCCTTTTAGGCCTGCGAAAATGTTAAAAACTTTGGAGGCCCAAAAAAGGGGTTTACAGGCATCCTAGACCCCCTAAAGTTCAGAAAATCTTGGTGGGACAAAATCGGTGTCAGAGAGCTCTGAATGTCCCAAAACATGTGCAGCCTGAAAGGGGCATTAAGCCGCATCCTAGATCACTGAAATTCCCCAAAATATTTTTGGCACGAAAAATGCAACCTATACCCCTGAAGCTCAGAATATGTTAGCAGCCTAGAAAAGGCCTTAAAATGCATTTTAGGCCTGCGAAAATGTTGAAAACTTTTGAGGCCCAAAAAAGGGGTTTACTGGCATCCTAGACCCCCTAAAGTCCAGAAAATGTTGGTGGCCCAAAAACAGTGTCAGAGAGCTCTGAATGTCCCAAAACGAATTGCAGCCTGAAAGGGGCATTAAGTCGCATCCTAGACCACTGAAATTCCCCAAAATATTTTTGGCACAAAAAATGCATTCTACAACCCTGAAAGATCATAAAATGTTGGCAGCTCAAAAAAAGGACTTAAAATGCTTCTTAGGCCTGCACAAATGTTGAAAAATTTGGAGGCCGAAAAAAGGGGTTTACAGGCATCCTAGACCCCCTAAAGTCCGGAAAATGTTGGTGGGCCAGAATCTGTGTCAGAGAGCTCTGAATGTCCCAAAAACATTTGCAGCCTCAAAGGGGCATTAACCCGCATCCTAGACCACTGAAATTCCCAAAAATATTTTTGGCACGAAAAATGCATCCTACACCCCTGAAGCTCAGAATATGTTAGCAGCCCAAAAACGGCCTTAAAATGCATTTTAGGCCTGCAAAAATGTTGAAAACTTTGAAGGACCAAAAAAGGGGTTTACAGGCATCCTAGACACCCTAAAGTCCAGAAAATGTTGGTGGCCAAAAAATGGTGTCAGAGAGCCCTGAATGTCCGAAAAACATTTGCAGAATGAAAGGGGCATTAAGCCGCATCCTAGACCACTGAAATTCCCAAAAATATTTTTGGCACGAAAAATGCATCCTACACCCCTGAAGCCCAGAATATGTTAGCAGCCCAAAAAAGGCCTTAAAATGTATTTTAGGCCTGAAAAAATGTTGAAAACTTTGGAGCCCCAAAAAAGGGGTTTACAGGCATCCTAGACCCCCTAAAGTCCAGAAAATGTTGGTGGACCAAAAACAGTGTCAGAGAACGCTAAATGTCTCAAAAGGATTTGTAGCCCGAAAGGGACATTAAGTCGCATCCTAGACCACTGAAATTCCCCAAAATATTTTTGGCACGAAAAATTCATCCTACACCCCTGAAAGCTCAGAATATGTTAGCAGCCCAAAAAAGGCCTTAAAATGCATGTTAGGCCTGCACAAATGTTGAAAACTTTGGAGGCCCAAAAAAGGGGTTTACAGGCATCCTAGACCCCCTAAAGTCCAGAAAATGTTGGTGGCCCAAAAACAGTGTCAGAGAGCTCTGAATGTCCCAAAAACATTTGCAGCCTCAAAGGGGCATTAACCCGCATCCTAGACCATTGAAATTCCCAAAAATATTTTTGGCACGAAAAATGCATCCTACACCCCTGAAAGCTCAGAATATGTTAGCAGCCCAAAAAATGCCTTAAAATGCATGTTTGGCCTGTAAAAATGTTGAAAACTTTGGAGCCCCAAAAAAGGGGTTTACAGGCATCCTAGACCCCCTAAAGTCCAGAAAATGTTGGTGGACCAAAAACAGTGTCAGAGAGCTCTGAATGTCCCAAAAACATTTGCAGCCTGAAAAGGGCACTAACCCACATCCCAGACCACTGAAATTCCCAAAAATATCTTTGCCACAAAAAATGCATCCTACAACCCTGAAAATTCAGAAAATGTTGGCAGCTCAATAAAAGGACTTAAAATGCATCTTAAGCCTGCAAACATGTTGAAAACTTTGGAGGCCCAAAAAAGGGGTTTACAGGCATCCTAGATCCCCTAAAGTTCAGAAAATGTTGGTGGGACAAAATCGGTGTCAGAGAGCTCTGAATGTCCCAAAAACATGTGCAGCCTGAAAGGGGCATTAATCCGCATCCTAGATCACTGAAATTCCCCAAAATATTTTTGACACGAAAAATGCAACCTATACCCCTGAAGCTCAGAATATGTTAGCAGCCCAAAAAAGGCCTTAAAATGCATTTTAGGCCTGCGAAAATGTTGAAAACTTTGGAGGCCCAAAAAAGGGGTTTACAGGCATCCTAGACCCCCTAAATTCCAGAAAATGTTGGTGGCCCAAAAACAGTGTCAGAGAGCTCTGAATGTCCCAAAACGATTTGCAGCCTGAAAGGGGCATTAAGTCGCATCCTAGACCACTGAAATTCCCCAAAATATTTTTGGCACAAAAAATGCATCCTACAACCCTGAAAGATCAGAAAATGTTGGCAGCTCAAAAAAAGGACTTAAAATGCTTATTAGGCCTGCACAAATGTTGAAAACTTTGGAGGCTGAAAAAAGGGGTTAACAGGCATCCTAGACCCCCTAAAGTCCAGAAAATGTTGGTGGGCCAAAATCTGTGTCAGAGAGCTCTGAATGTCCCAAAAACATTTGAAGCCTCAAAGGGGCATTAACCCGCATCCTAGACCATTGAAATTCCCAAAAATATTTTTGGCACGAAAAATGCATCCTACACCCCTGAAGCTCAGAATATGTTAGCAGCCCAAAAACGGCCTTAAAATGCATTTTAGGCCTGCAAAAATGTTGAAAACTTTGAAGGACCAAAAAAGGGGTTTACCGGCATCCTAGACACCCTAAAGTCCAGAAAATGTTGGTGGACCAAAAACAGTGTCAGAGAACTCTGAATGTCTCAAAAAGATTTGTAGCCCGAAAGGGGCATTAAGTCGCATCCCAGACCACTGAAATTCCCCAAAATATTTTTGGCACGAAAAATGCAACCTATACCCCTGAAGCTCCGAATATGTTAGCAGCCCAAAAAAGGCGTTAAAATGCATTTCAGGCCTGCAGAAATGTTGAAAAGTTTGGAGGCCCAAAAAAGGGGTTTACAGGCATCCTAGACCCCCTAAAGTCCAGAAAATGTTGGTGGGCCAAAATCTGTGTCAGAGAGCTCTGAATACCCCAAAAACATTTGCAGAGTGAAAGGGGCATTCACCTGCATCCTAGACCACTGAAATTCCCAAAAATATTTTTGGCATAAAAAATGCATACTACACCCCTGAAAGTTCTGAAAATGTTAGCAGCACAAAAATGCCTTAAAATGCATCTTAGGCCTGCAAAAATGTAGAAAACTTTGGAGATGGAAAAAAGGGTTTAGAGGCATCTAGACCCCCTAAAGTCCAGAAAATGTTTGTGGCCCACAAATGGTGTCAGAGAGTCCTGAATGTCCCAAAAACATTTGCAGCCTGAAAGGGGCAGTAACCCGCATCCCAGACCACTGAAATTCCCAAAAATATTTTTGGCACAAAAAATGCATCCTACAACCCTGAAAGATCAGAAAATGTTGGCAGCTCAAAAAAAGGACTTAAAATGCATCTTAAGCCTGAAAAAATGTTGAAAACTTTGGAGGCCCAAAAAAGGGGTTTACAGGCATCCTAGACCCCCTAAAGTCCAGAAAATGTTGGTGGCCCAAAAACAGTGTCAGAGAGCTCTGAATGTCCCAAAAACATTTGCAGCCTGAAAGTGGCACTAACCCACATCCCAGACCACTGAAATTCCCAAAAATATTTTTGGCATGAAAAATGCATTCTACACCCCTGAAAGCTCAGAATATGTTAGCAGGCCAAAAAAGGCCTTAAAATGCATTCTAGTCCTGCAAAAATGTTGAAAACTTTGGAGGCCCAAAAAAGGGGTTGGTTTACAGGCATCCTAGACCCCCTAAAGTCCAGATAATGTTGGTGGGCCAAAATCTGTGTCAGAGAGCTCTGAATGTCCCAAAAACATTTGCAGCCTCAAAGGGGCATTAACCAACATCCTAGACCACTGAAATGTCCAAAAATATTTTTGGCCAGAAAAATGCATACTACACCCCTGAAAGTTCTGAAAATGTTAGCAGCCCAAAAATGCCTTAAAATGCATCGTAGGCATGCAAAAATGTAGAAAACTTTGGAGGCCCAAAAAGGGGTTTACAGGCATCCTAGACCCCCTAAAGTCCAGAAAATGTTGGTGGCCCAAAAACAGTGTCAGAGAGCTCTGAATGTCCCAAAAACATTTGCAGCCTGAAAAGGGTACTAACCCACATCCCAGACCACTGAAATTCCCAAACATATTTTTGCCACAAAAAATGCATCCTACAACCCTGAAAGTTCAGAAAATGGTGGCAGCTCAAAAAAAGGACTTAAAATGCATCTTAAGCCGGCAAAAATGTTGAAAACTTTGGCGGCCCAAAAAAGGGGTTTACAGGCATCCTAGACCCCCTAAAGTCCACAAAATGTTGGTGGGCCAAAATCGGTGTCAGAGAGCTCTGAATGTCCCAAAAACATGTGCAGCCTGAGGGGCATTAAGCCGCATCCTAGATCACTGAAATTCCCCAAAATATTTTTGGCACAAAAAATGCAACCTATATCCCTGAAGCTCAGAATATGCTAGCAGCCCAAAAAAGGCCTTAAATTGCATTTCAGGCCTGCAAATATGTTGAAAGGTTTGAAGGCCCAAAAAAGGGGTTTACAGGCATCCTAGACCACCTAAAGTCCAGAAAATGTTGGTGGGCCAAAATCTGTGTCAGAGAGCTCTGAATACCCCAAAAACATTTGCAGAGTGAAAGGGGCATTCACCTGCATCCTAGACCACTGAAATTCCCCAAAATATTTTTGGCACGAAAAATTCATCCTACACCCCTGAAAGCTCAGAATATGTTAGCAGCCCAAAAAAGGCCTTAAAATGCATGTTAGGCCTGCAAAAATGTTGAAAACTTTGGAGGCCCAAAAAAGGGGTTTACAGGCATCCTAGACCCCCTAAAGTCCAGAAAATGTTGGTGGGCCAAAATCTGTGTCAGAGAGCTCTGAATACCCCAAAAACATTTGTAGAGTGAAAGGGGCATTCACCTGCATACTAGACCACTGAAATTCCCCAAAATATTTTTGGCACGAAAAATTCATCCTACACCCCTGAAAGCTCAGAATATGTTAGCAGCCCAAAAAAGGCCTTAAAATGCATGTTAGGCCTGCAAAAATGTTGAAAACTTTGAAGGACCAAAAAAGGGGTTTACCGGCATCCTAGACACCCTAAAGTCCAGAAAATGTTGGTGGACCAAAAACAGTGTCAGAGAACTCTGAATGTCTCAAAAAGATTTGTAGCCCGAAAGGGGCATTAAGTCGCATCCCAGACCACTGAAATTCCCCAAAATATTTTTGGCACGAAAAATGCAACCTATACCCCTGAACCTCCGAATATGTTAGCAGCCCAAAAAAGGCCTTAAAATGCATTTCAGGCCTGCAAAAATGTTGAAAAGTTTGGAGGCCCAAAAAAGGGGTTTACAGGCATCCTAGACCCCCTAAAGTCCAGAAATAGTTGGTGGGCCAAAATCTGTGTCAGAGAGCTCTGAATACCCCAAAAACATTTGCAGAGTGAAAGGGGCATTCACCTGCATCCTAGACCACTGAAATTCCCAAAAATATTTTTGGCATAAAAAATGCCTACTACACCCCTGAAAGTTCTGAAAATGTTAGCAGCACAAAAATGCCTTAAAATGCATCTTAGGCCTGCAAAAATGTAGAAAACATTGGAGATGGAAAAAAGGGTTTAGAGGCATCTAGACCCCCTAAAGTCCAGAAAATGTTTGTGGCCCAAAAATGGTGTCAGAGAGTCCTGAATGTCCCAAAAACATTTGCAGCCTGAAAGGGGCAGTAACCCGCATCCCAGACCACTGAAATTCCCAAAAATATTTTTGGCACAAAAAATGCATCCTACAACCCTGAAAGATCAGAAAATGTTGGCAGCTCAAAAAAAGGACTTAAAATGCATCTTAAGCCTGCAAAAATGTTGAAAACTTTGGAGGCCCAAAAAAGGGGTTTACAGGCATCCTAGACCCCCTAAAGTCCAGAAAATGTTGGTGGGCCAAAATCTGTGTCAGAGAGCTCTGAATGTCCCAAAAACATTTGCAGCCTCAAAGGGGCATTAACCAACATCCTAGACCACTGAAATTCTGAAAAATATTTTTGGCACGAAAAATGCATCCTACACCCCTGAAGCTCAGAATATGTTAGCAGCCCAAAAACGGCCTTAAAATGCATTTTAGGCCTGCAAAAATGTTGAAAACTTTGAAGGACCAAAAAAGGGGTTTACAGGCATCCTAGACACCCTAAAGTCCAGAAAATGTTGGTGGCCAAAAAATGGTGTCAGAGAGCTCTGAATGTCCCAAAAACATTTGCAGCCTGAAAGGGGCACTAACCCACATCCTAGACCACAGAAATGTCCAAAAATATTTTTGGCCAGAAAAATGCATACTACACCCCTGAAAGTTCTGAAAATGTTAGCAGCCCAAAAAGGACTTAAAATGCATCGTAGGCATGCAAAAATGTAGAAAACTTTGGAGGCCCAAAAAGGGGTTTACAGGCATCCTAGACCCCCTAAAGTCCAGAAAATGTTAGTGGCCCAAAAACAGTGTCAGAGAGCTCTGAATGTCCCAAAAACATTTGCAGCCTGAAAAGGGCACTAACCCACATCCCAGACCACTGAAATCCCCAAACATATTTTTGCCACAAAAAATGCATCCTACAACCCTGAAAGTTCAGAAAATGGTGGCAGCTCAAAAAAAGGACTTAAAATGCATCTTAAGCCGGCAAAAATGTTGAAAACTTTGGCGGCCCAAAAAAGGGGTTTACAGGCATCCTAGACCCCCTAAAGTCCACAAAATGTTGGTGGGCCAAAATCGGTGTCAGAGAGCTCTGAATGTCCCAAAAACATGTGCAGCCTGAGGGGCATTAAGCCGCATCCTAGATCACTGAAATTCCCCAAAATATTTTTGGCACAAAAAATGCAACCTATATCCCTGAAGCTCAGAATATGCTAGCAGCCCAAAAAAGGCCTTAAATTGCATTTCAGGCCTGCAAATATGTTGAAAAGTTTGAAGGCCCAAAAAAGGGGTTTACAGGCATCCTAGACCACCTAAAGTCCAGAAAATGTTGGTGGGCCAAAATCTGTGTCAGAGAGCTCTGAATACCCCAAAAACATTTGCAGAGTGAAAGGGGCATTCACCTGCATCCTAGACCACTGAAATTCCCCAAAATATTTTTGGCACGAAAAATTCATCCTACACCCCTGAAAGCTCAGAATATGTTAGCAGCCCAAAAAAGGCCTTAAAATGCATGTTAGGCCTGCAAAAATGTTGAAAACTTTGGAGGCCCAAAAAAGGGGTTTACAGGCATCCTAGACCCCCTAAAGTCCAGAAAATGTTGGTGGGCCAAAATCTGTGTCAGAGAGCTCTGAATACCCCAAAAACATTTGTAGAGTGAAAGGGGCATTCACCTGCATACTAGACCACTGAAATTCCCCAAAATATTTTTGGCACGAAAAATTCATCCTACACCCCTGAAAGCTCAGAATATGTTAGCAGCCCAAAAAAGGCCTTAAAATGCATGTTAGGCCTGCAAAAATGTTGAAAACTTTGAAGGACCAAAAAAGGGGTTTACAGGCATCCTAGACGCCCTAAAGTCCAGAAAATGTTGGTGGACCAAAAACAGTGTCAGAGAACTCTGAATGTCTCAAAAAGATTTGTAGCCCGAAAGGGGCATTAAGTCGCATCCCAGACCACTGAAATTCCCCAAAATATTTTTGGCACGAAAAATGCAACCTATACCCCTGAACCTCCGAATATGTTAGCAGCCCAAAAAAGGCCTTAAAATGCATTTCAGGCCTGCAAAAATGTTGAAAAGTTTGGAGGCCCAAAAAAGGGGTTTACAGGCATCCTAGACCCCCTAAAGTCCAGAAATAGTTGGTGGGCCAAAATCTGTGTCAGAGAGCTCTGAATATCCCAAAAACATTTGCAGAGTGAAAGGGGCATTCACCTGCATCCTAGACCACTGAAATTCCCAAAAATATTTTTGGCATAAAAAATGCATACTACACCCCTGAAAGTTCTGAAAATGTTAGCAGCACAAAAATGCCTTAAAATGCATCTTAGGCCTGCAAAAATGTAGAAAACATTGGAGATGGAAAAAAGGGTTTACAGGCATCCTAGACCCCCTAAAGTCCAGAAAATGTTGGTGGGCCAAAATCTGTGTCAGAGAGCTCTGAATGTCCCAAAAACATTTGCAGCCTCAAAGGGGCATTAACCAACATCCTAGACCACTGAAATTCTGAAAAATATTTTTGGCACGAAAAATGCATCCTACACCCCTGAAGCTCAGAATATGTTAGCAGCCCAAAAACGGCCTTAAAATGCATTTTAGGCCTGCAAAAATGTTGAAAACTTTGAAGGACCAAAAAAGGGGTTTACAGGCATCCTAGACACCCTAAAGTCCAGAAAATGTTGGTGGCCAAAAAATGGTGTCAGAGAGCTCTGAATGTCCCAAAAACATTTGCAGCCTGAAAGGGGCACTAACCCACATCCTAGACCACAGAAATGTCCAAAAATATTTTTGGCCAGAAAAATGCATACTACACCCCTGAAAGTTCTGAAAATGTTAGCAGCCCAAAAATGCCTTAAAATGCATCGTAGGCATGCAAAAATGTAGAAAACTTTGGATGCCCAAAAAGGGGTTTACAGGCATCCTAGACCCCCTAAAGTCCAGAAAATGTTGGTGGCCCAAAAACAGTGTCAGAGAGCTCTGAATGTCCCAAAAACATTTGCAGCCTGAAAAGGGCACTAACCCACATCCCAGACCACTGAATTTCCCAAACATATTTTTGCCACAAAAAATGCATCCTACAACCCTGAAAGTTCAGAAAATGGTGGCAGTTCAAAAAAAGGACTTAAAATGCATCTTAAGCCTGCAAAAATGTTGAAAACTTTGGCGGCCCAAAAAAGGGGTTTACAGGCATCCTAGACCCCCTAAAGTCCACAAAATGTTGGTGGGCCAAAATCGGTGTCAGAGAGCTCTGAATGTCCCAAAAACATGTGCAGCCTGAGGGGCATTAAGCCGCATCCTAGATCACTGAAATTCCCCAAAATATTTTTGGCACAAAAAATGCAACCTATATCCCTGAAGCTCAGAATATGCTAGCAGCCCAAAAAAGGCCTTAAAATGCATTTCAGGCCTGCAAATATGTTGAAAAGTTTGAAGGCCCAAAAAAGGGGTTTACAGGCATCCTAGACCACCTAAAGTCCAGAAAATGTGTGTGGGCCAAAATCTGTGTCAGAGAGCTCTGAATACCCCAAAAACATTTGTAGAGTGAAAGGGGCATTCACCTGCATACTAGACCACTGAAATTCCCCAAAATATTTTTGGCACGAAAAATTCATCCTACACCCCTGAAAGCTCAGAATATGTTAGCAGCCCAAAAAAGGCCTTAAAATGCATGTTAGGCCTGCAAAAATGTTGAAAACTTTGAAGGACCAAAAAAGGGGTTTACCGGCATCCTAGACACCCTAAAGTCAGAAAATGTTGGTGGACCAAAAACAGTGTCAGAGAACTCTGAATATCTCAAAAAGATTTGTAGCCCGAAAGGGGCATTAAGTCGGATCCCAGACCACTGAAATTCCCCAAAATATTTTTGGCACGAAAAATGCAACCTATACCCCTGAACCTCCGAATATGTTAGCAGCCCAAAAAAGGCCTTAAAATGCATTTCAGGCCTGCAAAAATGTTGAAAAGTTTGGAGGCCCAAAAAAGGGGTTTACAGGCATCCTAGACCCCCTAAAGTCCAGAAAATGTTGGTGGGCCAAAATCTGTGTCAGAGAGCTCTGAATACCCCAAAAACATTTGCAGAGTGAAAGGGGCATTCACCTGCATCCTAGACCACTGAAATTCCCAAAAATATTTTTGGCATAAAAAATGCATACTACACCCCTGAAAGTTCTGAAAATGTTAGCAGCACAAAAATGCCTTAAAATGCATCTTAGGCCTGCAAAAATGTAGAAAACTTTGGAGATGGAAAAAAGGGTTTAGAGGCATCTAGACCCCCTAAAGTCCAGAAAATGTTTGTGGCCCAAAAATGGTGTCAGAGAGTCCTGAATGTCCCAAAAACATTTGCAGCCTGAAAGGGGCAGTAACTCGCATCCCAGACCACTGAAATTCCCAAAAATATTTTTGGCACAAAAAATGCATCCTACAACCCTGAAAGATCAGAAAATGTTGGCAGCTCAAAAAAAGGACTTAAAATGCATCTTAAGCCTGCAAAAATGTTGAAAACTTTGGAGGCCCAAAAAAGGGGTTTACAGGCATCCTAGACCCCCTAAAGTCCAGAAAATGTTGGTGGGCCAAAATCTGTGTCAGAGAGCTCTGAATGTCCCAAAAACATTTGCAGCCTCAAAGGGGCATTAACCAACATCCTAGACCACTGAAATTCCGAAAAATATTTTTGGCACGAAAAATGCATCCTACACCCCTGAAGCTCAGAATATGTTAGCAGCCCAAAAACGGCCTTAAAATGCATTTTAGGCCTGCAAAAATGTTGAAAACTTTGAAGGACCAAAAAAGGGGTTTACAGGCATCCTAGACACCCTAAAGTCCAGAAAATGTTGGTGGCCAAAAAATGGTGTCAGAGAGCTCTGAATGTCCCAAAAACATTTGCAGCCTGAAAGGGGCACTAACCCACATCCTAGACCACAGAAATGTCCAAAAATATTTTTGGCCAGAAAAATGCATACTACACCCCTGAAAGTTCTGAAAATGTTAGCAGCCCAAAAATGCCTTAAAATGCATCGTAGGCATGCAAACATGTAGAAAACTTTGGAGGCCCAAAAAGGGGTTTACAGGCATCCTAGACCCCCTAAAGTCCAGAAAATGTTGGTGGCCCAAAAACAGTGTCAGAGAGCTCTGAATGTCCCAAAAACATTTGCAGCCTGAAAAGGGCACTAACCCACATCCCAGACCACTGAAATTCCCAAACATATTTTTGCCACAAAAAATGCATCCTACAACCCTGAAAGTTCAGAAAATGGTGGCAGCTCAAAAAAAGGACTTAAAATGCATCTTAAGCCTGCAAAAATGTTGAAAACTTTGGCGGCCCAAAAAAGGGGTTTACAGGCATCCTAGACCCCCTAAAGTCCACAAAATGTTGGTGGGCCAAAATCGGTGTCAGAGAGCTCTGAATGTCCCAAAAACATGTGCAGCCTGAAAGGGGCATTCAGCAGCATCCTAGATCACTGAAATTCCCCAAAATATTTTTGGCACGAAAAATTCATCCTACACCCCTGAAAGCTCAGAATATGTTAGCAGCCCAAAAAAGGCCTTAAAATGCATGTTAGGCCTGCAAAAATGTTGAAAACTTTGGAGGCCCAAAAAAGGGGTTTACAGGCATCCTAGACCCCCTAAAGTTCAGAAAGTGTTGGTGGAACAAAATCGGTGTCAGAGAGCTCTGAATGTCCCAAAAACATTTGCAGCCTGAAAGGGACATTAAGCAGCATCCTAGATCACTGAAATTCCCCAAAATATTTTTGGCACGAAAAATGCAACCTATACCCCTGAAGCTCAGAATATGTTAGGAGCCCAAAAAAGGCCTTAAAATGCATTTTAGGCCTGCGAAAATGTTGAAAACTTTGGAGGCCCAAAAAAGGTGTTTACAGGCATCCTAGACCCTCTAAAGTCCAGAAAATGTTGGTGGCCCTAAAACAGTGTCAGAGAGCTCTGAATGTCACAAAACGATTTGCAGCCTGAAAGGGGCATTAAGTCGCATCCTAGACCCCTGAAATTCCCAAAAATATTTTTGGCACGAAAAATGCATCCTACACCCCTGAAGCTCAGAATATGTTAGCAGCCCAAAAACGGCCTTAAAATGCATTTTAGGCCTGCAAAAATGTTCAAAACTTTGGAGGCCCAAAAAAGGGGTTTACAGGCATCCTAGACCCCCTAAAGCCCAGAAAATGTTGGTGGCCCAAAAACAGTGTCAGAGAGCTCTGAATGTCCCAAAAACATTTGCAGCCTGAAAAGGGCACTAACCCACATCCCAGACCACTGAAATTCCCAAAAATATTTTTGCCACAAAAAATGCATCCTACAACCCTGAAAGTTCAGAAAATGTTGGCAGCTCAATAAAAGGACTTAAAATGCATCTTAAGCCTGCAAAAATGTTGAAAACTTTGGAGGCCCAAAAAAGGGGTTTACAGGCATCCTAGACCCCCTAAAGTTCAGAAAATGTTGGTGGGACAAAATCGGTGTCAGAGAGCTCTGAATTTCCCAAAAACATGTGCAGCCTGAAAGGGGCATTAAGCCGCATCCTAGTTCACTGAAATTCCCCAAAATATTTTTGCCACAAAAAATGCATCCTACACCCCTGAAAGATCAGAAAATGTTTGCAGCACAAAAAAAGGACTTAAAATGCATCTTAAGCCTGCAAAAATGTTGAAAACTTTGGAGGCCCAAAAAAGGGGTTTACAGGCATCCTAGACCCCCTAAAGTCCAGAAAATGTTGGTGGGCCAAAATCTGTGTCAGAGAGCTCTGAATGTCCCAAAAACATTTGCAGCCTCAAAGGGGCATTAACCCGCATCCTAGACCATTGAAATTCCCAAAAATATTTTTGGCACGAAAAATGCATCCTACACCCCTGAAGCTCAGAATATGTTAGCAGCCCAAAAACGGCCTTAAAATGCATTTTAGGCCTGCAAAAATGTTGAAAACTTTGAAGGACCAAAAAAGGGGTTTACAGGCCTCCTAGACACCCTAAAGTCCAGAAAATGTTGGTGGCCCAAAAACAGTGTCAGAGAGCTCTGAATGTCCCAAAAACATTTGCAGCCTGAAAAGGGCACTAACCCACATCCCAGACCACTGAAATTCCCAAAAATATTTTTGCCACAAAAAATGCATCCTACAACCCTGAAAGTTCAGAAAATGTTGGCAGCTCAATAAAAGGACTTAAAATGCATCTTAAGCCTGCAAAAATGTTGAAAACTTTGGAGGCCCAAAAAAGGGGTTTACAGGCATCCTAGACCCCCTAAAGTTCAGAAAATGTTGGTGGGACAAAATCGGTGTCAGAGAGCTCTGAATTTCCCAAAAACATGTGCAGCCTGAAAGGGGCATTAAGCCGCATCCTAGTTCACTGAAATTCCCCAAAATATTTTTGCCACAAAAAATGCATCCTACACCCCTGAAAGATCAGAAAATGTTTGCAGCACAAAAAAAGGACTTAAAATGCATCTTAAGCCTGCAAAAATGTTGAAAACTTTGGAGGCCCAAAAAAGGGGTTTACAGGCATCCTAGACCCCCTAAAGTCCAGAAAATGTTGGTGGGCCAAAATCTGTGTCAGAGAGCTCTGAATGTCCCAAAAACATTTGCAGCCTCAAAGGGGCATTAACCCGCATCCTAGACCATTGAAATTCCCAAAAATATTTTTGGCACGAAAAATGCATCCTACACCCCTGAAGCTCAGAATATGTTAGCTGCCCAAAAACGGCCTTAAAATGCATTTTAGGCCTGCAAAAATGTTGAAAACTTTGAAGGGCCAAAAAAGGGGTTTACAGGCCTCCTAGACACCCTAAAGTCCAGAAAATGTTGGTGGACCAAAAACAGTGTCAGAGAACTCTGAATGTCTCAAAAAGATTTGTAGCCCGAAAAGGGCATTAAGTCGCATCCTAGACCACTGAAATTCCCAAAAATATTTTTGGCACGAAAAATTCATCCTACACCCCTGAAAGCTCAGAATATGTTAGCAGCCCAAAAAATGCCTTAAAATGCATGTTAGGCCTGTAAAAATGTTGAAAACTTTGGAGGACCAAAAAAGGGGTTTACAGGCATCCTAGACCCCCTAAAGTCCAAAAAATGTTGGTGGGACAAAATCGGTGTCAGAGAGCTCTGAATGTCCCAAAAACATGTGCAGCCTGAAAGGGGCATTAAGCCGCATCCTAGATCACTGAAATTCCCCAAAATATTTTTGGCACGAAAAATGCAACCTATACCCCTGAAGCTCTGAATATGTTAGCAGCCCAAAAAGGCCTTAAAATGCATTTCAGGCCTGCAAAAACGTTGAAAAGTTTGGAGGCCCAAAAAAGGGGTTTACAGGCATCCTAGACCCCCTAAAGTCCAGAAAATGTTGGTGGGCCAAAATCTGTGTCAGAGAGCTCTGAATACCCCAAAAACATTTGCAGAGTCAAAGTTGCATCACCTGCATCCTAGACCACTGAAATTCCCAAAAATATTTTTGGCATAAAAACTGCATACTACACCCCTGAAAGTTCTGAAAATGTTAGCAGCCCAAAAATGCCTTAAAATGCATCTTAGGCCTGCAAAAATGTAGAAAACTTTGGAGGTGGAAAAAAGGGGTTTAGAGGCATCTAGACCCCCTAAAGTCCAGAAAATGGTAGTGGCCCAAAAATGGTGTCAGAGAGTCCTGACTGTCCCAAAAACATTTGCAGCCTGAAAGGGGCATTAACCCGCTTCCCAGACCACTGAAATTCCCCAAAATATTTTTGGCACAAAAAATGCATCCTACAACCCTGAAAGATCAGAAAATGTTGGCAGCTCAAAAAAAGGACTTAAAATGCTTCTTAGACCTGCAAAAATGTTGAAAACTTTGGAGGCCAAAAAAGGGGTTTACAGGCATCCTAGACCCCCTAAAGTCCAGAAAATGTTGGTGGGCCAAAATCGGTGTCAGAGAGCTCTGAATGTCCCAAAAACATGTGCAGCCTGAAAGAGACATTAAGCCGCATCCTAGATCACTGAAACTCCTCAAAATATTTTTGGCACGAAAAATGCATACTACACCCCTGAAAGTTCTGAAAATGTTAGCAGCCCAAAAACGGCCATAAAATGCATTTTAGGCCTGCAAAAATGTTGAAAACTTTGAAGGACCAAAAAAGGGGTTTACAGGCATCCTAGACACCCTAAAGTCCAGAAAATGGTTGCTGCCCAAAAATGGTGTCAGAGAACTCTGAATGTCCCAAAAACATGTGCAGCCTGAAAGGGGCATTAACCCGCATCCTAGACGACTGAAATTCCCAAAAATATTTTTGGCACGAAAAATGCATCCTACACCCTTGAAAGATCAGAAAATGTTGGCAGCTCAAAAAAGAACTTAAAATGCATTTTAGGCCTGCAAAAATTTTGAAAACTTTGGAGGCTCAAAAAAGGGGTTAAAGGCATCCTAGACCCCCTAAAGTCCAGAAAATGTTGGTGGACCAAAATCGGTATCGGAGAGCTCTGCATGTCCCAAAAACAGTTGCTGCCTGAAAGTGGCACTAATCCACATCCCAGACCACTGAAATTACCCAAAATATTTTTGGCACGAAAAATGCAACTTATACCCCCGAAGCTCAGAATATGTTAGCAGCCCAAAAAAGGCCTTAAAATGCATTTTAGGCCTGCAAAAATGTTGAAAACTTTGGAGGCCCAAAAAAGGGGTTTACAGGCATCCTAGACCCTTAAAGTCCAGAAAATGTTGGTGGGCCAAAATCTGTGTCGGAGAGCTCTGAATGCCCGAAAAACATTTGCAGAGTGAACGGGTCATTAACCCACATCCTAGACCACTGAAATTCCCAAAAATATTGTTGCCACAAAAAATGCATACTACACCACTGAAAGTTCTGAAAATGTTAGCAGCCCAAAAATGCCTTAAAATGCATCTTAGGCCTGCAAAAATGTAGAAAACTTTGGAGGTGGAAAAAAGGGGTTTAGAGGCATCTAGACCCCCTAAAGTCCAGAAAATGTTGGTGGGCCAAAATCTGTGTCAGAGAGCTCTGAATGTCCCAAAAACATTTGCAGCCTCAAAGGGGCATTAACCAACATCCTAGACCACTGAAATTCCGAAAAATATTTTTGGCACGAAAAATGCATCCTACACCCCTGAAGCTCAGAATATGTTAGCAGCCCAAAAACGGCCTTAAAATGCATTTTAGGCCTGCAAAAATGTTGAAAACTTTGAAGGACCAAAAAAGGGGTTTACAGGCATCCTAGACACCCTAAAGTCCAGAAAATGTTGGTGGCCAAAAAATGGTGTCAGAGAGCTCTGAATGTCCCAAAAACATTTGCAGCCTGAAAGGGGCACTAACCCACATCCTAGACCACAGAAATGTCCAAAAATATTTTTGGCCAGAAAAATGCATACTACACCCCTGAAAGTTCTGAAAATGTTAGCAGCCCAAAAATGCCTTAAAATGCATCGTAGGCATGCAAACATGTAGAAAACTTTGGAGGCCCAAAAAGGGGTTTACAGGCATCCTAGACCCCCTAAAGTCCAGAAAATGTTGGTGGCCCAAAAACAGTGTCAGAGAGCTCTGAATGTCCCAAAAACATTTGCAGCCTGAAAAGGGCACTAACCCACATCCCAGACCACTGAAATTCCCAAACATATTTTTGCCACAAAAAATGCATCCTACAACCCTGAAAGTTCAGAAAATGGTGGCAGCTCAAAAAAAGGACTTAAAATGCATCTTAAGCCTGCAAAAATGTTGAAAACTTTGGCGGCCCAAAAAAGGGGTTTACAGGCATCCTAGACCCCCTAAAGTCCACAAAATGTTGGTGGGCCAAAATCGGTGTCAGAGAGCTCTGAATGTCCCAAAAACATGTGCAGCCTGAAAGGGGCATTCAGCAGCATCCTAGATCACTGAAATTCCCCAAAATATTTTTGGCACGAAAAATTCATCCTACACCCCTGAAAGCTCAGAATATGTTAGCAGCCCAAAAAAGGCCTTAAAATGCATGTTAGGCCTGCAAAAATGTTGAAAACTTTGGAGGCCCAAAAAAGGGGTTTACAGGCATCCTAGACCCCCTAAAGTTCAGAAAGTGTTGGTGGAACAAAATCGGTGTCAGAGAGCTCTGAATGTCCCAAAAACATTTGCAGCCTGAAAGGGACATTAAGCAGCATCCTAGATCACTGAAATTCCCCAAAATATTTTTGGCACGAAAAATGCAACCTATACCCCTGAAGCTCAGAATATGTTAGGAGCCCAAAAAAGGCCTTAAAATGCATTTTAGGCCTGCGAAAATGTTGAAAACTTTGGAGGCCCAAAAAAGGTGTTTACAGGCATCCTAGACCCTCTAAAGTCCAGAAAATGTTGGTGGCCCTAAAACAGTGTCAGAGAGCTCTGAATGTCACAAAACGATTTGCAGCCTGAAAGGGGCATTAAGTCGCATCCTAGACCCCTGAAATTCCCAAAAATATTTTTGGCACGAAAAATGCATCCTACACCCCTGAAGCTCAGAATATGTTAGCAGCCCAAAAACGGCCTTAAAATGCATTTTAGGCCTGCAAAAATGTTCAAAACTTTGGAGGCCCAAAAAAGGGGTTTACAGGCATCCTAGACCCCCTAAAGCCCAGAAAATGTTGGTGGCCCAAAAACAGTGTCAGAGAGCTCTGAATGTCCCAAAAACATTTGCAGCCTGAAAAGGGCACTAACCCACATCCCAGACCACTGAAATTCCCAAAAATATTTTTGCCACAAAAAATGCATCCTACAACCCTGAAAGTTCAGAAAATGTTGGCAGCTCAATAAAAGGACTTAAAATGCATCTTAAGCCTGCAAAAATGTTGAAAACTTTGGAGGCCCAAAAAAGGGGTTTACAGGCATCCTAGACCCCCTAAAGTTCAGAAAATGTTGGTGGGACAAAATCGGTGTCAGAGAGCTCTGAATTTCCCAAAAACATGTGCAGCCTGAAAGGGGCATTAAGCCGCATCCTAGTTCACTGAAATTCCCCAAAATATTTTTGCCACAAAAAATGCATCCTACACCCCTGAAAGATCAGAAAATGTTTGCAGCACAAAAAAAGGACTTAAAATGCATCTTAAGCCTGCAAAAATGTTGAAAACTTTGGAGGCCCAAAAAAGGGGTTTACAGGCATCCTAGACCCCCTAAAGTCCAGAAAATGTTGGTGGGCCAAAATCTGTGTCAGAGAGCTCTGAATGTCCCAAAAACATTTGCAGCCTCAAAGGGGCATTAACCCGCATCCTAGACCATTGAAATTCCCAAAAATATTTTTGGCACGAAAAATGCATCCTACACCCCTGAAGCTCAGAATATGTTAGCAGCCCAAAAACGGCCTTAAAATGCATTTTAGGCCTGCAAAAATGTTGAAAACTTTGAAGGACCAAAAAAGGGGTTTACAGGCCTCCTAGACACCCTAAAGTCCAGAAAATGTTGGTGGACCAAAAACAGTGTCAGAGAACTCTGAATGTCTCAAAAAGATTTGTAGCCCGAAAAGGGCATTAAGTCGCATCCTAGACCACTGAAATTCCCAAAAATATTTTTGGCACGAAAAATTCATCCTACACCCCTGAAAGCTCAGAATATGTTAGCAGCCCAAAAAATGCCTTAAAATGCATGTTAGGCCTGTAAAAATGTTGAAAACTTTGGAGGACCAAAAAAGGGGTTTACAGGCATCCTAGACCCCCTAAAGTCCAAAAAATGTTGGTGGGACAAAATCGGTGTCAGAGAGCTCTGAATGTCCCAAAAACATGTGCAGCCTGAAAGGGGCATTAAGCCGCATCCTAGATCACTGAAATTCCCCAAAATATTTTTGGCACGAAAAATGCAACCTATACCCCTGAAGCTCTGAATATGTTAGCAGCCCAAAAAGGCCTTAAAATGCATTTCAGGCCTGCAAAAACGTTGAAAAGTTTGGAGGCCCAAAAAAGGGGTTTACAGGCATCCTAGACCCCCTAAAGTCCAGAAAATGTTGGTGGGCCAAAATCTGTGTCAGAGAGCTCTGAATACCCCAAAAACATTTGCAGAGTCAAAGTTGCATCACCTGCATCCTAGACCACTGAAATTCCCAAAAATATTTTTGGCATAAAAACTGCATACTACACCCCTGAAAGTTCTGAAAATGTTAGCAGCCCAAAAATGCCTTAAAATGCATCTTAGGCCTGCAAAAATGTAGAAAACTTTGGAGGTGGAAAAAAGGGGTTTAGAGGCATCTAGACCCCCTAAAGTCCAGAAAATGGTAGTGGCCCAAAAATGGTGTCAGAGAGTCCTGACTGTCCCAAAAACATTTGCAGCCTGAAAGGGGCATTAACCCGCTTCCCAGACCACTGAAATTCCCCAAAATATTTTTGGCACAAAAAATGCATCCTACAACCCTGAAAGATCAGAAAATGTTGGCAGCTCAAAAAAAGGACTTAAAATGCTTCTTAGACCTGCAAAAATGTTGAAAACTTTGGAGGCCAAAAAAGGGGTTTACAGGCATCCTAGACCCCCTAAAGTCCAGAAAATGTTGGTGGGCCAAAATCGGTGTCAGAGAGCTCTGAATGTCCCAAAAACATGTGCAGCCTGAAAGAGACATTAAGCCGCATCCTAGATCACTGAAACTCCTCAAAATATTTTTGGCACGAAAAATGCATACTACACCCCTGAAAGTTCTGAAAATGTTAGCAGCCCAAAAACGGCCATAAAATGCATTTTAGGCCTGCAAAAATGTTGAAAACTTTGAAGGACCAAAAAAGGGGTTTACAGGCATCCTAGACACCCTAAAGTCCAGAAAATGGTTGCTGCCCAAAAATGGTGTCAGAGAACTCTGAATGTCCCAAAAACATGTGCAGCCTGAAAGGGGCATTAACCCGCATCCTAGACGACTGAAATTCCCAAAAATATTTTTGGCACGAAAAATGCATCCTACACCCTTGAAAGATCAGAAAATGTTGGCAGCTCAAAAAAGAACTTAAAATGCATTTTAGGCCTGCAAAAATTTTGAAAACTTTGGAGGCTCAAAAAAGGGGTTAAAGGCATCCTAGACCCCCTAAAGTCCAGAAAATGTTGGTGGACCAAAATCGGTATCGGAGAGCTCTGCATGTCCCAAAAACAGTTGCTGCCTGAAAGTGGCACTAATCCACATCCCAGACCACTGAAATTCCCCAAAATATTTTTGGCACGAAAAATGCAACTTATACCCCCGAAGCTCAGAATATGTTAGCAGCCCAAAAAAGGCCTTAAAATGCATTTTAGGCCTGCAAAAATGTTGAAAACTTTGGAGGCCCAAAAAAGGGGTTTACAGGCATCCTAGACCCTTAAAGTCCAGAAAATGTTGGTGGGCCAAAATCTGTGTCGGAGAGCTCTGAATGCCCGAAAAACATTTGCAGAGTGAACGGGTCATTAACCCACATCCTAGACCACTGAAATTCCCAAAAATATTGTTGCCACAAAAAATGCATACTACACCACTGAAAGTTCTGAAAATGTTAGCAGCCCAAAAATGCCTTAAAATGCATCTTAGGCCTGCAAAAATGTAGAAAACTTTGGAGGTGGAAAAAAGGGGTTTAGAGGCATCTAGACCCCCTAAAGTCCAGAAAATGTTGGTGGGCCAAAATCTGTGTCAGAGAGCTCTGAATGTCCCAAAAACATTTGCAGCCTCAAAGGGGCATTAACCAACATCCTAGACCACTGAAATTCCGAAAAATATTTTTGGCACGAAAAATGCATCCTACACCCCTGAAGCTCAGAATATGTTAGCAGCCCAAAAACGGCCTTAAAATGCATTTTAGGCCTGCAAAAATGTTGAAAACTTTGAAGGACCAAAAAAGGGGTTTACAGGCATCCTAGACACCCTAAAGTCCAGAAAATGTTGGTGGCCAAAAAATGGTGTCAGAGAGCTCTGAATGTCCCAAAAACATTTGCAGCCTGAAAGGGGCACTAACCCACATCCTAGACCACAGAAATGTCCAAAAATATTTTTGGCCAGAAAAATGCATACTACACCCCTGAAAGTTCTGAAAATGTTAGCAGCCCAAAAATGCCTTAAAATGCATCGTAGGCATGCAAACATGTAGAAAACTTTGGAGGCCCAAAAAGGGGTTTACAGGCATCCTAGACCCCCTAAAGTCCAGAAAATGTTGGTGGCCCAAAAACAGTGTCAGAGAGCTCTGAATGTCCCAAAAACATTTGCAGCCTGAAAAGGGCACTAACCCACATCCCAGACCACTGAAATTCCCAAACATATTTTTGCCACAAAAAATGCATCCTACAACCCTGAAAGTTCAGAAAATGGTGGCAGCTCAAAAAAAGGACTTAAAATGCATCTTAAGCCTGCAAAAATGTTGAAAACTTTGGCGGCCCAAAAAAGGGGTTTACAGGCATCCTAGACCCCCTAAAGTCCACAAAATGTTGGTGGGCCAAAATCGGTGTCAGAGAGCTCTGAATGTCCCAAAAACATGTGCAGCCTGAAAGGGGCATTCAGCAGCATCCTAGATCACTGAAATTCCCCAAAATATTTTTGGCACGAAAAATTCATCCTACACCCCTGAAAGCTCAGAATATGTTAGCAGCCCAAAAAAGGCCTTAAAATGCATGTTAGGCCTGCAAAAATGTTGAAAACTTTGGAGGCCCAAAAAAGGGGTTTACAGGCATCCTAGACCCCCTAAAGTTCAGAAAGTGTTGGTGGAACAAAATCGGTGTCAGAGAGCTCTGAATGTCCCAAAAACATTTGCAGCCTGAAAGGGACATTAAGCAGCATCCTAGATCACTGAAATTCCCCAAAATATTTTTGGCACGAAAAATGCAACCTATACCCCTGAAGCTCAGAATATGTTAGGAGCCCAAAAAAGGCCTTAAAATGCATTTTAGGCCTGCGAAAATGTTGAAAACTTTGGAGGCCCAAAAAAGGTGTTTACAGGCATCCTAGACCCTCTAAAGTCCAGAAAATGTTGGTGGCCCTAAAACAGTGTCAGAGAGCTCTGAATGTCACAAAACGATTTGCAGCCTGAAAGGGGCATTAAGTCGCATCCTAGACCCCTGAAATTCCCAAAAATATTTTTGGCACGAAAAATGCATCCTACACCCCTGAAGCTCATAATATGTTAGCAGCCCAAAAACGGCCTTAAAATGCATTTTAGGCCTGCAAAAATGTTCAAAACTTTGGAGGCCCAAAAAAGGGGTTTACAGGCATCCTAGACCCCCTAAAGCCCAGAAAATGTTGGTGGCCCAAAAACAGTGTCAGAGAGCTCTGAATGTCCCAAAAACATTTGCAGCCTGAAAAGGGCACTAACCCACATCCCAGACCACTGAAATTCCCAAAAATATTTTTGCCACAAAAAATGCATCCTACAACCCTGAAAGTTCAGAAAATGTTGGCAGCTCAATAAAAGGACTTAAAATGCATCTTAAGCCTGCAAAAATGTTGAAAACTTTGGAGGCCCAAAAAAGGGGTTTACAGGCATCCTAGACCCCCTAAAGTTCAGAAAATGTTGGTGGGACAAAATCGGTGTCAGAGAGCTCTGAATTTCCCAAAAACATGTGCAGCCTGAAAGGGGCATTAAGCCGCATCCTAGTTCACTGAAATTCCCCAAAATATTTTTGCCACAAAAAATGCATCCTACACCCCTGAAAGATCAGAAAATGTTTGCAGCACAAAAAAAGGACTTAAAATGCATCTTAAGCCTGCAAAAATGTTGAAAACTTTGGAGGCCCAAAAAAGGGGTTTACAGGCATCCTAGACCCCCTAAAGTCCAGAAAATGTTGGTGGGCCAAAATCTGTGTCAGAGAGCTCTGAATGTCCCAAAAACATTTGCAGCCTCAAAGGGGCATTAACCCGCATCCTAGACCATTGAAATTCCCAAAAATATTTTTGGCACGAAAAATGCATCCTACACCCCTGAAGCTCAGAATATGTTAGCAGCCCAAAAACGGCCTTAAAATGCATTTTAGGCCTGCAAAAATGTTGAAAACTTTGAAGGACCAAAAAAGGGGTTTACAGGCCTCCTAGACACCCTAAAGTCCAGAAAATGTTGGTGGACCAAAAACAGTGTCAGAGAACTCTGAATGTCTCAAAAAGATTTGTAGCCCGAAAAGGGCATTAAGTCGCATCCTAGACCACTGAAATTCCCAAAAATATTTTTGGCACGAAAAATTCATCCTACACCCCTGAAAGCTCAGAATATGTTAGCAGCCCAAAAAATGCCTTAAAATGCATGTTAGGCCTGTAAAAATGTTGAAAACTTTGGAGGACCAAAAAAGGGGTTTACAGGCATCCTAGACCCCCTAAAGTCCAAAAAATGTTGGTGGGACAAAATCGGTGTCAGAGAGCTCTGAATGTCCCAAAAACATGTGCAGCCTGAAAGGGGCATTAAGCCGCATCCTAGATCACTGAAATTCCCCAAAATATTTTTGGCACGAAAAATGCAACCTATACCCCTGAAGCTCTGAATATGTTAGCAGCCCAAAAAGGCCTTAAAATGCATTTCAGGCCTGCAAAAACGTTGAAAAGTTTGGAGGCCCAAAAAAGGGGTTTACAGGCATCCTAGACCCCCTAAAGTCCAGAAAATGTTGGTGGGCCAAAATCTGTGTCAGAGAGCTCTGAATACCCCAAAAACATTTGCAGAGTCAAAGTTGCATCACCTGCATCCTAGACCACTGAAATTCCCAAAAATATTTTTGGCATAAAAACTGCATACTACACCCCTGAAAGTTCTGAAAATGTTAGCAGCCCAAAAATGCCTTAAAATGCATCTTAGGCCTGCAAAAATGTAGAAAACTTTGGAGGTGGAAAAAAGGGGTTTAGAGGCATCTAGACCCCCTAAAGTCCAGAAAATGGTAGTGGCCCAAAAATGGTGTCAGAGAGTCCTGACTGTCCCAAAAACATTTGCAGCCTGAAAGGGGCATTAACCCGCTTCCCAGACCACTGAAATTCCCCAAAATATTTTTGGCACAAAAAATGCATCCTACAACCCTGAAAGATCAGAAAATGTTGGCAGCTCAAAAAAAGGACTTAAAATGCTTCTTAGACCTGCAAAAATGTTGAAAACTTTGGAGGCCAAAAAAGGGGTTTACAGGCATCCTAGACCCCCTAAAGTCCAGAAAATGTTGGTGGGCCAAAATCGGTGTCAGAGAGCTCTGAATGTCCCAAAAACATGTGCAGCCTGAAAGAGACATTAAGCCGCATCCTAGATCACTGAAACTCCTCAAAATATTTTTGGCACGAAAAATGCATACTACACCCCTGAAAGTTCTGAAAATGTTAGCAGCCCAAAAACGGCCATAAAATGCATTTTAGGCCTGCAAAAATGTTGAAAACTTTGAAGGACCAAAAAAGGGGTTTACAGGCATCCTAGACACCCTAAAGTCCAGAAAATGGTTGCTGCCCAAAAATGGTGTCAGAGAACTCTGAATGTCCCAAAAACATGTGCAGCCTGAAAGGGGCATTAACCCGCATCCTAGACGACTGAAATTCCCAAAAATATTTTTGGCACGAAAAATGCATCCTACACCCTTGAAAGATCAGAAAATGTTGGCAGCTCAAAAAAGAACTTAAAATGCATTTTAGGCCTGCAAAAATTTTGAAAACTTTGGAGGCTCAAAAAAGGGGTTAAAGGCATCCTAGACCCCCTAAAGTCCAGAAAATGTTGGTGGACCAAAATCGGTATCGGAGAGCTCTGCATGTCCCAAAAACAGTTGCTGCCTGAAAGTGGCACTAATCCACATCCCAGACCACTGAAATTCCCCAAAATATTTTTGGCACGAAAAATGCAACTTATACCCCCGAAGCTCAGAATATGTTAGCAGCCCAAAAAAGGCCTTAAAATGCATTTTAGGCCTGCAAAAATGTTGAAAACTTTGGAGGCCCAAAAAAGGGGTTTACAGGCATCCTAGACCCTTAAAGTCCAGAAAATGTTGGTGGGCCAAAATCTGTGTCGGAGAGCTCTGAATGCCCGAAAAACATTTGCAGAGTGAACGGGTCATTAACCCACATCCTAGACCACTGAAATTCCCAAAAATATTGTTGCCACAAAAAATGCATACTACACCACTGAAAGTTCTGAAAATGTTAGCAGCCCAAAAATGCCTTAAAATGCATCTTAGGCCTGCAAAAATGTAGAAAACTTTGGAGGTGGAAAAAAGGGGTTTAGAGGCATCTAGACCCCCTAAAGTCCAGAAAATGGTTGTGGCCCAAAAATGGTGTCAGAGAGTCCTGAATGTCCCAAAAACATTTGCAGCCTGAAAGGGGCATTAACCCGCATCCCAGACCACTGAAATTCCCAAAAATATTTTTGGCCCAAAAAATGCATCCTACAACCCTGAAAGATCAGAAAATGTTGGCAGCTCAAAAAAAGGACTTAAAATGCATCTTAAGCCTGCAAAAATGTTGAAAACTTTGGAGGCCAAAAAAGGGGTTTACAGGCATCCTAGACCCCCTAAAGTCCAGAAAATGTTGGTGGGCCAAAATCGGTGTCAGAGAGCTCTGAATGTCCCAAAAACATGTGCAGCCTGAAAGGGACATTAAGCCGCATCCTAGATCACTGAAACTCCTCAAAATATTTTTGGCACGAAAAATGCATACTGCACCCCTGAAAGTTCTGAAAATGTTAGCAGCCCAAAAATGCCTTAAAATGCATCTTAAGCCTGCAAAAATGTTGAAAACTTTGGAGGCCCAAAAAAGGGGTTTACAGGCATCCTAGACCCCCTAAAGTCCAGAAAATGTTGGTGGCCCAAAAACAGTGTCGGAGAGCTCTGAATGTCCCAAAACCATTTGCAGCCTGAAAAGGGCACTAACCCACATCCCAGACCACTGAAATTCCCAAAAATATTTTTGCCACAAAAAATGCATCCTACAACCCTGAAACTTCAGAAAATGTTGGCAGCTCAAAAAAAGGACTTAAAATGCATCTTAAGCCTGCAAAAATGTTGAAAACTTTGGCGGCCCAAAAAAGGGGTTTACAGGCATCCTAGACCCCCTAAAGTCCAAAAAATGGTGGTGGGCCAAAATCGGTGTCAGAGAGCTCTGAATGTCCCAAAAACATGTGCAGCCTGAAACGGGCATTAAGCCGCATCCTATATCACTGAAATTCCCCAAAATATTTTTGGCACGAAAAATGCATCCTACACCCCTGAAAGCTCAGAATATGTTAGCAGCCCAAAAAAGGCCTTAAAATGCTTTTTAGGCCTGCAAAAATGTTGAAAACTTTGGAGGCCCAAAAAAGGGGTTTACAGGCATCCTAGACCCCCTAAAGTCCTGAAAATGTTGGTGGCCCAAGAACAGTGTCAGAGAGCTGTGAATGTCCCAAAACGATTTGCAGCCTGAAAGGGGCATTAAGTCGCATCCTGGACCACTGAAATTCCACAAAATATTTTTGGCACAAAAAATGCATCCTACAACCCTGAAAGATCAGAAAATGTTGGCAGCTCAAAAAAAGGACTTAAAATGCTTCTTAGGCCTGCACAAATGTTGAAAACTTCGGAGGCCAAAAAAAGGGGTTTACAGGCATCCTAGACCCCCTAAAGTCCAGAAAATGTTGGTGGGCCAAAATCTGTGTCAGAGAGCTCTGAATGTCCCAAAAACATTTGCAGCCTCAAAGGGGCATTAATCCGCATCCTAGACCACTGAAATTCCCAAAAATAATTTTGGCACGAAAAATGCATCCTACACCCCTGAAGCTCATAATATGTTAGCAGCCCAAAAACGGCCTTAAAATGCATTTTAGGCCTGCAAAAATGTTGAAAACTTTGAAGGACCAAAAATGGTGTTTACAGGCATCCTAGACCCCCTAAAGTCCAGAAAATGTTGGTGGCCCAAAAAGAGGGTCAGAGAGCTCTGAATGTCCCAAAAACATTTGCAGAGTGAAAGGGGCATTAACCCGCATCCTAGAACACTGAAATTCCCCAAAATATTTTTGGCACGAAAAATCCATCCTACAACCCTGAAAGTTCAGAAAATGTTGGAAGCTCAAAAAAAGGACTTAAAATGCATCGCAGGCATGCAAAAATGTAGAAAACTTTGGCGGCCCAAAAAGGGGTTTACAGGCATCCTAAACCACCTAAAGTCCAGAAAATGTTGGGGGGCCAAAATCTGTGTCAGAGAGCTCTGAATGTCCCAAAAAAACTTGCAGCCTGAAAGTGGCACTAACCCACATCCCAGACCACTGAAATTCCCAAAAATATTTTTGGCATGAAAAAGGCATCCTACACCCCTGAAAGTTCAGAAAATGTTGGCAGCTCAAAAAAAGGACTTAAAATGCATCTTAAGCCTGCAAAAATGTTGAAAACTTTGGCGGCCCAAAAAAGGGGTTTACAGGCATCCTAGACCCCCTAAAGTCCAAAAAATGGTGGTGGGCCAAAATCGGTGTCAGAGAGCTCTGAATGTCCCAAAAACATGTGCAGCCTGAAACGGGCATTAAGCCGCATCCTATATCACTGAAATTCCCCAAAATATTTTTGGCACGAAAAATGCAACCTATACCCCTGAAGCTCCGAATATGTTAGCAGCCGAAAAAAGGCCTTAAAATGCATTTCAGGCCTGCAAAAATGTTGAAAAGTTTGGAGGCCCAAAAAAGGGGTTTACAGGCATCCTAGACCCCCTAAAGTCCAGAAAATGTTGGTGGGCCAAAATCTGTGTCAGAGAGCTCTGAATACCCCAAAAACATTTGCAGAGTTAAAGGGGCATTCACCTGCATCCTAGACCACTGAAATTCCCAAAAATATTTTTGGCACAAAAAATGCATACTACACCCCTGAAAGATCAGAAAATGTTGGCAGCTCAAAAAAGGACTTAAAATGCATCTTAAGCCTGCAAAAATGTTGAAAACTTTGGAGGTGGAAAAAAGGGGTTTACAGGTATCCTAGACCCCCTAAAGTCCAGAAAATGTTGGTGGCCCAAAAATGGTGTCAGAGTCCTGAATGTCCCAAAAATATTTGCAGCCTGAAAGGGGCAGTAACCCGCATCCCAGACCACTGAAATTCCCAAAAATATTTTTGGCACAAAAAATGCATACTACACCCCTGAAAGATCAGAAAATGTTGGCAGCTCAAAAAAAGGACTTAAAATGCATCTTAAGCCTGCAAAAAATGTTGAAATCTTTGGAGGCCCAAAAAAGGGGTTTACAGGCATCCTAGACCCCCTAAAATCCAGAAAATGTTGGTGGCCCAAAAACAGTGTCAGAGAGCTCTGAATGTCCCAAAAACATTTGCAGCCTGAAAGTGGCACTAACCCACATCCCAGACCACTGAAATTCCCAAAAATATTTTTGGCATGAAAAATGCATCCTACAACCCTGAAAGATCAGAAAATGTTGGCAGCTCAAAAAAAGGACTTAAAATGCTTTTTAGGCCTGCAAAAATGTTGAAAACTTTGGAGGCCCAAAAAAGGGGTTTACAGGCATCCTAGACCCCCTAAAGTCCAGAAAATGTTGGTGGGCCAAAATCTGTATCAGAGAGCTCTGAATGTCCCAAAAACATTTGCAGCCTCAAAGGGGCATTAACCCGCATCCTAGACCACTGAAATTCCCAAAAATATTTTTGGTACGAAAAATGCATCCTACACCCCTGAAGCTCAGAATATGTTAGCAGCCCAAAAACGGCCTTAAAATGCATTTTAGGCCTGCAAAAATGTTGAAACTTTTGAAGGACCAAAAAAGGGGTTTACAGGCATCCTAGACACCCTAAAGTCCAGAAAATGTTGGTGGCCAAAAAATGGTGTCAGAGAGCCCTGAATGTCTCAAAAAGATTTGTAGCCCGAAAGGGACATTAAGTCGCATCCTAAACCACTGAAATTCCCCAAAATATTTTGGCACGAAAAATTCATCCTACACCCCTGAAAGCTCAGAATATGTTAGCAGCCCAAAAAAGGCCTTAAAATGCATGTTAGGCCTGCAAAAATGTTGAAAACTTTGAAGGACCAAAAAAGGGGTTTACAGGCATCCTAGACACCCTAAAGTCCAGAAAATGTTGGTGGCCCAAAAAGAGGGTCAGAGAGCTCTGAATGTCCCAAGAGCTCTGAATGTCCCAAAAACATTTGCAGAGTGAAAGGGGCATTAACCCGCATCCTAGAACACTGAAATTCCCCAAAATATTTTTGGCATGAAAAATCCATCCTACAACGCTGAAAGTTCAGAAAATGTTGGAAGCTCAAAAAAAGGACTTAAAATGCATCTTAGGCCTGCGAAAATGTTGAAAACTTTGGAGGCCCAAAAAAGGGGTTTACAGGCATCCTAGACCCCCTAAAGTCCAGAAAATGTTGGTGCGCCAAAATCTGTGTCAGAGAGCTCTGAATGTCCCAAAAACATTTGCAGCCTGAAAGGGGCATTAACCCACATCCTAGACCACAGAAATGTCCAAAAATATTTTTGGCCAGAAAAATGCATACTACACCCCTGAAAGTTCTGAAAATGTTAGCAGCCCAAAAATGCCTTAAAATGCATCGTAGGCATGCAAAAATGTAGAAAACTTTGGAGGCCCAAAAAGGGGTTTACAGGCATCCTAGACCCCCTAAAGTCCAGAAAATGTTGGTGGCCCAAAAACAGTGTCAGAGAGCTCTGAATGTCCCAAAAACATTTGCAGCCTGAAAAGGGCACTAACCCACATCCCAGACCACTGAAATTCCCAAAAATATTTTTGCCACAAAAAATGCATCCTACAACCCTAAAAGTTCAGAAAATGGTGGCAGCTCAAAAAAAGGACTTAAAATGCATTTTAAGCCTGCAAAAATGTTGAAAACTTTGGCGGCCCAAAAAAGGGGTTTACAGGCATCCTAGACCCCCTAAAGTCCACAAAATGTTGGTGGGCCAAAATCGGTGTCAGAGAGCTCTGAATGTCCCAAAAACATGCACAGCCTGAGGGGCATTAATCCGCATCCTAGATCACTGGAATTCCCCAAAATATTTTTGGCACGAAAAATGCAACCTATATCCCTGAAGCTCAGAATATGTTAGCAGCCCAAAAAATGCCTTAAAATGCGTTTTAGGCCTGTAAAAATGTTGAAAACTTTGGAGGACCAAAAAAGGGGTTTACAGGCATCCTAGACCCCCTAAAGTCCAAAAAATGTTGGTGGGCCAAAATCGGTGTCAGAGAGCTCTGAATGTCCCAAAAACATGTGCAGCCTGAAAGGGGCATTAAGCCGCATCCTAGATCACTGAAATTCCCCAAAATAGTTTTGGCACGAAAAATGCAACCTATACCCCTGAAGCTCCGTATATGTTAGCAGCCCAAAAAAGGCTTTAAAATGCATTTCAGGCCTGCAAAAATGTTGAAAAGTTTGGAGGGCCAAAAAAGGGGTTTACAGGCATCCTAGACCCCCTAAAGTCCAGAAAATGTTGGTGGCCCAAAATCTGTGTCAGAGAGCTCTGAATACCCCAAAAACATTTGCAGAGTCAAAGGGGCATCACCTGCATCCTAGACCACTGAAATTCCCAAAAATATTTTTGGCATAAAAAATGCATACTACACCCCTGAAAGTTCTGAAAATGTTAGCAGCCCAAAAATGCCTTAAAATGCATCTTAGGCCTGCAAAAATGTAGAAAACTTTGGAGGTGGAAAAAAGGGGTTTAGAGGCATCTAGACCCCCTAAAGTCCAGAAAATGGTTGTGGCCCAAAAATGGTGTCAGAGAGCTCTGAATGTCCCAAAAACATGTGCAGCCTGAGGGGCATTAAGCCGCATCCTAGATCACTGAAATTCCCCAAAATATTTTTGGCACGAAAAATGCAACCTATACCCCTGAAGCTCAGAATATGTTAGCAGCCCAAAAAAGGCCTTAAAATGCATGTTAGGCCTGCAAAAATGTTGAAAACTTTGGAGGCCCAAAAAAGGGGTTTACAGGCATCCTAGCCCCCCTAAAGTCCAGAAAATGTTGGTGGGCCAAAATCTGTGTCAGAGAGCTCTGAATACCCCAAAAACATTTGCAGAGTGAAAGGGGCATTCACCTGCATCCTAGACCACTGAAATTCCCCAAAATATTTTTGGCACGAAAAATTCATCCTACACCCCTGAAAGCTCAGAATATGTTAGCAGCCCAAAAAGGCCTTAAAATGCATGTTAGGCCTGCAAAAATGTTGAAAACTTTGAAGGCCCAAAAAAGGGGTTTACAGGCATCCTAGACCCCCTAAAGTCCAGAAAATGTTGGTGGCCCAAAAACAGTGTCAGAGAGCTCTGAATGTCCCAAAAACATGTGCAGCCTGAAAGGGGCATTAAGCCGCATCCGAGATCACTGAAATTCCCCAAAATATTTTTGGCACGAAAAATGCAACCTATACCCCTGAAGCTCAGAATATGTTAGCAGCCCAAAAAAGGCCTTCAAATGCATTTTAGGCCTGCGAAAATGTTAAAAACTTTGGAGGCCCAAAAAAGGGGTTTACAGGCATCCTAGACCCCCTAAAGTTCAGAAAATGTTGGTGGGACAAAATCAGTGTCAGAGAGCTCTGAATGTCCCAAAAACATGTGCAGCCTGAAAGGGGCATTAAGCCGCATCCTAGATCACTGAAATTCCCCAAAGAAATGCATCCTACAACCCTGAAAGATCAGAAAATGTTGGCAGCTCAAAAAAAGGACTTAAAATGCTTCTTAGGCCTGCACAAATGTTGAAAACTTCGGAGGCCGAAAAAATGGGTTTACATGCATCCTAGACCCCCTAAAGTCCAGAAAATGTTGGTGGGCCAAAATCTGTGTCAGAGAGCTCTGAATGTCCCAAAAACATTTGCAGCCTCAAAGGGGCATTAACCCGTATCCTAGACCACTGAAATTCCGAAAAATATTTTTGGCACGAAAAATGCATCCTACACCCCTGAAGCTCAGAATATGTTAGCAGCCCAAAAACGGCCTTAAAATGCATTTTAGGCCTGCAAAAATGTTGAAAACTTTGAAGGACCAAAAAAGGGGTTTACAGGCATCCTAGACACCCTAAAGTCCAGAAAATGTTGGTGGCCAAAAAATGGTGTCAGAGAGCCCTGAATGTCTCAAAAAGATTTGTAGCCCGAAAGGGACATTAAGTCGCATCCTAAACCACTGAAATTCCCCAAAATATTTTGGCACGAAAAATTCATCCTACACCCCTGAAAGCTCAGAATATGTTAGCAGCCCAAAAAAGGCCTTAAAATGCATGTTAAGCCTGCAAAAATGTTGAAAACTTTGAAGGACCAAAAAAGGGGTTTACAGGCATCCTAGACACCCTAAAGTCCAGAAAATGTTGGTGGCCCAAAAAGAGGGTCAGAGAGCTCTGAATGTCCCAAGAGGTCTGAATGTCCCAAAAACATTTGCAGAGTGAAAGGGGCATTAACCCGCATCCTAGAACACTGAAATTCCGCAAAATATTTTGGGCATGAAAAATCCATCCTACAACGCTGAAAGTTCAGAAAATGTTGGAAGCTCAAAAAAAGGACTTAAAATGCATCTTAGGCCTGCAAAAATGTTGAAAACTTTGGAGGCCCAAAAAAGGGGTTTACAGGCATCCTAGACCCCCTAAAGTCCAGAAAATGTTGGTGGGCCGAAATCTGTGTCAGAGAGCTCTGAATCTCCCAAAAACATTTGCAGCCTGAAAGGGGCATTAACCCACATCCTAGACCACAGAAATGTCCAAAAATATTTTTGGCCAGAAAAATGCATACTACACCCCTGAAAGTTCTGAAAATGTTAGCAGCCCAAAAATGCCTTAAAATGCATCGTAGGCATGCAAAAATGTAGAAAACTTTGGAGGCCCAAAAAGGGGTTTACAGGCATCCTAGACCCCCTAAAGTCCAGAAAATGTTGGTGGCCCAAAAACAGTGTCAGAGAGCTCTGAATGTCCCAAAAACATTTGCAGCCTGAAAAGGGCACTAACCCACATCCCAGACCACTGAAATTCCCAAAAATATTTTTGCCACAAAAAATGCATCCTACAACCCTAAAAGTTCAGAAAATGGTGGCAGCTCAAAAAAGGACTTAAAATGCATCTTAAGCCTGCAAAAATGTTGAAAAATTTGGCGGCCCAAAAAAGGGGTTTACAGGCATCCTAGACCCCCTAAAGTCCACAAAATGTTGGTGGGCCAAAATCTGTGTCAGAGAGCTCTGAATGTCCCAAAAACATTTACTGCCTCAAAGGGGCATTAACCCGTATCCTAGACCACTGAAATTCCGAAAAATATTTTTGGCACGAAAAATGCATCCTACACCCCTGAAGCTCAGAATATGTTAGCAGCCCAAAAACGGCCTTAAAATGCATTTTAGGCCTGCAAAAATGTTGAAAACTTTGAAGGACCAAAAAAGGGGTTTACAGGCATCCTAGACACCCTAAAGTCCAGAAAATGTTGGTGGCCAAAAAATGGTGTCAGAGAGCCCTGAATGTCTCAAAAAGATTTGTAGCCCGAAAGGGACATTAAGTCGCATCCTAAACCACTGAAATTCCCCAAAATATTTTGGCACGAAAAATTCATCCTACACCCCTGAAAGCTCAGAATATGTTAGCAGCCCAAAAAAGGCCTTAAAATGCATGTTAGGCCTGCAAAAATGTTGAAAACTTTGAAGGACCAAAAAAGGGGTTTACAGGCATCCTAGACACCCTAAAGTCCAGAAAATGTTGGTGGCCCAAAAAGAGGGTCAGAGAGCTCTGAATGTCCCAAGAGCTCTGAATGTCCCAAAAACATTTGCAGAGTGAATGGGGCATTAACCCGCATCCTAGAACACTGAAATTCCGCAAAATATTTTTGGCATGAAAAATCCATCCTACAACGCTGAAAGTTCAGAAAATGTTGGAAGCTCAAAAAAAGGACTTAAAATGCATCTTAGGCCTGCAAAAATGTTGAAAACTTTGGAGGCCCAAAAAAGGGGTTTACAGGCATCCTAGACCCCCTAAAGTCCAGAAAATGTTGGTGGGCCGAAATCTGTGTCAGAGAGCTCTGAATCTCCCAAAAACATTTGCAGGCTGAAAGGGGCATTAACCCACATCCTAGACCACAGAAATGTCCAAAAATATTTTTGGCCAGAAAAATGCATACTACACCCCTGAAAGTTCTGAAAATGTTAGCAGCCCAAAAATGCCTTAAAATGCATCGTAGGCATGCAAAAATGTAGAAAACTTTGGAGGCCCAAAAAGGGGTTTACAGGCATCCTAGACCCCCTAAAGTCCAGAAAATGTTGGTGGCCCAAAAACAGTGTCAGAGAGCTCTGAATGTCCCAAAAACATTTGCAGCCTGAAAAGGGCACTAACCCACATCCCAGACCACTGAAATTCCCAAAAATATTTTTGCCACAAAAAATGCATCCTACAACCCTAAAAGTTCAGAAAATGGTGGCAGCTCAAAAAAGGACTTAAAATGCATCTTAAGCCTGCAAAAATGTTGAAAACTTTGGCGGCCCAAAAAAGGGGTTTACAGGCATCCTAGACCCCCTAAAGTCCACAAAATGTTGGTGGGCCAAAATCGGTGTCAGAGAGCTCTGAATGTCCCAAAAACATGCACAGCCTGAGGGGCATTAAGCCGCATCCTAGATCACTGGAATTCCCAAAAATATTTTTGGCATAAAAAATGCATACTACACCCCTGAAAGTTCTGAAAATGTTAGCAGCCCAAAAATGCCTTAAAATGCATCTTAAGCCTGCAAAAATGTTGAAAACTTTGGAGGCCCAAAAAAGGGGTTTACAGGCATCCTAGACCCCCTAAAGTCCAGAAAATGTTGGTGGCCCAAAAACAGTGTCAGAGAGCTCTGAATGTCCCAAAAACATGTGCAGCCTGAGGGGCATTAAGCCGCATCCTAGATCACTGAAATTCCCCAAAATATTTTTGGCACGAAAAATGCAACCTATAGCCCTGAAGCTCAGAATATGTTAGCAGCCCAAAAAAGGCCTTAAAATGCATGTTAGGCCTGCAAAAATGTAGAAAACTTTGGAGGCCCAGGGGTTTACAGGCATCCTAGACCCCCTAAAGTCCAGAAAATGTTGGTGGCCCAAAAACAGTGTCAGAGAGCTCTGAATGTCCCAAAAACATGTGCAGCCTGAGGGGCATTAAGCCGCATCCTAGATCACTGAAATTCCCCAAAATATTTTTGGCACGAAAAATGCAACCTATACCCCTGAAGCTCAGAATATGTTAGCAGCCCAAAAAGGCCTTAAAATGCATGTTAGGCTTGCAAAAATGTTGAAAACTTTGAAGGCCCAAAAAAGGGGTTTACAGGCATCCTAGACCCCCTAAAGTCCAGAAAATGTTGGTGGCCCAAAAACAGTGTCAGAGAGCTCTGAATGTCCCAAAAACATGTGCAGCCTGAAAGGGGCATTAAGCCGCATCCGAGATCACTGAAATTCCCCAAAATATTTTTGGCACGAAAAATGCAACCTATACCCCTGAAGCTCAGAATATGTTAGCAGCCCAAAAAAGGCCTTCAAATGCATTTTAGGCCTGAGAAAATGTTAAAAACTTTGGAGGCCCAAAAAAGGGGTTTACAGGCATCCTAGACCCCCTAAAGTCCAGAAAATGTTGGTGGCCCAAAAACAGTGTCAGAGAGCTCTGAATGTCCCAAAAACATTTGCAGCCTGAAAAAGGCACTAACCCACATACCAGACCACTGAAATTCCCAAAAATATCTTTGCACAAAAAATGCATCCTACAACCCTGAAAGTTCAGAAAATGTTGGCAGCTCAATAAAAGGACATAAAATGCATCTTAAGCCTGCAAAAATGTTGAAAACTTTGGAGGCCCAAAAAAGGGGTTTACAGGCATCCTAGACCCCATAAAGTCCAGAAAATGTTGGTGGCCCAAAAACAGTGTCAGAGAGCTCTGAATGTCCCAAAACGATTTGCAGCCCGAAAGGGGCATTAAGTCGCATCCTAGACCACTGAAATTCCCCAAAATATTTTTGGCACAAAAAATGCATCCTACAACCCTGAAAGATCAGAAAATGTTGGCAGCTCAAAAAAAGGACTTAAAATGCTTCTTAGGCCTGCACAAATGTTGAAAACTTTGGAGGCTGAAAAAAGGGGTTAACAGGCATCCTAGACCCCCTAAAGTCCAGAAAATGTTGGTGGGCCAAAATCTGTGTCAGAGAGCTCTGAATGTCCCAAAAACATTTGAAGCCTCAAAGGGGCATTAACCCGCATCCTAGACCATTGAAATTCCCAAAAATATTTTTGGCACGAAAAATGCATCCTACACCCCTGAAGCTCAGAATATGTTAGCTGCCCAAAAACGGCCTTAAAATGCATTTTAAGCCTGCAAAAATGTTGAAAACTTTGAAGGACCAAAAAAGGGGTTTACAGGCATCCTAGACACCCTAAAGTCCAGAAAATGTTGGTGGACCAAAAACAGTGTCAGAGAACGCTAAATGTCTCAAAAGGATTTGTAGCCCAAAAGGGGCATTAAGCCACATCCTAGATCACTGGAATTCCCCAAAATATTTTTGGCACGAAAAATGCATACTACACCACTGAAGCTCAGAATATGTTAGCAGCCCAAAAACTGCCTTAAAATGCATTTTAGGCCTGCAAAAATGTTGAAAACTTTGAAGGACCAAAAAAGGGTTTTACAGGCATCCTAGACACCCTAAAGTCCAGAAAATGTTGGTGGCCACAAAATGGTGTCAGAGAGCCCTGAATGTCCAAAAAACATTTGCAGAATGAAAGGGGCATTAAGCCGCATGCTAGACCACTCATATTCCCCAAAATATTTTTGGCACGAAAAATGCAACCTATACCCCTGAAGCTCAGAATATGTTAGCAGCCCAAAAAAGGCCTTAAAATGCATGTTAGGCCTGCAAAAATGTTGAAAACTTTGGAGGCCCAAAAAAGGGGTTGACAGGCATCCTAGACCCCCTAAAGTCCAGAAAATGTTGGTGGCCTAAAAACAGTGTCAGAGAGCTCTGAATGTCCCAAAAACATTTGCAGCCTGAAAGGGGCATTAACCCACATCCGAGACCACAGAAATGTTCAAAAATATTTTTGGCCAGAAAAATCCATCCTACAACCCTGAAAGTTCAGAAAATGTTGGAAGCTCAGAAAAAGGCCTTAAAATGCATTTCAGGCCTGCAAAAATGTTGAAAAGTTTGGAGGCCCACAAAAGGGGTTTACAGGCATCCTATACCCCCTAAAGTCCAGACAATGTTGGTGGGCCAAAAACTGTGTCAGAGAGCTCTGAATGTCCCAAAAACATGTGCAGCCTGAAAGGGGCATTAAGCCGCATCCTACATCACTAAAACTCCCCAAAATATTTTTGGCACGAAAAATGCATACTACACCCCTGAAAGTTCTGAAAATGTTAGCAGCCCAAAAATGCCTTAAAATGCATCTTAGGCCTGCAAAAATGTAGAAAACTTTGGAGGTGGAAAAAAGGGGTTTAGAGGCATCCTAGACCCCCTAAAGTCCAGAAAATGGTTGTGGCTCAAGAATGGTGTCAGAGAGCCCTGAATGTCCCAAAAACATTTGCAGCCTGAAAGGGGCATTGACCTGCATCCTAGACCACTGAAATTCCCAAAAATATTTTTGCCACGAAAAATGCATCCTACACCCCTGAAAGCTCGAATATTTTAGCAGCCCAAAAAAGGCCTTAAAATGCATTTTAGGCCTGCAAAAATGATGAAAACTTTGGAGGCCCAAAAAAGGGGTTTAAAGGCATCCTAGACCCCCTAAAGTCCAGAAAATGTTGGTGGGCCAAAATCTGTGTCAGAGAGCTCTGAATGTCCCAAAAACATTTGCAGCCTCAAAGGGGGATTAACCTGCATCCTAGACCACTGAAATTCCCAAAAATATTTTTGGCACGAAAAATGCATCCTACACCCCTGAAAGCTCGAATATTTTAGCAGCCCAAAAACGGCCTTAAAATACATTTTAGGCCTGCAAAAATGTTGAAAATTTTGGAGGCCCAAAAAATGGGTTTACAGGCAATCTAGGCCCCCTAAAGTCCAGAAAATGTTGGTGGCCCAAAAACAGTGTCAGAGAGCTCTGAATGTCCCAAAACGATTTGCAGCCTGAAAGGGGCATTAAGTCGCATCCTGGACCACTGAAATTCCCCAAAATATTTTTGGCACAAAAAATGCATCCTACAACCCTGAAAGATCAGAAAATGTTGGCAGCTCAAAAAAAGGACTTAAAATGCTTCTTAGGCCTGCACAAATGTTGAAAACTTCGGAGGCCGAAAAAAGGGGTTTACAGGCATCCTAGACCCCCTAAAGTCCAGAAAATGTTGGTGGGACAAAATCTGTGTCAGAGAGCTCTGAATGTCCCAAAAACATTTGCAGCCTCAAAGGGGCATTAACTCACATCCTAGACCACTGAAATTCCCAAAAATATTTTTGGCACGAAAAATGCATTCCTACACCCCAGAAGCTCAGAATATGTTAGCAGCCCAAAAACGGCCTTAAAATACATTTTAGGCCTGCAAAAATATTTTAAACTTTGAAGGACCAAAAAAGGGGTTTACAGGCATCCTAGACACCCTAAAGTCCAGAAAATGTTGGTGGCCCAAAAACAGTGTCATAGAGCTCTGAATGTCCCAAAACATTTGCAGCCTGAAAGGGGCATTAAGTCGCACCCTGGACCACTGAAATTCCCCAAAATATTTTTGGCACAAAAAATTCATCCTACACCCCTGAAAGCTCAGAATATGTTAGCAGCACAAAAAAGGCCTTAAAATGCATGTTAGGCCTGCAAAAATGTTGAAAACTTTGGAGGCCCAAAAAAGGGGTTGACAGGCATCCTAGACCCCCTAAAGTCCAGAAAATGTTGGTGGCCCAAAATCAGTGTCAGAGAGCTCTGAATGTCCCAAAACGATTTGCAGCCTGAAAGGGGCATTAAGTCACATCCTAGACCACTGAAATTCCCCAAAATATTTTTGGCACAAAAAATGCATCCTACAACCCTGAAACGTCAGAAAATGTTGGCAGCTCAAAAAAAGGACTTAAAATGCTTCTTAGGCCTGCACAAATGTTGAAAACTTTGGAAGCTGAAAAAAGAGGTTAACAGGCATCCTAGACCCCCTAAAGTCCAGAAAATGTTGGTGGGCCAAAATCTGTGTCAGAGAGCTCTGAATGTCCCAAAAACATTTGCAGCCTCAAAGGGGCATTAACTCGCATCCTAGACCACTGAAATTCCCAAAAATATTTTTGGTACGAAAAATGCATCCTACACCCCTGAAGCTCAGAATATGTTAGCAGCCCAAAAAAGGCCTTAAAATACATTTTAGGCCTCCAAAAATGTTGAAAACTTTGAAGGACCAAAAAAGGGGTTTACAGGCATCCTAGACACCCTAAAGTCCAGAAAATGTTGGTGGCCCAAAAACAGTGTCAGAGAGCTCTGAATGTCCCAAAAACATGTGCAGCCTGAAAGGGGCATTAAGCCGCATCCTACATCACTAAAACTCCCCAAAATATTTTTGGCACGAAAAATGCATCCTACACCCCTGAAAGTTCTGAAAATGTTAGCAGCCCAAAAATGCCTTAAAATGCATCTTAGGCCTGCAAAAATGTAGAAAACTTTGGAGGTGGAAAAAAGGGGTTTAGAGGCATCCTAGACCCCCTAAAGTCCAGAAAATGGTTGTGGTTCAAGAATGGTGTCAGAGAGCCCTGAATGTCCCAAAAACATTTGCAGCCTGAAAGGGGCATTGACCTGCATCCTAGACCACTGAAATTCCCAAAAATATTTTTGCCACAAAAAATGCATCCTACACCCCTGAAAGCTCGAATATGTTAGCAGCCCAAAAAAGGCCTTAAAATGCATGTTAGGCCTGCAAAAATGTTGAAAACTTTGGAGGCCCAAAAAAGGGGTTTACAGGCATCCTAGACCCCCTAAAGTCCAGAAAATGTTGGTGGGCCAAAATCTGTGTCAGAGAGCTCTGAATGTCCCAAAAACATTTGCAGCCTCAAAGGGGCATTAACCTGCATCCTAGACCACTGAAATTCCCAAAAATATTTTTGGCACGAAAAATGCATCCTACACCCCTGAAAGCTCGAATATTTTAGCAGCCCAAAAACGGCCTTAAAATACATTTTAGGCCTGCAAAAATGTTGAAAACTTTGGAGGCCCAAAAAAGGGGTTTACAGGCAATCTAGGCCCCCTAAAGTCCAGAAAATGTTGGTGGCCCAAAAACAGTGTCAGAGAGCTCTGAATGTCCCAAAAACATGTGCAGCCTGAGGGGCATTAAGCCGCATCCTAGATCACTGAAATTCCCCAAAATATTTTTGGCACGAAAAATGCAACCTATACCCCTGAAAGCTCAGAATATGTTAGCAGCCCAAAAAAGGCCTTCAAATGCATTTTAGGCCTGCAAAAATGTTGAAAACTTTGGAGGCCCAAAAAAGGGGTTTACAGGCATCCTAGACCCCCTAAAGTCCAGAAAATGTTGGTGGCCCAAAAACAGTGTCAGAGAGCTGTGAATGTCCCAAAACGATTTGCAGCCTGAAAGGGGCATTAAGTCGCATCCTAGACCACTGAAATTCCCCAAAATATTTTTGGCACAAAAAATGCATCCTACAACCCTGAAAGATCAGAAAATGTTGGCAGCTCAAAAAAAGGACTTAAAATGCTTCTTAGGCCTGCACAAATGTTGAAAACTTTGGAGGCTGAAAAAAGGGGTTAACAGGCATCCTAGACCCCCTAAAGTCCAGAAAATGTTGGTGGGCCAAAATCTGTGTCAGAGAGCTCTGAATGTCCCAAAAACATTTGAAGCCTCAAAGGGGCATTAACCCGCATCCTAGACCATTGAAATTCCCAAAAATATTTTTGGCACGAAAAATGCATCCTACAACCCTGAAAGATCAGAAAATGTTGGAAGCTCAAAAAAAGGACTTAAAATGCATCTTAGGCCTGCAAAAATGTTGAAAACTTTGGAGGCCCAAAAAAGGGGTTTACAGGCATCCTAGACCCCCTAAAGTCCAGAAAATGTTGGTGGGCCAAAATCTGTGTCAGAGAGCTCTGAATGTCCCAAAAACATTTGAAGCCTCAAAGGGGCATTAACCCGCATCCTAGACCATTGAAATTCCCAAAAATATTTTTGGCACAAAAAATGCATCCTACAACCCTGAAAGATCAGAAAATGTTGGAAGCTCAAAAAAAGGACTTAAAATGCATCTTAGGCCTGCAAAAATGTTGAAAACTTTGGAGGCCCAAAAAAGGGGTTTACAGGCATCCTAGACCCCCTAAAGTCCAGAAAATGTTGGTGGGCCAAAATCTGTGTCAGAGAGCTCTGAATGTCCCAAAAACATTTGAAGCCTCAAAGGGGCATTAACCCGCATCCTAGACCATTGAAATTCCCAAAAATATTTTTGGCACGAAAAATGCATCCTACACCCCTGAAGCTCAGAATATGTTAGCAGCCCAAAAACGGCCTTAAAATGCATTTTAGGCCTGCAAAAATGTTGAAAACTTTGAAGGACCAAAAAAGGGGTTTACAGGCATCCTAGACACCCTAAAGTCCAGAAAATGTTGGTGGACCAAAAACAGTGTCAGAGAACTCTGAATGTCTCAAAAAGATTTGTAGCCCGAAAGGGGCATTAAGTCGCATCCCAGACCACTGAAATTCCCCAAAATATTTTTGGCACGAAAAATGCAACCTATACCCCCGAAGCTCAGAATATGTTAGCAGCCCAAAAAAGGCCTTAAAATGTATTTTAGGCCTGAAAAAATGTTGAAAACTTTGGAGCCCCACAAAAGGGGTTTACAGGCATCCTAGACCCCCTAAAGTCCAGAAAATGTTGGTGGACCAATACAGTGTCAGAGAACGCTAAATGTCTCAAAAGGATTTGTAGCCCGAAAGGGACATTAAGTCGCATCCTAGACCACTGAAATTCCCCAAAATATTTTTGGCATGAAAAATTCATCCTACACCCCTGAAAGCTCAGAATATGTTAGCAGCCCAAAAAAGGCCTTAAAATGCATGTTAGGCCTGCAAAAATGTTGAAAACTTTGGAGGCCCAAAAAAGGGGTTTACAGGCATCCTAGACCCCCTAAAGTCCAGATAATGTTGGTGGCCCAAAAACAGTGTCAGAGAGCTCTGAATGTCCCAAAAACATTTGCAGCCTGAAAAGGGCACTAACCCACATCCCAGACCACTGAAATTCCCAAAAATATCTTTGCCACAAAAAATGCATCCTACAACCCTGAAAGTTCAGAAAATGTTGGCAGCTCAATAAAAGGACTTAAAATGCATCTTAAGCCTGCAAAAATGTTGAAAACTTTGGAGGCCCAAAAAAGGGGTTTACAGGCATCCTAGACCCCCTTAAGTTCAGAAAATGTTGGTTGGACAAAATCGGTGTCAGAGAGCTCTGAATGTCCCAAAAACATGTGCAGCCTGAAAGGGGCATTAAGCCGCATCCTAGATCACTGAAATTCCCCAAAATATTTTTGACACGAAAAATGCAACCTATACCCCTGAAGCTCAGAATATGTTAGCAGCCCAAAAAAGGCCTTAAAATGCATTTTAGGCCTGCGAAAATGTTGAAAACTTTGGAGGCCCAAAAAAGGGGTTTACAGGCATCCTAGACCCCCTAAAGTCCAGAAAATGATGGTGGCCCAAAAACAGTGTCAGAGAGCTCTGAATGTCCCAAAACGATTTGCAGCCTGAAAGGGGCATTAAGTCGCATCCTAGACCACTGAAATTCCCCAAAATATTTTTGGCACAAAAAATGCATCCTACAACCCTGAAAGATCAGAAAATGTTGGCAGCTCAAAAAACGGACTTAAAATGCTTCTTAGGCCTGCACAAATGTTGAAAACTTCGGAGGCCGAAAAAAGGGGTTTACATGCATCCTAGACCCCCTAAAGTCCAGAAAATGTTGGTGGGCCAAAATCTGTGTCAGAGAGCTCTGAATGTCCCAAAAACATTTGCAGCCTCAAAGGGGCATTAACCCGTATCCTAGACCACTGAAATTCCGAAAAATATTTTTGGCACGAAAAATGCATCCTACACCCCTGAAGCTCAGAATATGTTAGCAGCCCAAAAACGGCCTTAAAATGCATTTTAGGCCTGTAAAAATGTTGAAAACTTTGAAGGACCAAAAATGGTGTTTACAGGCATCCTAGACCCCCTAAAGTCCAGAAAATGTTGGTGGCCCAAAAAGAGGGTCAGAGAGCTCTGAATGTCCCAAAAACATTTGCAGAGTGAAAGGGGCATTAACCCGCATCCTAGAACACTGAAATTCCCGAAAATATTTTTGGCATGAAAAATCCATCCTACAACCCTGAAAGTTCAGAAAATGTTGGAAGCTCAAAAAAAGGACTTAAAATGCATCGCAGGCATGCAAAAATGTAGAAAACTTTGGCGGCCCAAAAAGGGGTTTACAGGCATCCTAAACCACCTAAAGTCCAGAAAATGTTGGGGGGCCAAAATCTGTGTCAGAGAGCTCTGAATGTCCCAAAAACACTTGCAGCCTGAAAGTGGCACTAACCCACATCCGAGACCACTGAAATTCCCAAAAATATTTTTGGCATGAAAAAGGCATCCTACACCCCTGAAAGTTCAAAAAATGTTGGCAGCTCAAAAAAAGGACTTAAAATGCATCTTAAGCCTGCAAAAATGTTGAAAACTTTGGCGGCCCAAAAAAGGGGTTTACAGGCATCCTAGAACCCCTAAAGTCCAAAAAATGGTGGTGGCCAAAATCGGTGTCAGAGAGCTCTGAATGTCCCAAAAACATGTGCAGCCTGAAACGGGCATTAAGCCGCATCCTATATCACTGAAATTCCCCAAAATATTTTTGGCACGAAAAATGCAACCTATACCCCTGAAGCTCCGAATATGTTAGCAGCCCAAAAAAGGCCTTAAAATGCATTTCAGGCCTGCAAAAATGTTGAAAAGTTTGGAGGCCCAAAAAAGGGGTTTACAGGCATCCTAGACCCCCTAAAGTCCAGAAAATGTTGGTGGGCCAAAATCTGTGTCAGAGAGCTCTGAATACCCCAAAAACATTTGCAGAGTGAAAGGGGCATTCACCTGCATCCTAGACCACTGAAATTCCCAAAAATATTTTTGGCACAAAAAATGCATACTACACCCCTGAAAGATCAGAAAATGTTGGCAGCTCAAAAAAGGACTTAAAATGCATCTTAAGCCTGCAAAAACGTTGAAAACTTTGGAGGTGGAAAAAAGGGGTTTACAGGCATCCTAGACCCCCTAAAGTCCAGAAAATGTTGGTGGCCCAAAAATGGTGTCAGAGAGTCCTGAATGTCCCAAAAATATTTGCAGCCTGAAAGGGGCAGTAACCCGCATCCCAGACCACTGAAATGCCCAAAAATATTTTTGGCACAAAAAATGCATACTACACCCCTGAAAGATCAGAAAATGTTGGAAGCTCAAAAAAAGGACTTAAAATGCATCTTAGGCCTGCGAAAATGTTGAAAACTTTGGAGGCCCAAAAAAGGGGTTTACAGGCATCCTAGACCCCCTAAAGTCCAGAAAATGTTGGTGGCCCAAAAACAGTGTCAGAGAGCTCTGAATGTCCCAAAAACATTTGCAGCCTGAAAGTGGCACTAACCCACATCCCAGACCACTGAAATTCCCAAAAATATTTTTGGCATGAAAAATGCATCCTACAACCCTGAAAGATCAGAAAATGTTGGCAGCTCAAAAAAAGGACTTAAAATGCTTTTTAGGCCTGCAAAAATGTTGAAAAATTTGGAGGCCCAAAAAAGGGGTTTACAGGCATCCTAGACCCCCTAAAGTCCAGAAAATGTTGGTGGGCCAAAATCTGTGTCAGAGAGCTCTGAATGTCCCAAAAACATTTGCAGCCTCAAAGGGGCATTAACCCGCATCCTAAACCACTGAAATTCCCAAAAATATTTTTGGCACGAAAAATGCATCCTACACCCCTGAAGCTCAGAATATGTTAGCAGCCCAAAAACGGCCTTAAAATGCATTTTAGGCCTGCAAAAATGTTGAAAACTTTGAAGGACCAAAAAAGGGGTTTACAGGCATCCTAGACACCCTAAAGTCCAGAAAATGTTGGTGGCCAAAAAATGGTGTCAGAGAGCCCTGAATGTCTCAAAAAGATTTGTAGCCCGAAAGGGACATTAAGTCGCATCCTAAACCACTGAAATTCCCCAAAATATTTTGGCACGAAAAATTCATCCTACACCCCTGAAAGCTCAGAATATGTTAGCAGCCCAAAAAAGGCCTTAAAATGCATGTTAGGCCTGCAAAAATGTTGAAAACTTTGAAGGACCAAAAAAGGGGTTTACAGGCATCCTAGACACCCTAAAGTCCAGAAAATGTTGGTGGCCCAAAAAGAGGGTCAGAGAGCTCTGAATGTCCCAAGAGCTCTGAATGTCCCAAAAACATTTGCAGAGTGAAAGCGGCATTAACCCGCATCCTAGAACACTGAAATTCCCCAAAATATTTTTGGCATGAAAAATCCATCCTACAACGCTGAAAGTTCAGAAAATGTTGGAAGCTCAAAAAAAGGACTTAAAATGCATCTTAGGCCTGCGAAAATGTTGAAAACTTTGGAGGCCCAAAAAAGGGGTTTACAGGCATCCTAGACCCCCTAAAGTCCAGAAAATGTTGGTGCGCCAAAATCTGTGTCAGAGAGCTCTGAATGTCCCAAAAACATTTGCAGCCTGAAAGGGGCATTAACCCACATCCTAGACCACAGAAATGTCCAAAAATATTTTTGGCCAGAAAAATGCATACTACACCCCTGAAAGTTCTGAAAATGTTAGCAGCCCAAAAATGCCTTAAAATGCATCGTAGGCATGCAAAAATGTAGAAAACTTTGGAGGCCCAAAAAGGGGTTTACAGGCATCCTAGACCCCCTAAAGTCCACAAAATGTTGGTGGGCCAAAATCGGTGTCAGAGAGCTCTGAATGTCCCAAAAACATGTGCAGCCTGAGGGGCATTAAGCCGCATCCTAGATCACTGAAATTCCCCAAAATATTTTTGGCACAAAAAATGCAACCTATATCCCTGAAGCTCAGAATATGCTAGCAGCCCAAAAAAGGCCTTAAATTGCATTTCAGGCCTGCAAATATGTTGAAAACTTTGGAGGCCCAAAAAAGGGGTTTACAGGCATCCTAGACCCCCTAAAGTCCAGAAAATGTTGGTGGGCCAAAATCTGTGTCAGAGAGCTCTGAATACCCCAAAAACATTTGTAGAGTGAAAGGGGCATTCACCTGCATACTAGACCACTGAAATTCCCCAAAATATTTTTGGCACGAAAAATTCATCCTACACCCCTGAAAGCTCAGAATATGTTAGCAGCCCAAAAAAGGCCTTAAAATGCATGTTAGGCCTGCAAAAATGTTGAAAACTTTGAAGGACCAAAAAAGGGGTTTACCGGCATCCTAGACACCCTAAAGTCCAGAAAATGTTGGTGGACCAAAAACAGTGTCAGAGAACTCTGAATGTCTCAAAAAGATTTGTAGCCCGAAAGGGGCATTAAGTCGCATCCCAGACCACTGAAATTCCCCAAAATATTTTTGGCACGAAAAATGCAACCTATACCCCTGAACCTCCGAATATGTTAGCAGCCCAAAAAAGGCCTTAAAATGCATTTCAGGCCTGCAAAAATGTTGAAAAGTTTGGAGGCCCAAAAAAGGGGTTTACAGGCATCCTAGACCCCCTAAAGTCCAGAAATAGTTGGTGGGCCAAAATCTGTGTCAGAGAGCTCTGAATACCCCAAAAACATTTGCAGCCTGAAAGGGGCAGTAACCGGCATCCCAGACCACTGAAATTCCCAAAAATATTTTTGGCACAAAAAATGCATCCTACAACCCTGAAAGATCAGAAAATGTTGGCAGCTCAAAAAAAGGACTTAAAATGCATCTTAAGCCTGCAAAAATGTTGAAAACTTTGGAGGCCCAAAAAAGGGGTTTACAGGCATCCTAGACCCCCTAAAGTCCAGAAAATGTTGGTGGGCCAAAATCTGTGTCAGAGAGCTCTGAATGTCCCAAAAACATTTGCAGCCTCAAAGGGGCATTAACCAACATCCTAGACCACTGAAATTCTGAAAAATATTTTTGGCACGAAAAATGCATCCTACACCCCTGAAGCTCAGAATATGTTAGCAGCCCAAAAACGGCCTTAAAATGCATTTTAGGCCTGCAAAAATGTTGAAAACTTTGAAGGACCAAAAAAGGGGTTTACAGGCATCCTAGACACCCTAAAGTCCAGAAAATGTTGGTGGCCAAAAAATGGTGTCAGAGAGCTCTGAATGTCCCAAAAACATTTGCAGCCTGAAAGGGGCACTAACCCACATCCTAGACCACAGAAATGTCCAAAAATATTTTTGGCCAGAAAAATGCATACTACACCCCTGAAAGTTCTGAAAATGTTAGCAGCCCAAAAAGGACTTAAAATGCATCGTAGGCATGCAAAAATGTAGAAAACTTTGGAGGCCCAAAAAGGGGTTTACAGGCATCCTAGACCCCCTAAAGTCCAGAAAATGTTAGTGGCCCAAAAACAGTGTCAGAGAGCTCTGAATGTCCCAAAAACATTTGCAGCCTGAAAAGGGCACTAACCCACATCCCAGACCACTGAAATTCCCAAACATATTTTTGCCACAAAAAATGCATCCTACAACCCTGAAAGTTCAGAAAATGGTGGCAGCTCAAAAAAAGGACTTAAAATGCATCTTAAGCCGGCAAAAATGTTGAAAACTTTGGCGGCCCAAAAAAGGGGTTTACAGGCATCCTAGACCCCCTAAAGTCCACAAAATGTTGGTGGGCCAAAATCGGTGTCAGAGAGCTCTGAATGTCCCAAAAACATGTGCAGCCTGAGGGGCATTAAGCCGCATCCTAGATCACTGAAATTCCCCAAAATATTTTTGGCACAAAAAATGCAACCTATATCCCTGAAGCTCAGAATATGCTAGCAGCCCAAAAAAGGCCTTAAATTGCATTTCAGGCCTGCAAATATGTTGAAAAGTTTGAAGGCCCAAAAAAGGGGTTTACAGGCATCCTAGACCACCTAAAGTCCAGAAAATGTGTGTGGGCCAAAATCTGTGTCAGAGATCTCTGAATACCCCAAAAACATTTGCAGAGTGAAAGGGGCATTCACCTGCATCCTAGACCACTGAAATTCCCCAAAATATTTTTGGCACGAAAAATTCATCCTACACCCCTGAAAGCTCAGAATATGTTAGCAGCCCAAAAAAGGCCTTAAAATGCATGTTAGGCCTGCAAAAATGTTGAAAACTTTGGAGGCCCAAAAAAGGGGTTTACAGGCATCCTAGACCCCCTAAAGTCCAGAAAATGTTGGTGGGCCAAAATCTGTGTCAGAGAGCTCTGAATACCCCAAAAACATTTGTAGAGTGAAAGGGGCATTCACCTGCATACTAGACCACTGAAATTCCCCAAAATATTTTTGGCACGAAAAATTCATCCTACACCCCTGAAAGCTCAGAATATGTTAGCAGCCCAAAAAAGGCCTTAAAATGCATGTTAGGCCTGCAAAAATGTTGAAAACTTTGAAGGACCAAAAAAGGGGTTTACCGGCATCCTAGACACCCTAAAGTCAGAAAATGTTGGTGGACCAAAAACAGTGTCAGAGAACTCTGAATATCTCAAAAAGATTTGTAGCCCGAAAGGGGCATTAAGTCGGATCCCAGACCACTGAAATTCCCCAAAATATTTTTGGCACGAAAAATGCAACCTATACCCCTGAACCTCCGAATATGTTAGCAGCCCAAAAAAGGCCTTAAAATGCATTTCAGGCCTGCAAAAATGTTGAAAAGTTTGGAGGCCCAAAAAAGGGGTTTACAGGCATCCTAGACCCCCTAAAGTCCAGAAAATGTTGGTGGGCCAAAATCTGTGTCAGAGAGCTCTGAATACCCCCAAAAACATTTGCAGAGTGAAAGGGGCATTCACCTGCATCCTAGACCACTGAAATTCCCAAAAATATTTTTGGCATAAAAAATGCATACTACACCCCTGAAAGTTCTGAAAATGTTAGCAGCACAAAAATGCCTTAAAATGCATCTTAGGCCTGCAAAAATGTAGAAAACTTTGGAGATGGAAAAAAGGGTTTAGAGGCATCTAGACCCCCTAAAGTCCAGAAAATGTTTGTGGCCCAAAAATGGTGTCAGAGAGTCCTGAATGTCCCAAAAACATTTGCAGCCTGAAAGGGGCAGTAACTCGCATCCCAGACCACTGAAATTCCCAAAAATATTTTTGGCACAAAAAATGCATCCTACAACCCTGAAAGATCAGAAAATGTTGGCAGCTCAAAAAAAGGACTTAAAATGCATCTTAAGCCTGCAAAAATGTTGAAAACTTTGGAGGCCCAAAAAAGGGGTTTACAGGCATCCTAGACCCCCTAAAGTCCAGAAAATGTTGGTGGGCCAAAATCTGTGTCAGAGAGCTCTGAATGTCCCAAAAACATTTGCAGCCTCAAAGGGGCATTAACCAACATCCTAGACCACTGAAATTCCGAAAAATATTTTTGGCAGGAAAAATGCATCCTACACCCCTGAAGCTCAGAATATGTTAGCAGCCCAAAAACGGCCTTAAAATGCATTTTAGGCCTGCAAAAATGTTGAAAACTTTGAAGGACCAAAAAAGGGGTTTACAGGCATCCTAGACACCCTAAAGTCCAGAAAATGTTGGTGGCCAAAAAATGGTGTCAGAGAGCTCTGAATGTCCCAAAAACATTTGCAGCCTGAAAGGGGCACTAACCCACATCCTAGACCACAGAAATGTCCAAAAATATTTTTGGCCAGAAAAATGCATACTACACCCCTGAAAGTTCTGAAAATGTTAGCAGCCCAAAAATGCCTTAAAATGCATCGTAGGCATGCAAAAATGTAGAAAACTTTGGAGGCCCAAAAAGGGGTTTACAGGCATCCTAGACCCCCTAAAGTCCAGAAAATGTTGGTGGCCCAAAAACAGTGTCAGAGAGCTCTGAATGTCCCAAAAACATTTGCAGCCTGAAAAGGGCACTAACCCACATCCCAGACCACTGAAATTCCCAAACATATTTTTGCCACAAAAAATGCATCCTACAACCCTGAAAGTTCAGAAAATGGTGGCAGCTCAAAAAAAGGACTTAAAATGCATCTTAAGCCTGCAAAAATGTTGAAAACTTTGGCGGCCCAAAAAAGGGGTTTACAGGCATCCTAGACCCCCTAAAGTCCACAAAATGTTGGTGGGCTAAAATCGGTGTCAGAGAGCTCTGAATGTCCCAAAAACATGTGCAGCCTGAAAGGGGCATTCAGCAGCATCCTAGATCACTGAAATTCCCCAAAATATTTTTGGCACGAAAAATTCATCCTACACCCCTGAAAGCTCAGAATATGTTAGCAGCCCAAAAAAGGCCTTAAAATGCATGTTAGGCCTGCAAAAATGTTGAAAACTTTGGAGGCCCAAAAAAGGGGTTTACAGGCATCCTAGACCCCCTAAAGTTCAGAAAATGTTGGTGGAACAAAATCGGTGTCAGAGAGCTCTGAATGTCCCAAAAACATTTGCAGCCTGAAAGGGGCATTAAGCAGCATCCTAGATCACTGAAATTCCCCAAAATATTTTTGGCACGAAAAATGCAACCTATACCCCTGAAGCTCAGAATATGTTAGGAGCCCAAAAAAGGCCTTAAAATGCATTTTAGGCCTGCGAAAATGTTGAAAACTTTGGAGGCCCAAAAAAGGGGTTTACAGGCATCCTAGACCCCCTAAAGCCCAGAAAATGTTGGTGGCCCAAAAACAGTGTCAGAGAGCTCTGAATGTCACAAAACGATTTGCAGCCTGAAAGGGGCATTAAGTCGCATCCTAGACCCCTGAAATTCCCAAAAATATTTTTGGCACGAAAAATGCATCCTACACCCCTGAAGCTCAGAATATGTTAGCAGCCCAAAAACGGCCTTAAAATGCATTTTAGGCCTGCAAAAATGTTCAAAACTTTGGAGGCCCAAAAAAGGGGTTTACAGGCATCCTAGACCCCCTAAAGCCCAGAAAATGTTGGTGGCCCAAAAACAGTGTCAGAGAGCTCTGAATGTCCCAAAAACATTTGCAGCCTGAAAAGGGCACTAACCCACATCCCAGACCACTGAAATTCCCAAAAATATTTTTGCCACAAAAAATGCATCCTACAACCCTGAAAGTTCAGAAAATGTTGGCAGCTCAATAAAAGGACTTAAAATGCATCTTAAGCCTGCAAAAATGTTGAAAACTTTGGAGGCCCAAAAAAGGGGTTTACAGGCATCCTAGACCCCCTAAAGTTCAGAAAATGTTGGTGGGACAAAATCGGTGTCAGAGAGCTCTGAATTTCCCAAAAACATGTGCAGCCTGAAAGGGGCATTAAGCCGCATCCTAGTTCACTGAAATTCCCCAAAATATTTTTGCCACAAAAAATGCATCCTACACCCCTGAAAGATCAGAAAATGTTTGCAGCACAAAAAAAGGACTTAAAATGCATCTTAAGCCTGCAAAAATGTTGAAAACTTTGGAGGCCCAAAAAAGGGGTTTACAGGCATCCTAGACCCCCTAAAGTCCAGAAAATGTTGGTGGGCCAAAATCTGTGTCAGAGAGCTCTGAATGTCCCAAAAACATTTGCAGCCTCAAAGGGGCATTAACCCGCATCCTAGACCATTGAAATTCCCAAAAATATTTTTGGCACGAAAAATGCATCCTACACCCCTGAAGCTCAGAATATGTTAGCAGCCCAAAAACGGCCTTAAAATGCATTTTAGGCCTGCAAAAATGTTGAAAACTTTGAAGGACCAAAAAAGGGGTTTACAGGCCTCCTAGACACCCTAAAGTCCAGAAAATGTTGGTGGACCAAAAACAGTGTCAGAGAACTCTGAATGTCTCAAAAAGATTTGTAGCCCGAAAAGGGCATTAAGTCGCATCCTAGACCACTGAAATTCCCAAAAATATTTTTGGCACGAAAAATTCATCCTACACCCCTGAAAGCTCAGAATATGTTAGCAGCCCAAAAAATGCCTTAAAATGCATGTTAGGCCTGTAAAAATGTTGAAAACTTTGGAGGACCAAAAAAGGGGTTTACAGGCATCCTAGACCCCCTAAAGTCCAGAAAATGTTGGTGGGCCAAAATCTGTGTCAGAGAGCTCTGAATACCCCAAAAACATTTGCAGAGTCAAAGTTGCATCACCTGCATCCTAGACCACTGAAATTCCCAAAAATATTTTTGGCATAAAAACTGCATACTACACCCCTGAAAGTTCTGAAAATGTTAGCAGCCCAAAAATGCCTTAAAATGCATCTTAGGCCTGCAAAAATGTAGAAAACTTTGGAGGTGGAAAAAAGGGGTTTAGAGGCATCTAGACCCCCTAAAGTCCAGAAAATGGTAGTGGCCCAAAAATGGTGTCAGAGAGTCCTGACTGTCCCAAAAACATTTGCAGCCTGAAAGGGGCATTAACCCGCTTCCCAGACCACTGAAATTCCCCAAAATATTTTTGGCACAAAAAATGCATCCTACAACCCTGAAAGATCAGAAAATGTTGGCAGCTCAAAAAAAGGACTTAAAATGCTTCTTAGACCTGCAAAAATGTTGAAAACTTTGGAGGCCAAAAAAGGGGTTTACAGGCATCCTAGACCCCCTAAAGTCCAGAAAATGTTGGTGGGCCAAAATCGGTGTCAGAGAGCTCTGAATGTCCCAAAAACATGTGCAGCCTGAAAGAGACATTAAGCCGCATCCTAGATCACTGAAACTGCTCAAAATATTTTTGGCACGAAAAATGCATACTACACCCCTGAAAGTTCTGAAAATGTTAGCAGCCCAAAAACGGCCATAAAATGCATTTTAGGCCTGCAAAAATGTTGAAAACTTTGAAGGACCAAAAAAGGGGTTTACAGGCATCCTAGACACCCTAAAGTCCAGAAAATGGTTGCTGCCCAAAAATGGTGTCAGAGAACTCTGAATGTCCCAAAAACATGTGCAGCCTGAAAGGGGCATTAACCCGCATCCTAGACGACTGAAATTCCCAAAAATATTTTTGGCACGAAAAATGCATCCTACACCCCTGAAAGATCAGAAAATGTTGGCAGCTCAAAAAAGAACTTAAAATGCATTTTAGGCCTGCAAAAATTTTGAAAACTTTGGAGGCTCAAAAAAGGGGTTAAAGGCATCCTAGACCCCCTAAAGTCCAGAAAATGTTGGTGGACCAAAATCGGTATCGGAGAGCTCTGCATGTCCCAAAAACAGTTGCTGCCTGAAAGTGGCACTAATCCACATCCCAGACCACTGAAATTCCCCAAAATATTTTTGGCACGAAAAATGCAACTTATACCCCTGAAGCTCAGAATATGTTAGCAGCCCAAAAAAGGCCTTAAAATGCATTTTAGGCCTGCAAAAATGTTGAAAACTTTGGAGGCCCAAAAAAGGGGTTTACAGGCATCCTAGACCCTTAAAGTCCAGAAAATGTTGGTGGGCCAAAATCTGTGTCGGAGAGCTCTGAATGCCCGAAAAACATTTGCAGAGTGAACGGGTCATTAACCCACATCCTAGACCACTGAAATTCCCAAAAATATTGTTGCCACAAAAAATGCATACTACACCACTGAAAGTTCTGAAAATGTTAGCAGCCCAAAAATGCCTTAAAATGCATCTTAGGCCTGCAAAAATGTAGAAAACTTTGGAGGTGGAAAAAAGGGGTTTAGAGGCATCTAGACCCCCTAAAGTCCAGAAAATGGTTGTGGCCCAAAAATGGTGTCAGAGAGTCCTGAATGTCCCAAAAACATTTGCAGCCTGAAAGGGGCATTAACCCGCATCCCAGACCACTGAAATTCCCAAAAATATTTTTGGCCCAAAAAATGCATCCTATAACCCTGAAAGATCAGAAAATGTTGGCAGCTCAAAAAAAGGACTTAAAATGCATCTTAAGCCTGCAAAAATGTTGAAAACTTTGGAGGCCAAAAAAGGGGTTTACAGGTATCCTAGACCCCCTAAAGTCCAGAAAATGTTGGTGGGCCAAAATCGGTGTCAGAGAGCTCTGAATGTCCCAAAAACATGTGCAGCCTGAAAGGGACATTAAGCCGCATCCTAGATCACTGAAACTCCTCAAAATATTTTTGGCACGAAAAATGCATACTGCACCCCTGAAAGTTCTGAAAATGTTAGCAGCCCAAAAATGCCTTAAAATGCATCTTAAGCCTGCAAAAATGTTGAAAACTTTGGAGGCCCAAAAAAGGGGTTTACAGGCATCCTAGACCCCCTAAAGTCCAGAAAATGTTGGTGGCCCAAAAACAGTGTCGGAGAGCTCTGAATGTCCCAAAACCATTTGCAGCCTGAAAAGGGCACTAACCCACATCCCAGACCACTGAAATTCCCAAAAATATTTTTGCCACAAAAAATGCATCCTACAACCCTGAAACTTCAGAAAATGTTGGCAGCTCAAAAAAAGGACTTAAAATGCATCTTAAGCCTGCAAAAATGTTGAAAACTTTGGCGGCCCAAAAAAGGGGTTTACAGGCATCCTAGACCCCCTAAAGTCCAAAAAATGGTGGTGGGCCAAAATCGGTGTCAGAGAGCTCTGAATGTCCCAAAAACATGTGCAGCCTGAAACGGGCATTAAGCCGCATCCTATATCACTGAAATTCCCCAAAATATTTTTGGCACGAAAAATGCATCCTACACCCCTGAAAGCTCAGAATATGTTAGCAGCCCAAAAAAGGCCTTAAAATGCTTTTTAGGCCTGCAAAAATGTTGAAAACTTTGGAGGCCCAAAAAAGGGGTTTACAGGCATCCTAGACCCCCTAAAGTCCTGAAAATGTTGGTGGCCCAAGAACAGTGTCAGAGAGCTGTGAATGTCCCAAAACGATTTGCAGCCTGAAAGGGGCATTAAGTCGCATCCTGGACCACTGAAATTCCACAAAATATTTTTGGCACAAAAAATGCATCCTACAACCCTGAAAGATCAGAAAATGTTGGCAGCTCAAAAAAAGGACTTAAAATGCTTCTTAGGCCTGCACAAATGTTGAAAACTTCGGAGGCCAAAAAAAGGGGTTTACAGGCATCCTAGACCCCCTAAAGTCCAGAAAATGTTGGTGGGCCAAAATCTGTGTCAGAGAGCTCTGAATGTCCCAAAAACATTTGCAGCCTCAAAGGGGCATTAATCCGCATCCTAGACCACTGAAATTCCCAAAAATATTTTTGGCACGAAAAATGCATCCTACACCCCTGAAGCTCATAATATGTTAGCAGCCCAAAAACGGCCTTAAAATGCATTTTAGGCCTGCAAAAATGTTGAAAACTTTGAAGGACCAAAAATGGTGTTTACAGGCATCCTAGACCCCCTAAAGTCCAGAAAATGTTGGTGGCCCAAAAAGAGGGTCAGAGAGCTCTGAATGTCCCAAAAACATTTGCAGAGTGAAAGGGGCATTAACCCGCATCCTAGAACACTGAAATTCCCCAAAATATTTTTGGCACGAAAAATCCATCCTACAACCCTGAAAGTTCAGAAAATGTTGGAAGCTCAAAAAAAGGACTTAAAATGCATCGCAGGCATGCAAAAATGTAGAAAACTTTGGCGGCCCAAAAAGGGGTTTACAGGCATCCTAAACCACCTAAAGTCCAGAAAATGTTGGGGGGCCAAAATCTGTGTCAGAGAGCTCTGAATGTCCCAAAAAAACTTGCAGCCTGAAAGTGGCACTAACCCACATCCCAGACCACTGAAATTCCCAAAAATATTTTTGGCATGAAAAAGGCATCCTACACCCCTGAAAGTTCAGAAAATGTTGGCAGCTCAAAAAAAGGACTTAAAATGCATCTTAAGCCTGCAAAAATGTTGAAAACTTTGGCGGCCCAAAAAAGGGGTTTACAGGCATCCTAGACCCCCTAAAGTCCAAAAAATGGTGGTGGGCCAAAATCGGTGTCAGAGAGCTCTGAATGTCCCAAAAACATGTGCAGCCTGAAACGGGCACTAAGCCGCATCCTATATCACTGAAATTCCCCAAAATATTTTTGGCACAAAAAATGCAACCTATACCCCTGAAGCTCCGAATATGTTAGCAGCCGAAAAAAGGCCTTAAAATGCATTTCAGGCCTGCAAAAATGTTGAAAAGTTTGGAGGCCCAAAAAAGGGGTTTACAGGCATCCTAGACCCCCTAAAGTCCAGAAAATGTTGGTGGGCCAAAATCTGTGTCAGAGAGCTCTGAATACCCCAAAAACATTTGCAGAGTTAAAGGGGCATTCACCTGCATCCTAGACCACTGAAATTCCCCAAAATATTTTTGGCACAAAAAATGCATACTACACCCCTGAAAGATCAGAAAATGTTGGCAGCTCAAAAAAGGACTTAAAATGCATCTTAAGCCTGCAAAAATGTTGAAAACTTTGGAGGTGGAAAAAAGGGGTTTACAGGCATCCTAGACCCCCTAAAGTCCAGAAAATGTTGGTGGCCCAAAAATGGTGTCAGAGTCCTGAATGTCCCAAAAATATTTGCAGCCTGAAAGGGGCAGTAACCCGCATCCCAGACCACTGAAATTCCCAAAAATATTTTTGGCACAAAAAATGCATACTACACCCCTGAAAGATCAGAAAATGTTGGCAGCTCAAAAAAAGGACTTAAAATGCATCTTAAGCCTGCAAAAAATGTTGAAATCTTTGGAGGCCCAAAAAAGGGGTTTACAGGCATCCTAGACCCCCTAAAATCCAGAAAATGTTGGTGGCCCAAAAACAGTGTCAGAGAGCTCTGAATGTCCCAAAAACATTTGCAGCCTGAAAGTGGCACTAACCCACATCCCAGACCACTGAAATTCCCAAAAATATTTTTGGCATGAAAAATGCATCCTACAACCCTGAAAGATCAGAAAATGTTGGCAGCTCAAAAAAAGGACTTAAAATGCTTTTTAGGCCTGCAAAAATGTTGAAAAGTTTGGAGGCCCAAAAAAGGGGTTTACAGGCATCCTAGACCCCCTAAAGTCCAGAAAATGTTGGTGGGCCAAAATCTGTGTCAGAGAGCTCTGAATACCCCAAAAACATTTGCAGAGTTAAAGGGGCATTCACCTGCATCCTAGACCACTGAAATTCCCAAAAATATTTTTGGCACAAAAAATGCATACTACACCCCTGAAAGATCAGAAAATGTTGGCAGCTCAAAAAAGGACTTAAAATGCATCTTAAGCCTGCAAAAATGTTGAAAACTTTGGAGGTGGAAAAAAGGGGTTTACAGGCATCCTAGACCCCCTAAAGTCCAGAAAATGTTGGTGGCCCAAAAATGGTGTCAGAGTCCTGAATGTCCCAAAAATATTTGCAGCCTGAAAGGGGCAGTAACCCGCATCCCAGACCACTGAAATTCCCAAAAATATTTTTGGCACAAAAAATGCATACTACACCCCTGAAAGATCAGAAAATGTTGGCAGCTCAAAAAAAGGACTTAAAATGCATCTTAAGCCTGCAAAAAATGTTGAAATCTTTGGAGGCCCAAAAAAGGGGTTTACAGGCATCCTAGACCCCCTAAAATCCAGAAAATGTTGGTGGCCCAAAAACAGTGTCAGAGAGCTCTGAATGTCCCAAAAACATTTGCAGCCTGAAAGTGGCACTAACCCACATCCCAGACCACTGAAATTCCCAAAAATATTTTTGGCATGAAAAATGCATCCTACAACCCTGAAAGATCAGAAAATGTTGGCAGCTCAAAAAAAGGACTTAAAATGCTTTTTAGGCCTGCAAAAATGTTGAAAAGTTTGGAGGCCCAAAAAAGGGGTTTACAGGCATCCTAGACCCCCTAAAGTCCAGAAAATGTTGGTGGGCCAAAATCTGTGTCAGAGAGCTCTGAATACCCCAAAAACATTTGCAGAGTTAAAGGGGCATTCACCTGCATCCTAGACCACTGAAATTCCCAAAAATATTTTTGGCACAAAAAATGCATACTACACCCCTGAAAGATCAGAAAATGTTGGCAGCTCAAAAAAGGACTTAAAATGCATCTTAAGCCTGCAAAAATGTTGAAAACTTTGGAGGTGGAAAAAAGGGGTTTACAGGCATCCTAGACCCCCTAAAGTCCAGAAAATGTTGGTGGCCCAAAAATGGTGTCAGAGTCCTGAATGTCCCAAAAATATTTGCAGCCTGAAAGGGGCAGTAACCCGCATCCCAGACCACTGAAATTCCCAAAAATATTTTTGGCACAAAAAATGCATACTACACCCCTGAAAGATCAGAAAATGTTGGCAGCTCAAAAAAAGGACTTAAAATGCATCTTAAGCCTGCAAAAAATGTTGAAATCTTTGGAGGCCCAAAAAAGGGGTTTACAGGCATCCTAGACCCCCTAAAATCCAGAAAATGTTGGTGGCCCAAAAACAGTGTCAGAGAGCTCTGAATGTCCCAAAAACATTTGCAGCCTGAAAGTGGCACTAACCCACATCCCAGACCACTGAAATTCCCAAAAATATTTTTGGCATGAAAAATGCATCCTACAACCCTGAAAGATCAGAAAATGTTGGCAGCTCAAAAAAAGGACTTAAAATGCTTTTTAGGCCTGCAAAAATGTTGAAAACTTTGGAGGCCCAAAAAAGGGGTTTACAGGCATCCTAGACCCCCTAAAGTCCAGAAAATGTTGGTGGGCCAAAATCTGTATCAGAGAGCTCTGAATGTCCCAAAAACATTTGCAGCCTCAAAGGGGCATTAACCCGCATCCTAGACCACTGAAATTCCCAAAAATATTTTTGGTACGAAAAATGCATCCTACACCCCTGAAGCTCAGAATATGTTAGCAGCCCAAAAACGGCCTTAAAATGCATTTTAGGCCTGCAAAAATGTTGAAAACTTTGAAGGACCAAAAAAGGGGTTTACAGGCATCCTAGACACCCTAAAGTCCAGAAAATGTTGGTGGCCAAAAAATGGTGTCAGAGAGCCCTGAATGTCTCAAAAAGATTTGTAGCCCGAAAGGGACATTAAGTCGCATCCTAAACCACTGAAATTCCCCAAAATATTTTGGCACGAAAAATTCATCCTACACCCCTGAAAGCTCAGAATATGTTAGCAGCCCAAAAAAGGCCTTAAAATGCATGTTAGGCCTGCAAAAATGTTGAAAACTTTGAAGGACCAAAAAAGGGGTTTACAGGCATCCTAGACACCCTAAAGTCCAGAAAATGTTGGTGGCCCAAAAAGAGGGTCAGAGAGCTCTGAATGTCCCAAGAGCTCTGAATGTCCCAAAAACATTTGCAGAGTGAAAGGGGCATTAACCCGCATCCTAGAACACTGAAATTCCCCAAAATATTTTTGGCATGAAAAATCCATCCTACAACGCTGAAAGTTCAGAAAATGTTGGAAGCTCAAAAAAAGGACTTAAAATGCATCTTAGGCCTGCGAAAATGTTGAAAACTTTGGAGGCCCAAAAAAGGGGTTTACAGGCATCCTAGACCCCCTAAAGTCCAGAAAATGTTGGTGCGCCAAAATCTGTGTCAGAGAGCTCTGAATGTCCCAAAAACATTTGCAGCCTGAAAGGGGCATTAACCCACATCCTAGACCACAGAAATGTCCAAAAATATTTTTGGCCAGAAAAATGCATACTACACCCCTGAAAGTTCTGAAAATGTTAGCAGCCCAAAAATGCCTTAAAATGCATCGTAGGCATGCAAAAATGTAGAAAACTTTGGAGGCCCAAAAAGGGGTTTACAGGCATCCTAGACCCCCTAAAGTCCAGAAAATGTTGGTGGCCCAAAAACAGTGTCAGAGAGCTCTGAATGTCCCAAAAACATTTGCCGCCTGAAAAGGGCACTAACCCACATCCCAGACCACTGAAATTCCCAAAAATATTTTTGCCACAAAAAATGCATCCTACAACCCTAAAAGTTCAGAAAATGGTGGCAGCTCAAAAAAAGGACTTAAAATGCATTTTAAGCCTGCAAAAATGTTGAAAACTTTGGCGGCCCAAAAAAGGGGTTTACAGGCATCCTAGACCCCCTAAAGTCCACAAAATGTTGGTGGGCCAAAATCGGTGTCAGAGAGCTCTGAATGTCCCAAAAACATGCACAGCCTGAGGGGCATTAATCCGCATCCTAGATCACTGGAATTCCCCAAAATATTTTTGGCACGAAAAATGCAACCTATATCCCTGAAGCTCAGAATATGTTAGCAGCCCAAAAAATGCCTTAAAATGCGTTTTAGGCCTGTAAAAATGTTGAAAACTTTGGAGGACCAAAAAAGGGGTTTACAGGCATCCTAGACCCCCTAAAGTCCAAAAAATGTTGGTGGGCCAAAATCGGTGTCAGAGAGCTCTGAATGTCCCAAAAACATGTGCAGCCTGAAAGGGGCATTAAGCCGCATCCTAGATCACTGAAATTCCCCAAAATAGTTTTGGCACGAAAAATGCAACCTATACCCCTGAAGCTCCGTATATGTTAGCAGCCCAAAAAAGGCTTTAAAATGCATTTCAGGCCTGCAAAAATGTTGAAAAGTTTGGAGGGCCAAAAAAGGGGTTTACAGGCATCCTAGACCCCCTAAAGTCCAGAAAATGTTGGTGGCCCAAAATCTGTGTCAGAGAGCTCTGAATACCCCAAAAACATTTGCAGAGTCAAAGGGGCATCACCTGCATCCTAGACCACTGAAATTCCCAAAAATATTTTTGGCATAAAAAATGCATACTACACCCCTGAAAGTTCTGAAAATGTTAGCAGCCCAAAAATGCCTTAAAATGCATCTTAGGCCTGCAAAAATGTAGAAAACTTTGGAGGTGGAAAAAAGGGGTTTAGAGGCATCTAGACCCCCTAAAGTCCAGAAAATGGTTGTGGCCCAAAAATGGTGTCAGAGAGCTCTGAATGTCCCAAAAACATGTGCAGCCTGAGGGGCATTAAGCCGCATCCTAGATCACTGAAATTCCCCAAAATATTTTTGGCACGAAAAATGCAACCTATACCCCTGAAGCTCAGAATATGTTAGCAGCCCAAAAAAGGCCTTAAAATGCATGTTAGGCCTGCAAAAATGTTGAAAACTTTGGAGGCCCAAAAAAGGGGTTTACAGGCATCCTAGCCCCCCTAAAGTCCAGAAAATGTTGGTGGGCCAAAATCTGTGTCAGAGAGCTCTGAATACCCCAAAAACATTTGCAGAGTGAAAGGGGCATTCACCTGCATCCTAGACCACTGAAATTCCCCAAAATATTTTTGGCACGAAAAATTCATCCTACACCCCTGAAAGCTCAGAATATGTTAGCAGCCCAAAAAGGCCTTAAAATGCATGTTAGGCCTGCAAAAATGTTGAAAACTTTGAAGGCCCAAAAAAGGGGTTTACAGGCATCCTAGACCCCCTAAAGTCCAGAAAATGTTGGTGGCCCAAAAACAGTGTCAGAGAGCTCTGAATGTCCCAAAAACATGTGCAGCCTGAAAGGGGCATTAAGCCGCATCCGAGATCACTGAAATTCCCCAAAATATTTTTGGCACGAAAAATGCAACCTATACCCCTGAAGCTCAGAATATGTTAGCAGCCCAAAAAAGGCCTTCAAATGCATTTTAGGCCTGCGAAAATGTTAAAAACTTTGGAGGCCCAAAAAAGGGGTTTACAGGCATCCTAGACCCCCTAAAGTTCAGAAAATGTTGGTGGGACAAAATCAGTGTCAGAGAGCTCTGAATGTCCCAAAAACATGTGCAGCCTGAAAGGGGCATTAAGCCGCATCCTAGATCACTGAAATTCCCCAAAGAAATGCATCCTACAACCCTGAAAGATCAGAAAATGTTGGCAGCTCAAAAAAAGGACTTAAAATGCTTCTTAGGCCTGCACAAATGTTGAAAACTTCGGAGGCCGAAAAAATGGGTTTACATGCATCCTAGACCCCCTAAAGTCCAGAAAATGTTGGTGGGCCAAAATCTGTGTCAGAGAGCTCTGAATGTCCCAAAAACATTTGCAGCCTCAAAGGGGCATTAACCCGTATCCTAGACCACTGAAATTCCGAAAAATATTTTTGGCACGAAAAATGCATCCTACACCCCTGAAGCTCAGAATATGTTAGCAGCCCAAAAACGGCCTTGAAATGCATTTTAGGCCTGCAAAAATGTTGAAAACTTTGAAGGACCAAAAAAGGGGTTTACAGGCATCCTAGACACCCTAAAGTCCAGAAAATGTTGGTGGCCAAAAAATGGTGTCAGAGAGCCCTGAATGTCTCAAAAAGATTTGTAGCCCGAAAGGGACATTAAGTCGCATCCTAAACCACTGAAATTCCCCAAAATATTTTGGCACGAAAAATTCATCCTACACCCCTGAAAGCTCAGAATATGTTAGCAGCCCAAAAAAGGCCTTAAAATGCATGTTAAGCCTGCAAAAATGTTGAAAACTTTGAAGGACCAAAAAAGGGGTTTACAGGCATCCTAGACACCCTAAAGTCCAGAAAATGTTGGTGGCCCAAAAAGAGGGTCAGAGAGCTCTGAATGTCCCAAGAGGTCTGAATGTCCCAAAAACATTTGCAGAGTGAAAGGGGCATTAACCCGCATCCTAGAACACTGAAATTCCGCAAAATATTTTTGGCATGAAAAATCCATCCTACAACGCTGAAAGTTCAGAAAATGTTGGAAGCTCAAAAAAAGGACTTAAAATGCATCTTAGGCCTGCAAAAATGTTGAAAACTTTGGAGGCCCAAAAAAGGGGTTTACAGGCATCCTAGACCCCCTAAAGTCCAGAAAATGTTGGTGGGCCGAAATCTGTGTCAGAGAGCTCTGAATCTCCCAAAAACATTTGCAGCCTGAAAGGGGCATTAACCCACATCCTAGACCACAGAAATGTCCAAAAATATTTTTGGCCAGAAAAATGCATACTACACCCCTGAAAGTTCTGAAAATGTTAGCAGCCCAAAAATGCCTTAAAATGCATCGTAGTAATGCAAAAATGTAGAAAACTTTGGAGGCCCAAAAAGGGGTTTACAGGCATCCTAGACCCCCTAAAGTCCAGAAAATGTTGGTGGCCCAAAAACAGTGTCAGAGAGCTCTGAATGTCCCAAAAACATTTGCAGCCTGAAAAGGGCACTAACCCACATCCCAGACCACTGAAATTCCCAAAAATATTTTTGCCACAAAAAATGCATCCTACAACCCTAAAAGTTCAGAAAATGGTGGCAGCTCAAAAAAGGACTTAAAATGCATCTTAAGCCTGCAAAAATGTTGAAAACTTTGGCGGCCCAAAAAAGGGGTTTACAGGCATCCTAGACCCCCTAAAGTCCACAAAATGTTGGTGGGCCAAAATCTGTGTCAGTGAGCTCTGAATGTCCCAAAAACATTTGCAGCCTCAAAGGGGCATTAACCCGTATCCTAGACCACTGAAATTCCGAAAAATATTTTTGGCACGAAAAATGCATCCTACACCCCTGAAGCTCAGAATATGTTAGCAGCCCAAAAACGGCCTTAAAATGCATTTTAGGCCTGCAAAAATGTTGAAAACTTTGAAGGACCAAAAAAGGGGTTTACAGGCATCCTAGACACCCTAAAGTCCAGAAAATGTTGGTGGCCAAAAAATGGTGTCAGAGAGCCCTGAATGTCTCAAAAAGATTTGTAGCCCGAAAGGGACATTAAGTCGCATCCTAAACCACTGAAATTCCCCAAAATATTTTGGCACGAAAAATTCATCCTACACCCCTGAAAGCTCAGAATATGTTAGCAGCCCAAAAAAGGCCTTAAAATGCATGTTAGGCCTGCAAAAATGTTGAAAACTTTGAAGGACCAAAAAAGGGGTTTACAGGCATCCTAGACACCCTAAAGTCCAGAAAATGTTGGTGGCCCAAAAAGAGGGTCAGAGAGCTCTGAATGTCCCAAGAGCTCTGAATGTCCCAAAAACATTTGCAGAGTGAACGGGGCATTAACCCGCATCCTAGAACACTGAAATTCCGCAAAATATTTTTGGCATGAAAAATCCATCCTACAACGCTGAAAGTTCAGAAAATGTTGGAAGCTCAAAAAAAGGACTTAAAATGCATCTTAGGCCTGCAAAAATGTTGAAAACTTTGGAGGCCCAAAAAAGGGGTTTACAGGCATCCTAGACCCCCTAAAGTCCAGAAAATGTTGGTGGGCCGAAATCTGTGTCAGAGAGCTCTGAATCTCCCAAAAACATTTGCAGCCTGAAAGGGGCATTAACCCACATCCTAGACCACAGAAATGTCCAAAAATATTTTTGGCCAGAAAAATGCATACTACACCCCTGAAAGTTCTGAAAATGTTAGCAGCCCAAAAATGCCTTAAAATGCATCGTAGGCATGCAAAAATGTAGAAAACTTTGGAGGCCCAAAAAGGGGTTTACAGGCATCCTAGACCCCCTAAAGTCCAGAAAATGTTGGTGGCCCAAAAACAGTGTCAGAGAGCTCTGAATGTCCCAAAAACATTTGCAGCCTGAAAAGGGCACTAACCCACATCCCAGACCACTGAAATTCCCAAAAATATTTTTGCCACAAAAAATGCATCCTACAACCCTAAAAGTTCAGAAAATGGTGGCAGCTCAAAAAAGGACTTAAAATGCATCTTAAGCCTGCAAAAATGTTGAAAACTTTGGCGGCCCAAAAAAGGGGTTTACAGGCATCCTAGACCCCCTAAAGTCCACAAAATGTTGGTGGGCCAAAATCGGTGTCAGAGAGCTCTGAATGTCCCAAAAACATGCACAGCCTGAGGGGCATTAAGCCGCATCCTAGATCACTGGAATTCCCAAAAATATTTTTGGCATAAAAAATGCATACTACACCCCTGAAAGTTCTGAAAATGTTAGCAGCCCAAAAATGCCTTAAAATGCATCTTAAGCCTGCAAAAATGTTGAAAACTTTGGAGGCCCAAAAAAGGGGTTTACAGGCATCCTAGACCCCCTAAAGTCCAGAAAATGTTGGTGGCCCAAAAACAGTGTCAGAGAGCTCTGAATGTCCCAAAAACATGTGCAGCCTGAGGGGCATTAAGCCGCATCCTAGATCACTGAAATTCCCCAAAATATTTTTGGCACGAAAAATGCAACCTATACCCCTGAAGCTCAGAATATGTTAGCAGCCCAAAAAAGGCCTTAAAATGCATGTTAGGCCTGCAAAAATGTAGAAAACTTTGGAGGCCCAAAAAAGGGGTTTACAGGCATCCTAGACCCCCTAAAGTCCAGAAAATGTTGGTGGCCCAAAAACAGTGTCAGAGAGCTCTGAATGTCCCAAAAACATGTGCAGCCTGAGGGGCATTAAGCCGCATCCTAGATCACTGAAATTCCCCAAAATATTTTTGGCACGAAAAATGCAACCTATACCCCTGAAGCTCAGAATATGTTAGCAGCCCAAAAAGGCCTTAAAATGCATGTTAGGCTTGCAAAAATGTTGAAAACTTTGAAGGCCCAAAAAAGGGGTTTACAGGCATCCTAGACCCCCTAAAGTCCAGAAAATGTTGGTGGCCCAAAAACAGTGTCAGAGAGCTCTGAATGTCCCAAAAACATGTGCAGCCTGAAAGGGGCATTAAGCCGCATCCGAGATCACTGAAATTCCCCAAAATATTTTTGGCACGAAAAATGCAACCTATACCCCTGAAGCTCAGAATATGTTAGCAGCCCAAAAAAGGCCTTCAAATGCATTTTAGGCCTGAGAAAATGTTAAAAACTTTGGAGGCCCAAAAAAGGGGTTTACAGGCATCCTAGACCCCCTAAAGTCCAGAAAATGTTGGTGGCCCAAAAACAGTGTCAGAGAGCTCTGAATGTCCCAAAAACATTTGCAGCCTGAAAAAGGCACTAACCCACATACCAGACCACTGAAATTCCCAAAAATATCTTTGCACAAAAAATGCATCCTACAACCCTGAAAGTTCAGAAAATGTTGGCAGCTCAATAAAAGGACATAAAATGCATCTTAAGCCTGCAAAAATGTTGAAAACTTTGGAGGCCCAAAAAAGGGGTTTACAGGCATCCTAGACCCCATAAAGTCCAGAAAATGTTGGTGGCCCAAAAACAGTGTCAGAGAGCTCTGAATGTCCCAAAATGATTTGCAGCCTGAAAGGGGCATTAAGTCGCATCCTAGACCACTGAAATTCCCCAAAATATTTTTGGCACAAAAAATGCATCCTACAACCCTGAAAGATCAGAAAATGTTGGCAGCTCAAAAAAAGGACTTAAAATGCTTCTTAGGCCTGCACAAATGTTGAAAACTTTGGAGGCTGAAAAAAGGGGTTAACAGGCATCCTAGACCCCCTAAAGTCCAGAAAATGTTGGTGGGCCAAAATCTGTGTCAGAGAGCTCTGAATGTCCCAAAAACATTTGAAGCCTCAAAGGGGCATTAACCCGCATCCTAGACCATTGAAATTCCCAAAAATATTTTTGGCACGAAAAATGCATCCTACACCCCTGAAGCTCAGAATATGTTAGCAGCCCAAAAACGGCCTTAAAATGCATTTTAGGCCTGCAAAAATGTTGAAAACTTTGAAGGACCAAAAAAGGGGTTTACAGGCATCCTAGACACCCTAAAGTCCAGAAAATGTTGGTGGACCAAAAACAGTGTCAGAGAACGCTAAATGTCTCAAAAGGATTTGTAGCCCAAAAGGGGCATTAAGCCACATCCTAGATCACTGGAATTCCCCAAAATATTTTTGGCACGAAAAATGCATACTACACCACTGAAGCTCAGAATATGTTAGCAGCCCAAAAACTGCCTTAAAATGCATTTTAGGCCTGCAAAAATGTTGAAAACTTTGAAGGACCAAAAAAGGGTTTTACAGGCATCCTAGACACCCTAAAGTCCAGAAAATGTTGGTGGCCACAAAATGGTGTCAGAGAGCCCTGAATGTCCAAAAAACATTTGCAGAATGAAAGGGGCATTAAGCCGCATGCTAGACCACTCATATTCCCCAAAATATTTTTGGCACGAAAAATGCAACCTATACCCCTGAAGCTCAGAATATGTTAGCAGCCCAAAAAAGGCCTTAAAATGCATGTTAGGCCTGCAAAAATGTTGAAAACTTTGGAGGCCCAAAAAAGGGGTTGACAGGCATCCTAGACCCCCTAAAGTCCAGAAAATGTTGGTGGCCTAAAAACAGTGTCAGAGAGCTCTGAATGTCCCAAAAACATTTGCAGCCTGAAAGGGGCATTAACCCACATCCTAGACCACAGAAATGTTCAAAAATATTTTTGGCCAGAAAAATCCATCCTACAACCCTGAAAGTTCAGAAAATGTTGGAAGCTCAGAAAAAGGCCTTAAAATGCATTTCAGGCCTGCAAAAATGTTGAAAAGTTTGGAGGCCCACAAAAGGGGTTTACAGGCATCCTATACCCCCTAAAGTCCAGACAATGTTGGTGGGCCAAAAACTGTGTCAGAGAGCTCTGAATGTCCCAAAAACATGTGCAGCCTGAAAGGGGCATTAAGCCGCATCCTACATCACTAAAACTCCCCAAAATATTTTTGGCACGAAAAATGCATACTACACCCCTGAAAGTTCTGAAAATGTTAGCAGCCCAAAAATGCCTTAAAATGCATCTTAGGCCTGCAAAAATGTAGAAAACTTTGGAGGTGGAAAAAAGGGGTTTAGAGGCATCCTAGACCCCCTAAAGTCCAGAAAATGGTTGTGGCTCAAGAATGGTGTCAGAGAGCCCTGAATGTCCCAAAAACATTTGCAGCCTGAAAGGGGCATTGACCTGCATCCTAGACCACTGAAATTCCCAAAAATATTTTTGCCACGAAAAATGCATCCTACACCCCTGAAAGCTCGAATATTTTAGCAGCCCAAAAAAGGCCTTAAAATGCATTTTAGGCCTGCAAAAATGATGAAAACTTTGGAGGCCCAAAAAAGGGGTTTAAAGGCATCCTAGACCCCCTAAAGTCCAGAAAATGTTGGTGGGCCAAAATCTGTGTCAGAGAGCTCTGAATGTCCCAAAAACATTTGCAGCCTCAAAGGGGGATTAACCTGCATCCTAGACCACTGAAATTCCCAAAAATATTTTTGGCACGAAAAATGCATCCTACACCCCTGAAAGCTCGAATATTTTAGCAGCCCAAAAACGGCCTTAAAATACATTTTAGGCCTGCAAAAATGTTGAAAATTTTGGAGGCCCAAAAAATGGGTTTACAGGCAATCTAGGCCCCCTAAAGTCCAGAAAATGTTGGTGGCCCAAAAACAGTGTCAGAGAGCTCTGAATGTCCCAAAACGATTTGCAGCCTGAAAGGGGCATTAAGTCGCATCCTGGACCACTGAAATTCCCCAAAATATTTTTGGCACAAAAAATGCATCCTACAACCCTGAAAGATCAGAAAATGTTGGCAGCTCAAAAAAAGGACTTAAAATGCTTCTTAGGCCTGCACAAATGTTGAAAACTTCGGAGGCCGAAAAAAGGGGTTTACAGGCATCCTAGACCCCCTAAAGTCCAGAAAATGTTGGTGGGACAAAATCTGTGTCAGAGAGCTCTGAATGTCCCAAAAACATTTGCAGCCTCAAAGGGGCATTAACTCACATCCTAGACCACTGAAATTCCCAAAAATATTTTTGGCACGAAAAATGCATTCCTACACCCCAGAAGCTCAGAATATGTTAGCAGCCCAAAAACGGCCTTAAAATACATTTTAGGCCTGCAAAAATATTTTAAACTTTGAAGGACCAAAAAAGGGGTTTACAGGCATCCTAGACACCCTAAAGTCCAGAAAATGTTGGTGGCCCAAAAACAGTGTCATAGAGCTCTGAATGTCCCAAAACATTTGCAGCCTGAAAGGGGCATTAAGTCGCACCCTGGACCACTGAAATTCCCCAAAATATTTTTGGCACAAAAAATTCATCCTACACCCCTGAAAGCTCAGAATATGTTAGCAGCACAAAAAAGGCCTTAAAATGCATGTTAGGCCTGCAAAAATGTTGAAAACTTTGGAGGCCCAAAAAAGGGGTTGACAGGCATCCTAGACCCCCTAAAGTCCAGAAAATGTTGGTGGCCCAAAATCAGTGTCAGAGAGCTCTGAATGTCCCAAAACGATTTGCAGCCTGAAAGGGGCATTAAGTCACATCCTAGACCACTGAAATTCCCCAAAATATTTTTGGCACAAAAAATGCATCCTACAACCCTGAAACGTCAGAAAATGTTGGCAGCTCAAAAAAAGGACTTAAAATGCTTCTTAGGCCTGCACAAATGTTGAAAACTTTGGAAGCTGAAAAAAGAGGTTAACAGGCATCCTAGACCCCCTAAAGTCCAGAAAATGTTGGTGGGCCAAAATCTGTGTCAGAGAGCTCTGAATGTCCCAAAAACATTTGCAGCCTCAAAGGGGCATTAACTCGCATCCTAGACCACTGAAATTCCCAAAAATATTTTTGGTACGAAAAATGCATCCTACACCCCTGAAGCTCAGAATATGTTAGCAGCCCAAAAAAGGCCTTAAAATACATTTTAGGCCTCCAAAAATGTTGAAAACTTTGAAGGACCAAAAAAGGGGTTTACAGGCATCCTAGACACCCTAAAGTCCAGAAAATGTTGGTGGCCCAAAAACAGTGTCAGAGAGCTCTGAATGTCCCAAAAACATGTGCAGCCTGAAAGGGGCATTAAGCCGCATCCTACATCACTAAAACTCCCCAAAATATTTTTGGCACGAAAAATGCATCCTACACCCCTGAAAGTTCTGAAAATGTTAGCAGCCCAAAAATGCCTTAAAATGCATCTTAGGCCTGCAAAAATGTAGAAAACTTTGGAGGTGGAAAAAAGGGGTTTAGAGGCATCCTAGACCCCCTAAAGTCCAGAAAATGGTTGTGGCTCAAGAATGGTGTCAGAGAGCCCTGAATGTCCCAAAAACATTTGCAGCCTGAAAGGGGCATTGACCTGCATCCTAGACCACTGAAATTCCCAAAAATATTTTTGCCACGAAAAATGCATCCTACACCCCTGAAAGCTCGAATATGTTAGCAGCCCAAAAAAGGCCTTAAAATGCATGTTAGGCCTGCAAAAATGTTGAAAACTTTGGAGGCCCAAAAAAGGGGTTTACAGGCATCCTAGACCCCCTAAAGTCCAGAAAATGTTGGTGGGCCAAAATCTGTGTCAGAGAGCTCTGAATGTCCCAAAAACATTTGCAGCCTCAAAGGGGCATTAACCTGCATCCTAGACCACTGAAATTCCCAAAAATATTTTTGGCACGAAAAATGCATCCTACACCCCTGAAAGCTCGAATATTTTAGCAGCCCAAAAACGGCCTTAAAATACATTTTAGGCCTGCAAAAATGTTGAAAACTTTGGAGGCCCAAAAAAGGGGTTTACAGGCAATCTAGGCCCCCTAAAGTCCAGAAAATGTTGGTGGCCCAAAAACAGTGTCAGAGAGCTCTGAATGTCCCAAAAACATGTGCAGCCTGAGGGGCATTAAGCCGCATCCTAGATCACTGAAATTCCCCAAAATATTTTTGGCACGAAAAATGCAACCTATACCCCTGAAAGCTCAGAATATGTTAGCAGCCCAAAAAAGGCCTTCAAATGCATTTTAGGCCTGCAAAAATGTTGAAAACTTTGGAGGCCCAAAAAAGGGGTTTACAGGCATCCTAGACCCCCTAAAGTCCAGAAAATGTTGGTGGCCCAAAAACAGTGTCAGAGAGCTGTGAATGTCCCAAAACGATTTGCAGCCTGAAAGGGGCATTAAGTCGCATCCTAGACCACTGAAATTCCCCAAAATATTTTTGGCACAAAAAATGCATCCTACAACCCTGAAAGATCAGAAAATGTTGGCAGCTCAAAAAAAGGACTTAAAATGCTTCTTAGGCCTGCACAAATGTTGAAAACTTTGGAGGCTGAAAAAAGGGGTTAACAGGCATCCTAGACCCCCTAAAGTCCAGAAAATGTTGGTGGGCCAAAATCTGTGTCAGAGAGCTCTGAATGTCCCAAAAACATTTGAAGCCTCAAAGGGGCATTAACCCGCATCCTAGACCATTGAAATTCCCAAAAATATTTTTGGCACGAAAAATGCATCCTACACCCCTGAAGCTCAGAATATGTTAGCAGCCCAAAAACGGCCTTAAAATGCATTTTAGGCCTGCAAAAATGTTGAAAACTTTGAAGGACCAAAAAAGGGGTTTACAGGCATCCTAGACACCCTAAAGTCCAGAAAATGTTGGTGGACCAAAAACAGTGTCAGAGAACTCTGAATGTCTCAAAAAGATTTGTAGCCCGAAAGGGGCATTAAGTCGCATCCCAGACCACTGAAATTCCCCAAAATATTTTTGGCACGAAAAATGCAACCTATACCCCCGAAGCTCAGAATATGTTAGCAGCCCAAAAAAGGCCTTAAAATGTATTTTAGGCCTGAAAAAATGTTGAAAACTTTGGAGCCCCACAAAAGGGGTTTACAGGCATCCTAGACCCCCTAAAGTCCAGAAAATGTTGGTGGACCAATACAGTGTCAGAGAACGCTAAATGTCTCAAAAGGATTTGTAGCCCGAAAGGGACATTAAGTCGCATCCTAGACCACTGAAATTCCCCAAAATATTTTTGGCATGAAAAATTCATCCTACACCCCTGAAAGCTCAGAATATGTTAGCAGCCCAAAAAAGGCCTTAAAATGCATGTTAGGCCTGCAAAAATGTTGAAAACTTTGGAGGCCCAAAAAAGGGGTTTACAGGCATCCTAGACCCCCTAAAGTCCAGAAAATGTTGGTGGCCCAAAAACAGTGTCAGAGAGCTCTGAATGTCCCAAAAACATTTGCAGCCTGAAAAGGGCACTAACCCACATCCCAGACCACTGAAATTCCCAAAAATATCTTTGCCACAAAAAATGCATCCTACAACCCTGAAAGTTCAGAAAATGTTGGCAGCTCAATAAAAGGACTTAAAATGCTTCTTAAGCCTGCAAAAATGTTGAAAACTTTGGAGGCCCAAAAAAGGGGTTTACAGGCATCCTAGACCCCCTTAAGTTCAGAAAATGTTGGTTGGACAAAATCGGTGTCAGAGAGCTCTGAATGTCCCAAAAGCATGTGCAGCCTGAAAGGGGCATTAAGCCGCATCCTAGATCACTGAAATTCCCCAAAATATTTTTGACACGAAAAATGCAACCTATACCCCTGAAGCTCAGAATATGTTAGCAGCCCAAAAAAGGCCTTAAAATGCATTTTAGGCCTGCGAAAATGTTGAAAACTTTGGAGGCCCAAAAAAGGGGTTTACAGGCATCCTAGACCCCCTAAAGTCCAGAAAATGATGGTGGCCCAAAAACAGTGTCAGAGAGCTCTGAATGTCCCAAAACGATTTGCAGCCTGAAAGGGGCATTAAGTCGCATCCTAGACCACTGAAATTCCCCAAAATATTTTTGGCACAAAAAATGCATCCTACAACCCTGAAAGATCAGAAAATGTTGGCAGCTCAAAAAAAGGACTTAAAATGCTTCTTAGGCCTGCACAAATGTTGAAAACTTCGGAGGCCGAAAAAAGGGGTTTACATGCATCCTAGACCCCCTAAAGTCCAGAAAATGTTGGTGGGCCAAAATCTGTGTCAGAGAGCTCTGAATGTCCCAAAAACATTTGCAGCCTCAAAGGGGCATTAACCCGTATCCTAGACCACTGAAATTCCGAAAAATATTTTTGGCACGAAAAATGCATCCTACACCCCTGAAGCTCAGAATATGTTAGCAGCCCAAAAACGGCCTTAAAATGCATTTTAGGCCTGCAAAAATGTTGAAAACTTTGAAGGACCAAAAATGGTGTTTACAGGCATCCTAGACCCCCTAAAGTCCAGAAAATGTTGGTGGCCCAAAAAGAGGGTCAGAGAGCTCTGAATGTCCCAAAAACATTTGCAGAGTGAAAGGGGCATTAACCCGCATCCTAGAACACTGAAATTCCCCAAAATATTTTTGGCATGAAAAATCCATCCTACAACCCTGAAAGTTCAGAAAATGTTGGAAGCTCAAAAAAAGGACTTAAAATGCATCGCAGGCATGCAAAAATGTAGAAAACTTTGGCGGCCCAAAAAGGGGTTTACAGGCATCCTAAACCACCTAAAGTCCAGAAAATGTTGGGGGGCCAAAATCTGTGTCAGAGAGCTCTGAATGTCCCAAAAACACTTGCAGCCTGAAAGTGGCACTAACCCACATCCGAGACCACTGAAATTCCCAAAAATATTTTTGGCATGAAAAAGGCATCCTACACCCCTGAAAGTTCAGAAAATGTTGGCAGCTCAAAAAAAGGACTTAAAATGCATCTTAAGCCTGCAAAAATGTTGAAAACTTTGGCGGCCCAAAAAAGGGGTTTACAGGCATCCTAGAACCCCTAAAGTCCAAAAAATGGTGGTGGCCAAAATCGGTGTCAGAGAGCTCTGAATGTCCCAAAAACATGTGCAGCCTGAAACGGGCATTAAGCCGCATCCTATATCACTGAAATTCCCCAAAATATTTTTGGCACGAAAAATGCAACCTATACCCCTGAAGCTCCGAATATGTTAGCAGCCCAAAAAAGGCCTTAAAATGCATTTCAGGCCTGCAAAAATGTTGAAAAGTTTGGAGGCCCAAAAAAGGGGTTTACAGGCATCCTAGACCCCCTAAAGTCCAGAAAATGTTGGTGGGCCAAAATCTGTGTCAGAGAGCTCTGAATACCCCAAAAACATTTGCAGAGTGAAAGGGGCATTCACCTGCATCCTAGACCACTGAAATTCCCAAAAATATTTTTGGCACAAAAAATGCATACTACACCCCTGAAAGATCAGAAAATGTTGGCAGCTCAAAAAAGGACTTAAAATGCATCTTAAGCCTGCAAAAACGTTGAAAGCTTTGGAGGTGGAAAAAAGGGGTTTACAGGCATCCTAGACCCCCTAAAGTCCAGAAAATGTTGGTGGCCCAAAAATGGTGTCAGAGAGTCCTGAATGTCCCAAAAATATTTGCAGCCTGAAAGGGGCAGTAACCCGCATCCCAGACCACTGAAATTCCCAAAAATATTTTTGGCACAAAAAATGCATACTACACCCCTGAAAGATCAGAAAATGTTGGAAGCTCAAAAAAAGGACTTAAAATGCATCTTAGGCCTGCGAAAATGTTGAAAACTTTGGAGGCCCAAAAAAGGGGTTTACAGGCATCCTAGACCCCCTAAAGTCCAGAAAATGTTGGTGGCCCAAAAACAGTGTCAGAGAGCTCTGAATGTCCCAAAAACATTTGCAGCCTGAAAGTGGCACTAACCCACATCCCAGACCACTGAAATTCCCAAAAATATTTTTGGCATGAAAAATGCATCCTACAACCCTGAAAGATCAGAAAATGTTGGCAGCTCAAAAAAAGGACTTAAAATGCTTTTTAGGCCTGCAAAAATGTTGAAAAATTTGGAGGCCCAAAAAAGGGGTTTACAGGCATCCTAGACCCCCTAAAGTCCAGAAAATGTTGGTGGGCCAAAATCTGTGTCAGAGAGCTCTGAATGTCCCAAAAACATTTGCAGCCTCAAAGGGGCATTAACCCGCATCCTAGACCACTGAAATTCCCAAAAATATTTTTGGCACGAAAAATGCATCCTACACCCCTGAAGCTCAGAATATGTTAGCAGCCCAAAAACGGCCTTAAAATGCATTTTAGGCCTGCAAAAATGTTGAAAACTTTGAAGGACCAAAAAAGGGGTTTACAGGCATCCTAGACACCCTAAAGTCCAGAAAATGTTGGTGGTCAAAAAATGGTGTCAGAGAGCCCTGAATGTCTCAAAAAGATTTGTAGCCCGAAAGGGACATTAAGTCGCATCCTAAACCACTGAAATTCCCCAAAATATTTTGGCACGAAAAATTCATCCTACACCCCTGAAAGCTCAGAATATGTTAGCAGCCCAAAAAAGGCCTTAAAATGCATGTTAGGCCTGCAAAAATGTTGAAAACTTTGAAGGACCAAAAAAGGGGTTTACAGGCATCCTAGACACCCTAAAGTCCAGAAAATGTTGGTGGCCCAAAAAGAGGGTCAGAGAGCTCTGAATGTCCCAAGAGCTCTGAATGTCCCAAAAACATTTGCAGAGTGAAAGGGGCATTAACCCGCATCCTAGAACACTGAAATTCCCCAAAATATTTTTGGCATGAAAAATCCATCCTACAACGCTGAAAGTTCAGAAAATGTTGGAAGCTCAAAAAAAGGACTTAAAATGCATCTTAGGCCTGCGAAAATGTTGAAAACTTTGGAGGCCCAAAAAAGGGGTTTACAGGCATCCTAGACCCCCTAAAGTCCAGAAAATGTTGGTGCGCCAAAATCTGTGTCAGAGAGCTCTGAATGTCCCAAAAACATTTGCAGCCTGAAAGGGGCATTAACCCACATCCTAGACCACAGAAATGTCCAAAAATATTTTTGGCCAGAAAAATGCATACTACACCCCTGAAAGTTCTGAAAATGTTAGCAGCCCAAAAATGCCTTAAAATGCATCGTAGGCATGCAAAAATGTAGAAAACTTTGGAGGCCCAAAAAGGGGTTTACAGGCATCCTAGACCCCCTAAAGTCCAGAAAATGTTGGTGGCCCAAAAACAGTGTCAGAGAGCTCTGAATGTCCCAAAAACATTTGCAGCCTGAAAAGGGCACTAACCCACATCCCAGACCACTGAAATTCCCAAAAATATTTTTGCCACAAAAAATGCATCCTACAACCCTAAAAGTTCAGAAAATGGTGGCAGCTCCAAAAAAGGACTTAAAATGCATTTTAAGCCTGCAAAAATGTTGAAAACTTTGGCGGCCCAAAAAAGGGGTTTACAGGCATCCTAGACCCCCTAAAGTCCACAAAATGTTGGTGGGCCAAAATCGGTGTCAGAGAGCTCTGAATGTCCCAAAAACATGCACAGCCTGAGGGGCATTAATCCGCATCCTAGATCACTGGAATTCCCCAAAATATTTTTGGCACGAAAAATGCAACCTATATCCCTGAAGCTCAGAATATGTTAGCAGCCCAAAAAAGGCTTTAAAATGCATTTCAGGCCTGCAAAAATGTTGAAAAGTTTGGAGGCCCAAAAAAGGGGTTTACAGGCATCCTAGACCCCCTAAAGTCCAGAAAATGTTGGTGGCCCAAAATCTGTGTCAGAGAGCTCTGAATACCCCAAAAACATTTGCAGAGTCAAAGGGGCATCACCTGGATCCTAGACCACTGAAATTCCCAACAATATTTTTGGCATAAAAAATGCATACTACACCCCTGAAAGTTCTGAAAATGTTAGCAGCCCAAAAATGCCTTAAAATGCATCTTAGGCCTGCAAAAATGTAGAAAACTTTGGAGGTGGAAAAAAGGGGTTTAGAGGCATCTAGACCCCCTAAAGTCCAGAAAATGGTTGTGGCCCAAAAATGGTGTCAGAGAGCTCTGAATGTCCCAAAAACATGTGCAGCCTGAGGGGCATTAAGCCGCATCCTAGATCACTGAAATTCCCCAAAATATTTTTGGCACGAAAAATTCATCCTACACCCCTGAAAGCTCAGAATATGTTAGCAGCCCAAAAAAGGCCTTCAAATGCATTTTAGGCCTGCGAAAATGTTAAAAACTTTGGAGGCCCAAAAAAGGGGTTTACAGGCATCCTAGACCCCCTAAAGTTCAGAAAATGTTGGTGGGACAAAATCAGTGTCAGAGAGCTCTGAATGTCCCAAAAACATGTGCAGCCTGAAAGGGGCATTAAGCCGCATCCTAGATCACTGAAATTCCCCAAAGAAATGCATCCTACAACCCTGAAAGATCAGAAAATGTTGGCAGCTCAAAAAAAGGACTTAAAATGCTTCTTAGGCCTGCACAAATGTTGAAAACTTCGGAGGCCGAAAAAATGGGTTTACATGCATCCTAGACCCCCTAAAGTCCAGAAAATGTTGGTGGGCCAAAATCTGTGTCAGAGAGCTCTGAATGTCCCAAAAACATTTGCAGCCTCAAAGGGGCATTAACCCGTATCCTAGACCACTGAAATTCCGAAAAATATTTTTGGCACGAAAAATGCATCCTACACCCCTGAAGCTCAGAATATGTTAGCAGCCCAAAAACGGCCTTAAAATGCATTTTAGGCCTGCAAAAATGTTGAAAACTTTGAAGGACCAAAAATGGTGTTTACAGGCATCCTAGACCCCCTAAAGTCCAGAAAATGTTGGTGGCCCAAAAAGAGGGTCAGAGAGCTCTGAATGTCCCAAAAACATTTGCAGAGTGAAAGGGGCATTAACCCGCATCCTAGAACACTGAAATTCCCCAAAATATTTTTGGCATGAAAAATCCATCCTACAACCCTGAAAGTTCAGAAAATGTTGGAAGCTCAAAAAAAGGACTTAAAATGCATCGCAGGCATGCAAAAATGTAGAAAACTTTGGCGGCCCAAAAAGGGGTTTACAGGCATCCTAAACCACCTAAAGTCCAGAAAATGTTGGGGGGCCAAAATCTGTGTCAGAGAGCTCTGAATGTCCCAAAAACACTTGCAGCCTGAAAGTGGCACTAACCCACATCCGAGACCACTGAAATTCCCAAAAATATTTTTGGCATGAAAAAGGCATCCTACACCCCTGAAAGTTCAGAAAATGTTGGCAGCTCAAAAAAAGGACTTAAAATGCATCTTAAGCCTGCAAAAATGTTGAAAACTTTGGCGGCCCAAAAAAGGGGTTTACAGGCATCCTAGAACCCCTAAAGTCCAAAAAATGGTGGTGGCCAAAATCGGTGTCAGAGAGCTCTGAATGTCCCAAAAACATGTGCAGCCTGAAACGGGCATTAAGCCGCATCCTATATCACTGAAATTCCCCAAAATATTTTTGGCACGAAAAATGCAACCTATACCCCTGAAGCTCCGAATATGTTAGCAGCCCAAAAAAGGCCTTAAAATGCATTTCAGGCCTGCAAAAATGTTGAAAAGTTTGGAGGCCCAAAAAAGGGGTTTACAGGCATCCTAGACCCCCTAAAGTCCAGAAAATGTTGGTGGGCCAAAATCTGTGTCAGAGAGCTCTGAATACCCCAAAAACATTTGCAGAGTGAAAGGGGCATTCACCTGCATCCTAGACCACTGAAATTCCCAAAAATATTTTTGGCACAAAAAATGCATACTACACCCCTGAAAGATCAGAAAATGTTGGCAGCTCAAAAAAGGACTTAAAATGCATCTTAAGCCTGCAAAAACGTTGAAAACTTTGGAGGTGGAAAAAAGGGGTTTACAGGCATCCTAGACCCCCTAAAGTCCAGAAAATGTTGGTGGCCCAAAAATGGTGTCAGAGAGTCCTGAATGTCCCAAAAATATTTGCAGCCTGAAAGGGGCAGTAACCCGCATCCCAGACCACTGAAATTCCCAAAAATATTTTTGGCACAAAAAATGCATACTACACCCCTGAAAGATCAGAAAATGTTGGAAGCTCAAAAAAAGGACTTAAAATGCATCTTAGGCCTGCGAAAATGTTGAAAACTTTGGAGGCCCAAAAAAGGGGTTTACAGGCATCCTAGACCCCCTAAAGTCCAGAAAATGTTGGTGGCCCAAAAACAGTGTCAGAGAGCTCTGAATGTCCCAAAAACATTTGCAGCCTGAAAGTGGCACTAACCCACATCCCAGACCACTGAAATTCCCAAAAATATTTTTGGCATGAAAAATGCATCCTACAACCCTGAAAGATCAGAAAATGTTGGCAGCTCAAAAAAAGGACTTAAAATGCATCTTAGGCCTGCGAAAATGTTGAAAACTTTGGAGGCCCAAAAAAGGGGTTTACAGGCATCCTAGACCCCCTAAAGTCCAGAAAATGTTGGTGGGCCAAAATCTGTGTCAGAGAGCTCTGAATGTCCCAAAAACATTTGCAGCCTCAAAGGGGCATTAACCCGCATCCTAGACCACTGAAATTCCCAAAAATATTTTTGGCACGAAAAATGCATCCTACACCCCTGAAGCTCAGAATATGTTAGCAGCCCAAAAACGGCCTTAAAATGCATTTTAGGCCTGCAAAAATGTTGAAAACTTTGAAGGACCAAAAAAGGGGTTTACAGGCATCCTAGACACCCTAAAGTCCAGAAAATGTTGGTGGTCAAAAAATGGTGTCAGAGAGCCCTGAATGTCTCAAAAAGATTTGTAGCCCGAAAGGGACATTAAGTCGCATCCTAAACCACTGAAATTCCCCAAAATATTTTGGCACGAAAAATTCATCCTACACCCCTGAAAGCTCAGAATATGTTAGCAGCCCAAAAAAGGCCTTAAAATGCATGTTAGGCCTGCAAAAATGTTGAAAACTTTGAAGGACCAAAAAAGGGGTTTACAGGCATCCTAGACACCCTAAAGTCCAGAAAATGTTGGTGGCCCAAAAAGAGGGTCAGAGAGCTCTGAATGTCCCAAGAGCTCTGAATGTCCCAAAAACATTTGCAGAGTGAAAGGGGCATTAACCCGCATCCTAGAACACTGAAATTCCCCAAAATATTTTTGGCATGAAAAATCCATCCTACAACGCTGAAAGTTCAGAAAATGTTGGAAGCTCAAAAAAAGGACTTAAAATGCATCTTAGGCCTGCGAAAATGTTGAAAACTTTGGAGGCCCAAAAAAGGGGTTTACAGGCATCCTAGACCCCCTAAAGTCCAGAAAATGTTGGTGCGCCAAAATCTGTGTCAGAGAGCTCTGAATGTCCCAAAAACATTTGCAGCCTGAAAGGGGCATTAACCCACATCCTAGACCACAGAAATGTCCAAAAATATTTTTGGCCAGAAAAATGCATACTACACCCCTGAAAGTTCTGAAAATGTTAGCAGCCCAAAAATGCCTTAAAATGCATCGTAGGCATGCAAAAATGTAGAAAACTTTGGAGGCCCAAAAAGGGGTTTACAGGCATCCTAGACCCCCTAAAGTACAGAAAATGTTGGTGGCCCAAAAACAGTGTCAGAGAGCTCTGAATGTCCCAAAAACATTTGCAGCCTGAAAAGGGCACTAACCCACATCCCAGACCACTGAAATTCCCAAAAATATTTTTGCCACAAAAAATGCATCCTACAACCCTAAAAGTTCAGAAAATGGTGGCAGCTCCAAAAAAGGACTTAAAATGCATTTTAAGCCTGCAAAAATGTTGAAAACTTTGGCGGCCCAAAAAAGGGGTTTACAGGCATCCTAGACCCCCTAAAGTCCACAAAATGTTGGTGGGCCAAAATCGGTGTCAGAGAGCTCTGAATGTCCCAAAAACATGCACAGCCTGAGGGGCATTAATCCGCATCCTAGATCACTGGAATTCCCCAAAATATTTTTGGCACGAAAAATGCAACCTATATCCCTGAAGCTCAGAATATGTTAGCAGCCCAAAAAAGGCTTTAAAATGCATTTCAGGCCTGCAAAAATGTTGAAAAGTTTGGAGGCCCAAAAAAGGGGTTTACAGGCATCCTAGACCCCCTAAAGTCCAGAAAATGTTGGTGGCCCAAAATCTGTGTCAGAGAGCTCTGAATACCCCAAAAACATTTGCAGAGTCAAAGGGGCATCACCTGCATCCTAGACCACTGAAATTCCCAACAATATTTTTGGCATAAAAAATGCATACTACACCCCTGAAAGTTCTGAAAATGTTAGCAGCCCAAAAATGCCTTAAAATGCATCTTAGGCCTGCAAAAATGTAGAAAACTTTGAAGGACCAAAAAAGGGGTTTACAGGCATCCTAGACACCCTAAAGTCCAGAAAATGTTGGTGGCCCAAAAAGAGGGTCAGAGAGCTCTGAATGTCCCAAGAGCTCTGAATGTCCCAAAAACATTTGCAGAGTGAAAGGGGCATTAACCCGCATCCTAGAACACTGAAATTCCCCAAAATATTTTTGGCATGAAAAATCCATCCTACAACGCTGAAAGTTCAGAAAATGTTGGAAGCTCAAAAAAAGGACTTAAAATGCATCTTAGGCCTGCGAAAATGTTGAAAACTTTGGAGGCCCAAAAAAGGGGTTTACAGGCATCCTAGACCCCCTAAAGTCCAGAAAATGTTGGTGCGCCAAAATCTGTGTCAGAGAGCTCTGAATGTCCCAAAAACATTTGCAGCCTGAAAGGGGCATTAACCCACATCCTAGACCACAGAAATGTCCAAAAATATTTTTGGCCAGAAAAATGCATACTACACCCCTGAAAGTTCTGAAAATGTTAGCAGCCCAAAAATGCCTTAAAATGCATCGTAGGCATGCAAAAATGTAGAAAACTTTGGAGGCCCAAAAAGGGGTTTACAGGCATCCTAGACCCCCTAAAGTCCAGAAAATGTTGGTGGCCCAAAAACAGTGTCAGAGAGCTCTGAATGTCCCAAAAACATTTGCAGCCTGAAAAGGGCACTAACCCACATCCCAGACCACTGAAATTCCCAAAAATATTTTTGCCACAAAAAATGCATCCTACAACCCTAAAAGTTCAGAAAATGGTGGCAGCTCCAAAAAAGCACTTAAAATGCATTTTAAGCCTGCAAAAATGTTGAAAACTTTGGCGGCCCAAAAAAGGGGTTTACAGGCATCCTAGACCCCCTAAAGTCCACAAAATGTTGGTGGGCCAAAATCGGTGTCAGAGAGCTCTGAATGTCCCAAAAACATGCACAGCCTGAGGGGCATTAATCCGCATCCTAGATCACTGGAATTCCCCAAAATATTTTTGTCACGAAAAATGCAACCTATATCCCTGAAGCTCAGAATATGTTAGCAGCCCAAAAAAGGCTTTAAAATGCATTTCAGGCCTGCAAAAATGTTGAAAAGTTTGGAGGCCCAAAAAAGGGGTTTACAGGCATCCTAGACCCCCTAAAGTCCAGAAAATGTTGGTGGCCCAAAATCTGTGTCAGAGAGCTCTGAATACCCCAAAAACATTTGCAGAGTCAAAGGGGCATCACCTGCATCCTAGACCACTGAAATTCCCAACAATATTTTTGGCATAAAAAATGCATACTACACCCCTGAAAGTTCTGAAAATGTTAGCAGCCCAAAAATGCCTTAAAATGCATCTTAGGCCTGCAAAAATGTAGAAAACTTTGGAGGTGGAAAAAAGGGGTTTAGAGGCATCTAGACCCCCTAAAGTCCAGAAAATGTTTGTGGCCCAAAAATGGTGTCAGAGAGCTCTGAATGTCCCAAAAACATGTGCAGCCTGAGGGGCATTAAGCCGCATCCTAGATCACTGAAATTCCCCAAAATATTTTTGGCACGAAAAATTCATCCTACACCCCTGAAAGCTCAGAATATGTTAGCAGCCCAAAAAAGGCCTTCAAATGCATTTTAGGCCTGCGAAAATGTTAAAAACTTTGGAGGCCCAAAAAAGGGGTTTACAGGCATCCTAGACCCCCTAAAGTTCAGAAAATGTTGGTGGGACAAAATCAGTGTCAGAGAGCTCTGAATGTCCCAAAAACATGTGCAGCCTGAAAGGGGCATTAAGCCGCATCCTAGATCACTGAAATTCCCCAAAGAAATGCATCCTACAACCCTGAAAGATCAGAAAATGTTGGCAGCTCAAAAAAAGGACTTAAAATGCTTCTTAGGCCTGCACAAATGTTGAAAACTTCGGAGGCCGAAAAAATGGGTTTACATGCATCCTAGACCCCCTAAAGTCCAGAAAATGTTGGTGGGCCAAAATCTGTGTCAGAGAGCTCTGAATGTCCCAAAAACATTTGCAGCCTCAAAGGGGCATTAACCCGTATCCTAGACCACTGAAATTCCGAAAAATATTTTTGGCACGAAAAATGCATCCTACACCCCTGAAGCTCAGAATATGTTAGCAGCCCAAAAACGGCCTTAAAATGCATTTTAGGCCTGCAAAAATGTTGAAAACTTTGAAGGAGCAAAAAAGGGGTTTACAGGCATCCTAGACACCCTAAAGTCCAGAAAATGTTGGTGGCCAAAAAATGGTGTCAGAGAGCCCTGAATGTCTCAAAAAGATTTGTAGCCCGAAAGGGACATTAAGTCGCATCCTAAACCACTGAAATTCCCCAAAATATTTTGACACGAAAAATTCATCCTACACCCCTGAAAGCTCAGAATATGTTAGCAGCCCAAAAAAGGCCTTAAAATGCATGTTAGGCCTGCAAAAATGTTGAAAACTTTGAAGGACCAAAAAAGGGGTTTACAGGCATCCTAGACACCCTAAAGTCCAGAAAATGTTGGTGGCCCAAAAAGAGGGTCAGAGAGCTCTGAATGTCCCAAGAGCTCTGAATGTCCCAAAAACATTTGCAGAGTGAAAGGGGCATTAACCCGCATCCTAGAACACTGAAATTCCCCAAAATATTTTTGGCATGAAAAATCCATCCTACAACGCTGAAAGTTCAGAAAATGTTGGAAGCTCAAAAAAAGGACTTAAAATGCATCTTAGGCCTGCAAAAATGTTGAAAACTTTGGAGGCCCAAAAAAGGGGTTTACAGGCATCCTAGACCCCCTAAAGTCCAGAAAATGTTGGTGGGCCAAAATCTGTGTCAGAGAGCTCTGAATGTCCCAAAAACATTTGCAGCCTGAAAGGGGCATTAACCCACATCCTAGACCACAGAAATGTCCAAAAATATTTTTGGCCAGAAAAATGCATACTACACCCCTGAAAGTTCTGAAAATGTTAGCAGCCCAAAAATGCCTTAAAATGCATCGTAGGCATGCAAAAATGTAGAAAACTTTGGAGGCCCAAAAAGGGGTTTACAGGCATCCTAGACCCCCTAAAGTCCAGAAAATGTTGGTGGCCCAAAAACAGTGTCAGAGAGCTCTGAATGTCCCAAAAACATTTGCAGCCTGAAAAGGGCACTAACCCACATCCCAGACCACTGAAATTCCCAAAAATATTTTTGCCACAAAAAATGCATCCTACAACCCTAAAAGTTCAGAAAATGGTGGCAGCTCAAAAAAGGACTTAAAATGCATCTTAAGCCTGCAAAAATGTTGAAAACTTTGGCGGCCCAAAAAAGGGGTTTACAGGCATCCTAGACCCCCTAAAGTCCACAAAATGTTGGTGGGCCAAAATCGGTGTCAGAGAGCTCTGAATGTCCCAAAAACATGTGCAGCCTGAAAGGGGCATTAAGCCGCATCCTAGATCACTGAAATTCCCCAAAATAGTTTTGGCACGAAAAATGCAACCTATACCCCTGAAGCTCAGAATATGTTAGCAGCCCAAAAAATGCCTTAAAATGCATTTTAGGCCTGTAAAAATGTTGAAAACTTTGGAGGACCAAAAAAGGGGTTTACAGGCATCCTAGACCCCCTAAAGTCCAAAAAATGTTGGTGGGCCAAAATCGGTGTCAGAGAGCTCTGAATGTCCCAAAAACATGTGCAGCCTGAAAGGGGCATTAAGCCGCATCCTAGATCACTGAAATTCCCCAAAATAGTTTTGGCACGAAAAATGCAACCTATACCCCTGAAGCTCAGAATATGTTAGCAGCCCAAAAAATGCCTTAAAATGCATTTTAGGCCTGTAAAAATGTTGAAAAGTTTGGAGGCCCAAAAAAGGGGTTTACAGGCATCCTAGACCCCCTAAAGTCCAGAAAATGTTGGTGCGCCAAAATCTGTGTCAGAGAGCTCTGAATGTCCCAAAAACATTTGCAGCCTGAAAGGGGCATTAACCCACATCCTAGACCACAGAAATGTCCAAAAATATTTTTGGCCAGAAAAATGCATACTACACCCCTGAAAGTTCTGAAAATGTTAGCAGCCCAAAAATGCCTTAAAATGCATCGTAGGCATGCAAAAATGTAGAAAACTTTGGAGGCCCAAAAAGGGGTTTACAGGCATCCTAGACCCCCTAAAGTCCAGAAAATGTTGGTGGCCCAAAAACAGTGTCAGAGAGCTCTGAATGTCCCAAAAACATTTGCAGCCTGAAAAGGGCACTAACCCACATCCCAGACCACTGAAATTCCCAAAAATATTTTTGCCACAAAAAATGCATCCTACAACCCTAAAAGTTCAGAAAATGGTGGCAGCTCCAAAAAAGGACTTAAAATGCATTTTAAGCCTGCAAAAATGTTGAAAACTTTGGCGGCCCAAAAAAGGGGTTTACAGGCATCCTAGACCCCCTAAAGTCCACAAAATGTTGGTGGGCCAAAATCGGTGTCAGAGAGCTCTGAATGTCCCAAAAACATGCACAGCCTGAGGGGCATTAATCCGCATCCTAGATCACTGGAATTCCCCAAAATATTTTTGGCACGAAAAATGCAACCTATATCCCTGAAGCTCAGAATATGTTAGCAGCCCAAAAAAGGCTTTAAAATGCATTTCAGGCCTGCAAAAATGTTGAAAAGTTTGGAGGCCCAAAAAAGGGGTTTACAGGCATCCTAGACCCCCTAAAGTCCAGAAAATGTTGGTGGCCCAAAATCTGTGTCAGAGAGCTCTGAATACCCCAAAAACATTTGCAGAGTCAAAGGGGCATCACCTGCATCCTAGACCACTGAAATTCCCAACAATATTTTTGGCATAAAAAATGCATACTACACCCCTGAAAGTTCTGAAAATGTTAGCAGCCCAAAAATGCCTTAAAATGCATCTTAGGCCTGCAAAAATGTAGAAAACTTTGGAGGTGGAAAAAAGGGGTTTAGAGGCATCTAGACCCCCTAAAGTCCAGAAAATGGTTGTGGCCCAAAAATGGTGTCAGAGAGCTCTGAATGTCCCAAAAACATGTGCAGCCTGAGGGGCATTAAGCCGCATCCTAGATCACTGAAATTCCCCAAAATATTTTTGGCACGAAAAATTCATCCTACACCCCTGAAAGCTCAGAATATGTTAGCAGCCCAAAAAAGGCCTTCAAATGCATTTTAGGCCTGCGAAAATGTTAAAAACTTTGGAGGCCCAAAAAAGGGGTTTACAGGCATCCTAGACCCCCTAAAGTTCAGAAAATGTTGGTGGGACAAAATCAGTGTCGGAGAGCTCTGAATGTCCCAAAAACATGTGCAGCCTGAAAGGGGCATTAAGCCGCATCCTAGATCACTGAAATTCCCCAAAGAAATGCATCCTACAACCCTGAAAGATCAGAAAATGTTGGCAGCTCAAAAAAAGGACTTAAAATGCTTCTTAGGCCTGCACAAATGTTGAAAACTTCGGAGGCCGAAAAAATGGGTTTACATGCATCCTAGACCCCCTAAAGTCCAGAAAATGTTGGTGCGCCAAAATCTGTGTCAGAGAGCTCTGAATGTCCCAAAAACATTTGCAGCCTGAAAGGGGCATTAACCCACATCCTAGACCACAGAAATGTCCAAAAATATTTTTGGCATGAAAAATGCATACTACACCCCTGAAAGTTCTGAAAATGTTAGCAGCCCAAAAATGCCTTAAAATGCATCGTAGGCATGCAAAAATGTAGAAAACTTTGGAGGCCCAAAAAGGGGTTTACAGGCATCCTAGACCCCCTAAAGTCCAGAAAATGTTGGTGGCCCAAAAACAGTGTCAGAGAGCTCTGAATGTCCCAAAAACATTTGCAGCCTGAAAAGGGCACTAACCCACATCCCAGACCACTGAAATTCCCAAAAATATTTTTGCCACAAAAAATGCATCCTACAACCCTAAAAGTTCAGAAAATGGTGGCAGCTCAAAAAAGGACTTAAAATGCATCTTAAGCCTGCAAAAATGTTGAAAACTTTGGCGGCCCAAAAAAGGGGTTTACAGGCATCCTAGACCCCCTAAAGTCCACAAAATGTTGGTGGGCCAAAATCGGTGTCAGAGAGCTCTGAATGTCCCAAAAACATGTGCAGCCTGAAAGGGGCATTAAGCCGCATCCTAGATCACTGAAATTCCCCAAAATAGTTTTGGCACGAAAAATGCAACCTATACCCCTGAAGCTCAGAATATGTTAGCAGCCCAAAAAATGCCTTAAAATGCATTTTAGGCCTGTAAAAATGTTGAAAACTTTGGAGGCCCAAAAAAGGGGTTTACAGGCATCCTAGACCCCCTAAAGTTCAGAAAATGTTGGTGGGACAAAATCAGTGTCAGAGAGCTCTGAATGTCCCAAAAACATGTGCAGCCTGAAAGGGGCATTAAGCCGCATCCTAGATCACTGAAATTCCCCAAAGAAATGCATCCTACAACCCTGAAAGATCAGAAAATGTTGGCAGCTCAAAAAAAGGACTTAAAATGCTTCTTAGGCCTGCACAAATGTTGAAAACTTCGGAGGCCGAAAAAATGGGTTTACATGCATCCTAGACCCCCTAAAGTCCAGAAAATGTTGGTGGGCCAAAATCTGTGTCAGAGAGCTCTGAATGTCCCAAAAACATTTGCAGCCTCAAAGGGGCATTAACCCGTATCCTAGACCACTGAAATTCCGAAAAATATTTTTGGCACGAAAAATGCATCCTACACCCCTGAAGCTCAGAATATGTTAGCAGCCCAAAAACGGCCTTAAAATGCATTTTAGGCCTGCAAAAATGTTGAAAACTTTGAAGGAGCAAAAAAGGGGTTTACAGGCATCCTAGACACCCTAAAGTCCAGAAAATGTTGGTGGCCAAAAAATGGTGTCAGAGAGCCCTGAATGTCTCAAAAAGATTTGTAGCCCGAAAGGGACATTAAGTCGCATCCTAAACCACTGAAATTCCCCAAAATATTTTGACACGAAAAATTCATCCTACACCCCTGAAAGCTCAGAATATGTTAGCAGCCCAAAAAAGGCCTTAAAATGCATGTTAGGCCTGCAAAAATGTTGAAAACTTTGAAGGACCAAAAAAGGGGTTTACAGGCATCCTAGACACCCTAAAGTCCAGAAAATGTTGGTGGCCCAAAAAGAGGGTCAGAGAGCTCTGAATGTCCCAAGAGCTCTGAATGTCCCAAAAACATTTGCAGAGTGAAAGGGGCATTAACCCGCATCCTAGAACACTGAAATTCCCCAAAATATTTTTGGCATGAAAAATCCATCCTACAACGCTGAAAGTTCAGAAAATGTTGGAAGCTCAAAAAAAGGACTTAAAATGCATCTTAGGCCTGCAAAAATGTTGAAAACTTTGGAGGCCCAAAAAAGGGGTTTACAGGCATCCTAGACCCCCTAAAGTCCAGAAAATGTTGGTGGGCCAAAATCTGTGTCAGAGAGCTCTGAATGTCCCAAAAACATTTGCAGCCTGAAAGGGGCATTAACCCACATCCTAGACCACAGAAATGTCCAAAAATATTTTTGGCCAGAAAAATGCATACTACACCCCTGAAAGTTCTGAAAATGTTAGCAGCCCAAAAATGCCTTAAAATGCATCGTAGGCATGCAAAAATGTAGAAAACTTTGGAGGCCCAAAAAGGGGTTTACAGGCATCCTAGACCCCCTAAAGTCCAGAAAATGTTGGTGGCCCAAAAACAGTGTCAGAGAGCTCTGAATGTCCCAAAAACATTTGCAGCCTGAAAAGGGCACTAACCCACATCCCAGACCACTGAAATTCCCAAAAATATTTTTGCCACAAAAAATGCATCCTACAACCCTAAAAGTTCAGAAAATGGTGGCAGCTCCAAAAAAGGACTTAAAATGCATTTTAAGCCTGCAAAAATGTTGAAAACTTTGGCGGCCCAAAAAAGGGGTTTACAGGCATCCTAGACCCCCTAAAGTCCACAAAATGTTGGTGGGCCAAAATCGGTGTCAGAGAGCTCTGAATGTCCCAAAAACATGCACAGCCTGAGGGGCATTAATCCGCATCCTAGATCACTGGAATTCCCCAAAATATTTTTGGCACGAAAAATGCAACCTATATCCCTGAAGCTCAGAATATGTTAGCAGCCCAAAAAAGGCTTTAAAATGCATTTCAGGCCTGCAAAAATGTTGAAAAGTTTGGAGGCCCAAAAAAGGGGTTTACAGGCATCCTAGACCCCCTAAAGTCCAGAAAATGTTGGTGGCCCAAAATCTGTGTCAGAGAGCTCTGAATACCCCAAAAACATTTGCAGAGTCAAAGGGGCATCACCTGCATCCTAGACCACTGAAATTCCCAACAATATTTTTGGCATAAAAAATGCATACTACACCCCTGAAAGTTCTGAAAATGTTAGCAGCCCAAAAATGCCTTAAAATGCATCTTAGGCCTGCAAAAATGTAGAAAACTTTGGAGGTGGAAAAAAGGGGTTTAGAGGCATCTAGACCCCCTAAAGTCCAGAAAATGGTTGTGGCCCAAAAATGGTGTCAGAGAGCTCTGAATGTCCCAAAAACATGTGCAGCCTGAGGGGCATTAAGCCGCATCCTAGATCACTGAAATTCCCCAAAATATTTTTCGCACGAAAAATTCATCCTACACCCCTGAAAGCTCAGAATATGTTAGCAGCCCAAAAAAGGCCTTCAAATGCATTTTAGGCCTGCGAAAATGTTAAAAACTTTGGAGGCCCAAAAAAGGGGTTTACAGGCATCCTAGACCCCCTAAAGTTCAGAAAATGTTGGTGGGACAAAATCAGTGTCAGAGAGCTCTGAATGTCCCAAAAACATGTGCAGCCTGAAAGGGGCATTAAGCCGCATCCTAGATCACTGAAATTCCCCAAAGAAATGCATCCTACAACCCTGAAAGATCAGAAAATGTTGGCAGCTCAAAAAAAGGACTTAAAATGCTTCTTAGGCCTGCACAAATGTTGAAAACTTCGGAGGCCGAAAAAATGGGTTTACATGCATCCTAGACCCCCTAAAGTCCAGAAAATGTTGGTGGGCCAAAATCTGTGTCAGAGAGCTCTGAATGTCCCAAAAACATTTGCAGCCTCAAAGGGGCATTAACCCGTATCCTAGACCACTGAAATTCCGAAAAATATTTTTGGCACGAAAAATGCATCCTACACCCCTGAAGCTCAGAATATGTTAGCAGCCCAAAAACGGCCTTAAAATGCATTTTAGGCCTGCAAAAATGTTGAAAACTTTGAAGGAGCAAAAAAGGGGTTTACAGGCATCCTAGACACCCTAAAGTCCAGAAAATGTTGGTGGCCAAAAATGGTGTCAGAGAGCCCTGAATGTCTCAAAAAGATTTGTAGCCCGAAAGGGACATTAAGTCGCATCCTAAACCACTGAAATTCCCCAAAATATTTTGACACGAAAAATTCATCCTACACCCCTGAAAGCTCAGAATATGTTAGCAGCCCAAAAAAGGCCTTAAAATGCATGTTAGGCCTGCAAAAATGTTGAAAACTTTGAAGGACCAAAAAAGGGGTTTACAGGCATCCTAGACACCCTAAAGTCCAGAAAATGTTGGTGGCCCAAAAAGAGGGTCAGAGAGCTCTGAATGTCCCAAGAGCTCTGAATGTCCCAAAAACATTTGCAGAGTGAAAGGGGCATTAACCCGCATCCTAGAACACTGAAATTCCCCAAAATATTTTTGGCATGAAAAATCCATCCTACAACGCTGAAAGTTCAGAAAATGTTGGAAGCTCAAAAAAAGGACTTAAAATGCATCTTAGGCCTGCAAAAATGTTGAAAACTTTGGAGGCCCAAAAAAGGGGTTTACAGGCATCCTAGACCCCCTAAAGTCCAGAAAATGTTGGTGGGCCAAAATCTGTGTCAGAGAGCTCTGAATGTCCCAAAAACATTTGCAGCCTGAAAGGGGCATTAACCCACATCCTAGACCACAGAAATGTCCAAAAATATTTTTGGCCAGAAAAATGCATACTACACCCCTGAAAGTTCTGAAAATGTTAGCAGCCCAAAAATGCCTTAAAATGCATCGTAGGCATGCAAAAATGTAGAAAACTTTGGAGGCCCAAAAAGGGGTTTACAGGCATCCTAGACCCCCTAAAGTCCAGAAAATGTTGGTGGCCCAAAAACAGTGTCAGAGAGCTCTGAATGTCCCAAAAACATTTGCAGCCTGAAAAGGGCACTAACCCACATCCCAGACCACTGAAATTCCCAAAAATATTTTTGCCACAAAAAATGCATCCTACAACCCTAAAAGTTCAGAAAATGGTGGCAGCTCAAAAAAGGACTTAAAATGCATCTTAAGCCTGCAAAAATGTTGAAAACTTTGGCGGCCCAAAAAAAGGGTTTACAGGCATCCTAGACCCCCTAAAGTCCACAAAATGTTGGTGGGCCAAAATCGGTGTCAGAGAGCTCTGAATGTCCCAAAAACATGTGCAGCCTGAAAGGGGCATTAAGCCGCATCCTAGATCACTGAAATTCCCCAAAATAGTTTTGGCACGAAAAATGCAACCTATACCCCTGAAGCTCAGAATATGTTAGCAGCCCAAAAAATGCCTTAAAATGCATTTTAGGCCTGTAAAAATGTTGAAAACTTTGGAGGACCAAAAAAGGGGTTTACAGGCATCCTAGACCCCCTAAAGTCCAAAAAATGTTGGTGGGCCAAAATCGGTGTCAGAGAGCTCTGAATGTCCCAAAAACATGTGCAGCCTGAAAGGGGCATTAAGCCGCATCCTAGATCACTGAAATTCCCCAAAATAGTTTTGGCACGAAAAATGCAACCTATACCCCTGAAGCTCAGAATATGTTAGCAGCCCAAAAAATGCCTTAAAATGCATTTTAGGCCTGTAAAAATGTTGAAAAGTTTGGAGGCCCAAAAAAGGGGTTTACAGGCATCCTAGACCCCCTAAAGTCCAGAAAATGTTGGTGCGCCAAAATCTGTGTCAGAGAGCTCTGAATGTCCCAAAAACATTTGCAGCCTGAAAGGGGCATTAACCCACATCCTAGACCACAGAAATGTCCAAAAATATTTTTGGCCAGAAAAATGCATACTACACCCCTGAAAGTTCTGAAAATGTTAGCAGCCCAAAAATGCCTTAAAATGCATCGTAGGCATGCAAAAATGTAGAAAACTTTGGAGGCCCAAAAAGGGGTTTACAGGCATCCTAGACCCCCTAAAGTCCAGAAAATGTTGGTGGCCCAAAAACAGTGTCAGAGAGCTCTGAATGTCCCAAAAACATTTGCAGCCTGAAAAGGGCACTAACCCACATCCCAGACCACTGAAATTCCCAAAAATATTTTTGCCACAAAAAATGCATCCTACAACCCTAAAAGTTCAGAAAATGGTGGCAGCTCCAAAAAAGGACTTAAAATGCATTTTAAGCCTGCAAAAATGTTGAAAACTTTGGCGGCCCAAAAAAGGGGTTTACAGGCATCCTAGACCCCCTAAAGTCCACAAAATGTTGGTGGGCCAAAATCGGTGTCAGAGAGCTCTGAATGTCCCAAAAACATGCACAGCCTGAGGGGCATTAATCCGCATCCTAGATCACTGGAATTCCCCAAAATATTTTTGGCACGAAAAATGCAACCTATATCCCTGAAGCTCAGAATATGTTAGCAGCCCAAAAAAGGCTTTAAAATGCATTTCAGGCCTGCAAAAATGTTGAAAAGTTTGGAGGCCCAAAAAAGGGGTTTACAGGCATCCTAGACCCCCTAAAGTCCAGAAAATGTTGGTGGCCCAAAATCTGTGTCAGAGAGCTCTGAATACCCCAAAAACATTTGCAGAGTCAAAGGGGCATCACCTGCATCCTAGACCACTGAAATTCCCAACAATATTTTTGGCATAAAAAATGCATACTACACCCCTGAAAGTTCTGAAAATGTTAGCAGCCCAAAAATGCCTTAAAATGCATCTTAGGCCTGCAAAAATGTAGAAAACTTTGGAGGTGGAAAAAAGGGGTTTAGAGGCATCTAGACCCCCTAAAGTCCAGAAAATGGTTGTGGCCCAAAAATGGTGTCAGAGAGCTCTGAATGTCCCAAAAACATGTGCAGCCTGAGGGGCATTAAGCCGCATCCTAGATCACTGAAATTCCCCAAAATATTTTTGGCACGAAAAATTCATCCTACACCCCTGAAAGCTCAGAATATGTTAGCAGCCCAAAAAAGGCCTTCAAATGCATTTTAGGCCTGCGAAAATGTTAAAAACTTTGGAGGCCCAAAAAAGGGGTTTACAGGCATCCTAGACCCCCTAAAGTTCAGAAAATGTTGGTGGGACAAAATCAGTGTCAGAGAGCTCTGAATGTCCCAAAAACATGTGCAGCCTGAAAGGGGCATTAAGCCGCATCCTAGATCACTGAAATTCCCCAAAGAAATGCATCCTACAACCCTGAAAGATCAGAAAATGTTGGCAGCTCAAAAAAAGGACTTAAAATGCTTCTTAGGCCTGCACAAATGTTGAAAACTTCGGAGGCCGAAAAAATGGGTTTACATGCATCCTAGACCCCCTAAAGTCCAGAAAATGTTGGTGCGCCAAAATCTGTGTCAGAGAGCTCTGAATGTCCCAAAAACATTTGCAGCCTGAAAGGGGCATTAACCCACATCCTAGACCACAGAAATGTCCAAAAATATTTTTGGCCAGAAAAATGCATACTACACCCCTGAAAGTTCTGAAAATGTTAGCAGCCCAAAAATGCCTTAAAATGCATCGTAGGCATGCAAAAATGTAGAAAACTTTGGAGGCCCAAAAAGGGGTTTACAGGCATCCTAGACCCCCTAAAGTCCAGAAAATGTTGATGGCCCAAAAACAGTGTCAGAGAGCTCTGAATGTCCCAAAAACATTTGCAGCCTGAAAAGGGCACTAACCCACATCCCAGACCACTGAAATTCCCAAAAATATTTTTGCCACAAAAAATGCATCCTACAACCCTAAAAGTTCAGAAAATGGTGGCAGCTCAAAAAAGGACTTAAAATGCATCTTAAGCCTGCAAAAATGTTGAAAACTTTGGCGGCCCAAAAAAGGGGTTTACAGGCATCCTAGACCCCCTAAAGTCCACAAAATGTTGGTGGGCCAAAATCGGTGTCAGAGAGCTCTGAATGTCCCAAAAACATGTGCAGCCTGAAAGGGGCATTAAGCCGCATCCTAGATCACTGAAATTCCCCAAAATAGTTTTGGCACGAAAAATGCAACCTATACCCCTGAAGCTCAGAATATGTTAGCAGCCCAAAAAATGCCTTAAAATGCATTTTAGGCCTGTAAAAATGTTGAAAACTTTGGAGGCCCAAAAAAGGGGTTTACAGGCATCCTAGACCCCCTAAAGTTCAGAAAATGTTGGTGGGACAAAATCAGTGTCAGAGAGCTCTGAATGTCCCAAAAACATGTGCAGCCTGAAAGGGGCATTAAGCCGCATCCTAGATCACTGAAATTCCCCAAAGAAATGCATCCTACAACCCTGAAAGATCAGAAAATGTTGGCAGCTCAAAAAAAGGACTTAAAATGCTTCTTAGGCCTGCACAAATGTTGAAAACTTCGGAGGCCGAAAAAATGGGTTTACATGCATCCTAGACCCCCTAAAGTCCAGAAAATGTTGGTGGGCCAAAATCTGTGTCAGAGAGCTCTGAATGTCCCAAAAACATTTGCAGCCTCAAAGGGGCATTAACCCGTATCCTAGACCACTGAAATTCCGAAAAATATTTTTGGCACGAAAAATGCATCCTACACCCCTGAAGCTCAGAATATGTTAGCAGCCCAAAAACGGCCTTAAAATGCATTTTAGGCCTGCAAAAATGTTGAAAACTTTGAAGGAGCAAAAAAGGGGTTTACAGGCATCCTAGACACCCTAAAGTCCAGAAAATGTTGGTGGCCAAAAAATGGTGTCAGAGAGCCCTGAATGTCTCAAAAAGATTTGTAGCCCGAAAGGGACATTAAGTCGCATCCTAAACCACTGAAATTCCCCAAAATATTTTGACACGAAAAATTCATCCTACACCCCTGAAAGCTCAGAATATGTTAGCAGCCCAAAAAAGGCCTTAAAATGCATGTTAGGCCTGCAAAAATGTTGAAAACTTTGAAGGACCAAAAAAGGGGTTTACAGGCATCCTAGACACCCTAAAGTCCAGAAAATGTTGGTGGCCCAAAAAGAGGGTCAGAGAGCTCTGAATGTCCCAAGAGCTCTGAATGTCCCAAAAACATTTGCAGAGTGAAAGGGGCATTAACCCACATCCTAGAACACTGAAATTCCCCAAAATATTTTTGGCATGAAAAATCCATCCTACAACGCTGAAAGTTCAGAAAATGTTGGAAGCTCAAAAAAAGGACTTAAAATGCATCTTAGGCCTGCAAAAATGTTGAAAACTTTGGAGGCCCAAAAAAGGGGTTTACAGGCATCCTAGACCCCCTAAAGTCCAGAAAATGTTGGTGGGCCAAAATCTGTGTCAGAGAGCTCTGAATGTCCCAAAAACATTTGCAGCCTGAAAGGGGCATTAACCCACATCCTAGACCACAGAAATGTCCAAAAATATTTTTGGCCAGAAAAATGCATACTACACCCCTGAAAGTTCTGAAAATGTTAGCAGCCCAAAAATGCCTTAAAATGCATCGTAGGCATGCAAAAATGTAGAAAACTTTGGAGGCCCAAAAAGGGGTTTACAGGCATCCTAGACCCCCTAAAGTCCAGAAAATGTTGGTGGCCCAAAAACAGTGTCAGAGAGCTCTGAATGTCCCAAAAACATGTGCAGCCTGAGGGGCATTAAGCCGCATCCTAGATCACTGAAATTCCCCAAAATATTTTTGGCACGAAAAATGCAACCTATACCCCTGAAGCTCAGAATATGTTAGCAGCCCAAAAAAGGCCTTAAAATGCATGTTAGGCCTGCAAAAATGTAGAAAACTTTGGAGGCCCAAAAAAGGGGTTTACAGGCATCCTAGACCCCCCAAAGTCCAGAAAATGTTGGTGGCCCAAAAACAGTGTCAGAGAGCTCTGAATGTCCCAAAAACATGTGCAGCCTGAGGGGCATTAAGCCGCATCCTAGATCACTGAAATTCCCCAAAATATTTTTGGCACGAAAAATGCAACCTATACCCCTGAAGCTCAGAATATGTTAGCAGCCCAAAAAGGCCTTAAAATGCATGTTAGGCTTGCAAAAATGTTGAAAACTTTGAAGGCCCAAAAAAGGGGTTTACAGGCATCCTAGACCCCCTAAAGTCCAGAAAATGTTGGTGGCCCAAAAACAGTGTCAGAGAGCTCTGAATGTCCCAAAAACATGTGCAGCCTGAAAGGGGCATTAAGCCGCATCCGAGATCACTGAAATTCCCCAAAATATTTTTGGCACGAAAAATGCAACCTATACCCCTGAAGCTCAGAATATGTTAGCAGCCCAAAAAAGGCCTTCAAATGCATTATAGGCCTGCGAAAATGTTAAAAACTTTGGAGGCCCAAAAAAGGGGTTTACAGGCATCCTAGACCCCCTAAAGTCCAGAAAATGTTGGTGGCCCAAAAACAGTGTCAGAGAGCTCTGAATGTCCCAAAAACATTTGCAGCCTGAAAAAGGCACTAACCCACATACCAGACCACAGAAATTCCCGAAAATATCTTTGTACAAAAAATGCATCCTAAAACCGTGAGAGTTCAGAAAATGTTGGCAGCTCAATAAAAGGACTTAAAATGCATCTTAAGCCTGCAAAAATGTTGAAAACTTTGGAGGCCCAAAAAAGGGGTTTACAGGCATCCTAGACCCCCTAAAGTTCAGAAAATGTTGGTGGGACAAAATCGGTGTCAGAGAGCTCTGAATGTCCCAAAAACATGTGCAGCCTGAAAGGGGCATTAAGCCGCATCCTAGATCACTGAAATCCCCCAAAATATTTTTGACACGAAAAATGCAACCTATACCCCTGAAGCTCAGAATATGTTAGCAGCCCAAAAAAGGCCTTAAAATGCATTTTAGGCCTGCGAAAATGTTGAAAACTTTGGAGGCCCATAAAAAGGGGTTTACAGGCATCCTAGACCCCATAAAGTCCAGAAAATGTTGGTGGCCCAAAAACAGTGTCAGAGAGCTCTGAATGTCCCAAAACGATTTGCAGCCTGAAAGGGGCATTAAGTCGCATCCTAGACCACTGAAATTCCCCAAAATATTTTTGGCACAAAAAATGCATCCTACAACCCTGAAAGATCAGAAAATGTTGGCAGCTCAAAAAAAGGACTTAAAATGCTTCTTAGGCCTGCACAAATGTTGAAAACTTTGGAGGCTGAAAAAAGGGGTTAACAGGCATCCTAGACCCCCTAAAGTCCAGAAAATGTTGGTGGGCCAAAATCTGTGTCAGAGAGCTCTGAATGTCCCAAAAACATTTGAAGCCTCAAAGGGGCATTAACCCGCATCCTAGACCATTGAAATTCCCAAAAATATTTTTGGCACGAAAAATGCATCCTACACCCCTGAAGCTCAGAATATGTTAGCAGCCCAAAAACGGCCTTAAAATGCATTTTAGGCCTGCAAAAATGTTGAAAACTTTGAAGGACCAAAAAAGGGGTTTACAGGCATCCTAGACACCCTAAAGTCCAGAAAATGTTGGTGGACCAAAAACAGTGTCAGAGAACGCTAAATGTCTCAAAAGGATTTGTAGCCCGAAAGGGGCATTAAGCCACATCCTAGATCACTGGAATTCCCCAAAATATTTTTGGCACGAAAAATGCATACTACACCACTGAAGCTCAGAATATGTTAGCAGCCCAAAAACTGCCTTAAAATGCATTTTAGGCCTGCAAAAATGTTGAAAACTTTGAAGGACCAAAAAAGGGTTTTACAGGCATCCTAGACACCCTAAAGTCCAGAAAATGTTGGTGGCCACAAAATGGTGTCAGAGAGCCCTGAATGTCCAAAAAACATTTGCAGAATGAAAGGGGCATTAAGCCGCATGCTAGACCACTCAAATTCCCCAAAATATTTTTGGCACGAAAAATGCAACCTATACCCCTGAAGCTCAGAATATGTTAGCAGCCCAAAAAAGGCCTTAAAATGCATGTTAGGCCTGCAAAAATGTTGAAAACTTTGGAGGCCCAAAAAAGGGGTTGACAGGCATCCTAGACCCCCTAAAGTCCGGAAAATGTTGGTGGCCCAAAAACAGTGTCAGAGAGCTTTGAATGTCCCAAAAACATTTGCAGCCTGAAAGGGGCATTAACCCACATCCTAGACCACAGAAATGTTCAAAAATATTTTTGGCCAGAAAAATCCATCCTACAACCCTGAAAGTTCAGAAAATGTTGGAAGCTCAGAAAAAGGCCTTAAAATGCATTTCAGGCCTGCAAAAATGTTGAAAAGTTTGGAGGCCCACAAAAGGGGTTTACAGGCATCCTATACCCCCTAAAGTCCAGACAATGTTGGTGGGCCAAAAACTGTGTCAGAGAGCTCTGAATGTTCCAAAAACATGTGCAGCCTGAAAGGGGCATTAAGCCGCATCCTACATCACTAAAACTCCCCAAAATATTTTTGGCACGAAAAATGCATACTACACCCCTGAAAGTTCTGAAAATGTTAGCAGCCCAAAAATGCCTTAAAATGCATCTTAGGCCTGCAAAAATGTAGAAAACCTTGGAGGTGGAAAAAGGGGTTTAGAGGCATCCTAGACCCCCTAAAGTCCAGAAAATGGTTGTGGCTCAAGAATGGTGTCAGAGAGCCCTGAATGTCCCAAAAACATTTGCAGCCTGAAAGGGGCATTGACCTGCATCCTAGACCACTGAAATTCCCAAAAATATTTTTGCCACGAAAAATGTATCCTACACCCCTGAAAGCTCGAATATTTTAGCAGCCCAAAAAAGGCCTTAAAATGCATTTTAGGCCTGCAAAAATGTTGAAAACTTTGGAGGCCCAAAAAAAGGGGTTTAAAGGCATCCTAGACCCCCTAAAGTCCAGAAAATGTTGGTGGGCCAAAATCTGTGTCAGAGAGCTCTGAATGTCCCAAAAACATTTGCAGCCCCAAAGGGGGATTAACCTGCATCCTAGACCACTGAAATTCCCAAAAATATTTTTGGCACGAAAAATGCATCCTACACCCCTGAAAGCTCGAATATTTTAGCAGCCCAAAAACGGCCTTAAAATACATTTTAGGCCTGCAAAAATGTTGAAAATTTTGGAGGCCCAAAAAAGGGGTTTACAGGCAATCTAGGCCCCCTAAAGTCCAGAAAATGTTGGTGGCCCAAAAACAGTGTCAGAGAGCTCTGAATGTCCCAAAACGATTTGCAGCCTGAAAGGGGCATTAAGTCGCATCCTGGACCACTGAAATTCCCCAAAATATTTTTGGCACAAAAAATGCATCCTACAACCCTGAAAGATCAGAAAATGTTGGCAGCTCAAAAAAAGGACTTAAAATGCTTCTTAGGCCTGCACAAATGTTGAAAACTTCGGAGGCCGAAAAAAGGGGTTTACAGGCATCCTAGACCCCCTAAAGTCCAGAAAATGTTGGTGGGACAAAATCTGTGTCAGAGAGCTCTGAATGTCCCAAAAACATTTGCAGCCTCAAAGGGGCATTAACTCACATCCTAGACCACTGAAATTCCCAAAAATATTTTTGGCACGAAAAATGCATTCCTACACCCCAGAAGCTCAGAATATGTTAGCAGCCCAAAAACGGCCTTAAAATACATTTTAGGCCTGCAAAAATATTTTAAACTTTGAAGGACCAAAAAAGGGGTTTACAGGCATCCTAGACACCCTAAAGTCCAGAAAATGTTGGTGGCCCAAAAACAGTGTCATAGAGCTCTGAATGTCCCAAAACATTTGCAGCCTGAAAGGGGCATTAAGTCGCACCCTGGACCACTGAAATTCCCCAAAATATTTTTGGCACAAAAAATTCATCCTACACCCCTGAAAGCTCAGAATATGTTAGCAGCACAAAAAAGGCCTTAAAATGCATGTTAGGCCTGCAAAAATGTTGAAAACTTTGGAGGCCCAAAAAAGGGGTTGACAGGCATCCTAGACCCCCTAAAGTCCAGAAAATGTTGGTGGCCCAAAATCAGTGTCAGAGAGCTCTGAATGTCCCAAAACGATTTGCAGCCTGAAAGGGGCATTAAGTCACATCCTAGACCACTGAAATGCCCCAAAATATTTTTGGCACAAAAAATGCATCCTACAACCCTGAAACGTCAGAAAATGTTGGCAGCTCAAAAAAAGGACTTAAAATGCTTCTTAGGCCTGCACAAATGTTGAAAACTTTGGAAGCTGAAAAAAGAGGTTAACAGGCATCCTAGACCCCCTAAAGTCTAGAAAATGTTGGTGGGCCAAAATCTGTGTCAGAGAGCTCTGAATGTCCCAAAAACATTTGCAGCCTCAAAGGGGCATTAACTCGCATCCTAGACCACTGAAATTCCCAAAAATATTTTTGGTACGAAAAATGCATCCTACACCCCTGAAGCTCAGAATATGTTAGCAGCCCAAAAAAGGCCTTAAAATACATTTTAGGCCTCCAAAAATGTTGAAAACTTTGAAGGACCAAAAAAGGGGTTTACAGGCATCCTAGACACCCTAAAGTCCAGAAAATGTTGGTGGCCCAAAAACAGTGTCAGAGAGCTCTGAATGTCTCAAAAAGATTTGTAGCCGAAAGGGACATTAAGTCGCATCCTAGACCACTGAAATTCCCCAAAATATTTTTGGCACAAAAAATGCATCCTACACCCCTGAAGCTCAGAATATGTTAGCAGCCCAAAAACGGCCTTAAAATGCATTTTAGGCCTGCAAAAATGTTGAAAACCTTGGAGGGCAAAAAAAGGGGTTTACAGGCATCCTAGACCCCCTAAAGTCCAGAAAATGTTGGTGGCCCAAAAACAGTGTCAGAGAGCTCTGAATGTCCCAAAAACATGTGCAGCCTGAAAGGGGCATTAAGCCGCATCCTACATCACTAAAACTCCCCAAAATATTTTTGGCACGAAAAATGCATACTACACCCCTGAAAGTTCTGAAAATGTTAGCAGCCCAAAAATGCCTTAAAATGCATCTTAGGCCTGCAAAAATGTAGAAAACTTTGGAGGTGGAAAAAAGGGGTTTAGAGGCATCCTAGACCCCCTAAAGTCCAGAAAATGTTGGTGGCCCAAAAACAGTGTCAGAGAGCTCTGAATGTCACAAAAACATTTGCAGCCTCAAAGGGGCATTAACCTGCATCCTAGACCACTGAAATTCCCAAAAATATTTTTGGCACGAAAAATGCATCCTACAACCCTGAAAGATCAGAAAATGTTAACAGCCCAAAAAAGGCCTTCAAATGCATTTTAGGCCTGCAAAAATGTTGAAAACTTTGGAGGCCCAAAAAAGGGGTTTACAGGCATCCTAGACCCCCTAAAGTCCAGAAAATGTTGGTGGCCCAAAAACAGTGTCAGAGAGCTGTGAATGTCCCAAAACGATTTGCAGCCCCAAAGGGGGATTAAGTCGCATCCTAGACCACTGAAATTCCCCAAAATATTTTTGGCACAAAAAATGCATCCTACAACCCTGAAAGATCAGAAAATGTTGGCAGCTCAAAAAAAGGACTTAAAATGCTTCTTAGGCCTGCACAAATGTTGAAAACTTTGGAGGCTGAAAAAAGGGGTTAACAGGCATCCTAGACCCCCTAAAGTCCAGAAAATGTTGGTGGGCCAAAATCTGTGTCAGAGAGCTCTGAATGTCCCAAAAACATTTGAAGCCTCAAAGGGGCATTAACCCGCATCCTAGACCATTGAAATTCCCAAAAATATTTTTGGCACGAAAAATGCATCCTACACCCCTGAAGCTCAGAATATGTTAGCAGCCCAAAAACGGCCTTAAAATGCATTTTAGGCCTGCAAAAATGTTGAAAACTTTGAAGGACCAAAAAAGGGGTTTACAGGCATCCTAGACACCCTAAAGTCCAGAAAATGTTGGTGGACCAAAAACAGTGTCAGAGAACTCTGAATGTCTCAAAAAGATTTGTAGCCCGAAAGGGGCATTAAGTCGCATCCCAGACCACTGAAATTCCCCAAAATATTTTTGGCACGAAAAATGCAACCTATACCCCCGAAGCTCAGAATATGTTAGCAGCCCAAAAAAGGCCTTAAAATGTATTTTAGGCCTGAAAAAATGTTGAAAACTTTGGAGCCCCAGAAAAGGGGTTTACAGGCATCCTAGACCCCCTAAAGTCCAGAAAATGTTGGTGGACCAAAAACAGTGTCAGAGAACGCTAAATGTCTCAAAAGGATTTGTAGCCCGAAAGGGACATTAAGTCGCATCCTAGACCACTGAAATTCCCCAAAATATTTTTGGCACGAAAAATTCATCCTACACCCCTGAAAGCTCAGAATTTGTTAGCAGCCCAAAAAAGGCCTTAAAATGCATGTTAGGCCTGCAAAAATGTTGAAAACTTTGGAGGCCCAAAAAAGGGGTTTACAGGCATCCTAGACCCCCTAAAGTCCAGAAAATGTTGGTGGCCCAAAAACAGTGTCAGAGAGCTCTGAATGTCCCAAAAACATTTGCAGCCTGAAAAGGGCACTAACCCACATCCCAGACCACTGAAATTCCCAAAAATATCTTTGCCACAAAAAATGCATCCTACAACCCTGAAAGTTCAGAAAATGTTGGCAGCTCAATAAAAGGACTTAAAATGCATCTTAAGCCTGCAAAAATGTTGAAAACTTTGGAGGCCCAAAAAAGGGGTTTACAGGCATCCTAGACTCCCTTAAGTTCAGAAAATGTTGGTGGGACAAAATCGGTGTCAGAGAGCTCTGAATGTCCCAAAAACATGTGCAGCCTGAAAGGGGCATTAAGCCGCATCCTAGATCACTGAAATTCCCCAAAATATTTTTGACACGAAAAATGCAACCTATACCCCTGAAGCTCAGAATATGTTAGCAGCCCAAAAAAGGCCTTAAAATGCATTTTAGGCCTGCGAAAATGTTGAAAACTTTGGAGGCCCAAAAAAGGGGTTTACAGGCATCCTAGACCCCCTAAAGTCCAGAAAATGATGGTGGCCCAAAAACAGTGTCAGAGAGCTCTGAATGTCCCAAAACGATTTGCAGCCTGAAAGGGGCATTAAGTCGCATCCTAGACCACTGAAATTCCCCAAAATATTTTTGGCACAAAAAATGCATCCTACAACCCTGAAAGATCAGAAAATGTTGGCAGCTCAAAAAAAGGACTTAAAATGCTTCTTAGGCCTGCACAAATGTTGAAAACTTCGGAGGCCGAAAAAAGGGGTTTACTTGCATCCTAGACCCCCTAAAGTCCAGAAAATGTTGGTGGGCCAAAATCTGTGTCAGAGAGCTCTGAATGTCCCAAAAACATTTGCAGCCTCAAAGGGGCATTAGCCCGTATCCTAGACCACTGAAATTCCCAAAAATATTTTTGGCACGAAAAATGCATCCTACACCCCTGAAGCTCAGAATATGTTAGCAGCCCAAAAACGGCCTTAAAATGCATTTTAGGCCTGCAAAAATGTTGAAAAGTTTGAAGGACCAAAAAAGGGGTTTACAGGCATCCTAGACACCCTAAAGTCCAGAAAATGTTGGTGGCCAAAAAAATGGTGTCAGAGAGCCCTGAATGTCTCAAAAAGATTTGTAGCCCGAAAGGGACATTAAGTCGCATCCTAAACCACTGAAATTCCCCAAAATATTTTGGCACGAAAAATTCATCCTACACCCCTGAAAGCTCAGAATATGTTAGCAGCCCAAAAAAGGCCTTAAAATGCATCTTAGGCCTGCAAAAATGTAGAAAACTTTGGAGGTGGAAAAAAGGGGTTTAGAGGCATCCTAGACCCCCTAAAGTCCAGAAAATGGTTGTGGCTCAAGAATGGTGTCAGAGAGCCCTGAATGTCCCAAAAACATTTGCAGCCTGAAAGGGGCATTGACCTGCATCCTAGACCACTGAAATTCCCAAAAATATTTTTGCCACGAAAAATGCATCCTACACCCCTGAAAGCTCGAATATGTTAGCAGCCCAAAAAAGGCCTTAAAATGCATTTTAGGCCTGCAAAAATGTTGAAAACTTTGGAGGCCCAAAAAAGGGGTTTACAGGCATCCTAGACCCCCTAAAGTCCAGAAAATGTTGGTGGGCCAAAATCTGTGTCAGAGAGCTCTGAATGTCCCAAAAACATTTGCAGCCTCAAAGGGGCATTAACCTGCATCCTAGACCACTGAAATTCCCAAAAATATTTTTGGCACGAAAAATGCATCCTACACCCCTGAAAGCTCGAATATTTTAGCAGCCCAAAAACGGCCTTAAAATACATTTTAGGCCTGCAAAAATGTTGAAAACTTTGGAGGCCCAAAAAAGGGGTTTACAGGCAATCTAGGCCCCCTAAAGTCCAGAAAATGTTGGTGGCCCAAAAACAGTGTCAGAGAGCTCTGAATGTCCCAAAACGATTTGCAGCCTGAAAGGGGCATTAAGTCGCATCCTGGACCACTGAAATTCCCCAAAATATTTTTTTCACAAAAAATGCATCCTACAACCCTGAAAGATCAGAAAATGTTGGCAGCTCAAAAAAAGGACTTAAAATGCTTCTTAGGCCTGCACAAATGTTGAAAACTTCGGAGGCCGAAAAAAGGGGTTTACAGGCATCCTAGACCCCCTAAATTCCAGAAAATGTTGGTGGGCCAAAATCTGTGTCAGAGAGCTCTGAATGTCCCAAAAACATTTGCAGCCTCAAAGGGGCATTAACTCACATCCTAGACCACTGAAATTCCCAAAAATATTTTTGGCACGAAAAATGCATCCTACACCCCTGAAGCTCAGAATATGTTAGCAGCCCAAAAACGGCCTTAAAATACATTTTAGGCCTGCAAAAATATTTTAAACTTTGAAGGACCAAAAAAGGGGTTTACAGGCATCCTAGACACCCTAAAGTCCAGAAAATGTTGGTGGCCCAAAAACAGTGTCAGAGAGCTGTGAATGTCCCAAAACGATTTGCAGCCTGAAAGGGGCATTAAGTCGCATCCTAGACCACTGAAATTCCCCAAAATATTTTTGGCACAAAAAATGCATCCTACAACCCTGAAAGATCAGAAAATGTTGGCAGCTCAAAAAAAGGACTTAAAATGCTTCTTAGGCCTGCACAAATGTTGAAAACTTTAGAGGCTGAAAAAAGGGGTTAACAGGCATCCTAGACCCCCTAAAGTCCAGAAAATGTTGGTGGGCCAAAATCTGTGTCAGAGAGCTCTGAATGTCCCAAAAACATTTGAAGCCTCAAAGGGGCATTAACCCGCATCCTAGACCATTGAAATTCCCAAAAATATTTTTGGCACGAAAAATGCATCCTACACCCCTGAAGCTCAGAATATGTTAGCAGCCCAAAAACGGCCTTAAAATGCATTTTAGGCCTGCAAAAATGTTGAAAACTTTGACGGACCAAAAAAGGGGTTTACAGGCATCCTAGACACCCTAAAGTCCAGAAAATGTTGGTGGACCAAAAACTGTGTCAGAGAACTCTGAATGTCTCAAAAAGATTTGTAGCCCGAAAGGGGCATTAAGTCGCATCCCAGACCACTGAAATTCCCCAAAATATTTTTGGCACGAAAAATGCAACCTATACCCCCGAAGCTCAGAATATGTTAGCAGCCCAAAAAAGGCCTTAAAATGTATTTTAGGCCTGAAAAAATGTTGAAAACTTTGGAGCCCCACAAAAGGGGTTTACAGGCATCCTAGACCCCCTAAAGTCCAGAAAATGTTGGTGGACCAAAAACAGTGTCAGAGAACGCTAAATGTCTCAAAAGGATTTGTAGCCCGAAAGGGACATTAAGTCGCATCCTAGACCACTGAAATTCCCCAAAATATTTTTGGCACGAAAAATTCATCCTACACCCCTGAAAGCTCAGAATATGTTGGCAGCTCAATAAAATGACTTAAAATGCATCTTAAGCCTGCAAAAATGTTGAAAACTTTGGAGGCCCAAAAAAGGGGTTTACAGGCATCCTAGACCCCCTTAATTTCAGAAAATGTTGGTGGGACAAAATCGGTGTCAGAGAGCTCTGAATGTCCCAAAAACATGTGCAGCCTGAAAGGGGCATTAAGCCGCATCCTAGATCACTGAAATTCCCCAAAATATTTTTGACACGAAAAATGCAACCTATACCCCTGAAGCTCAGAATATGTTAGCAGCCCAAAAAAGGCCTTAAAATGCATTTTAGGCCTGCGAAAATGTTGAAAACTTTGGAGGCCCAAAAAAGGGGTTTACAGGCATCCTAGACCCCCTAAAGTCCAGAAAATGATGGTGGCCCAAAAACAGTGTCAGAGAGCTCTGAATGTCCCAAAACGATTTGCAGCCTGAAAGGGGCATTAAGTCGCATCCTAGACCACTGAAATTCCCCAAAATATTTTTGGCACAAAAAATGCATCCTACAACCCTGAAAGATCAGAAAATGTTGGCAGCTCAAAAAAAGGACTTAAAATCCTTCTTAGGCCTGCACAAATGTTGAAAACTTCGGAGGCCGAAAAAAGGGGTTTACATGCATCCTAGACCCCCTAAAGTCCAGAAAATGTTGGTGGGCCAAAATCTGTGTCAGAGAGCTCTGAATGTCCCAAAAACATTTGCAGCCTCAAAGGGGCATTAACCCGTATCCTAGACCACTGAAATTCCGAAAAATATTTTTGGCACGAAAAATGCATCCTACACCCCTGAAGCTCAGAATATGTTAGCAGCCCAAAAACGGCCTTAAAATGCATTTTAGGCCTGCAAAAATGTTGAAAACTTTGAAGGACCAAAAAAGGGGTTTACAGGCATCCTAGACACCCTAAAGTCCAGAAAATGTTGGTGGACCAAAAACAGTGTCAGAGAACTCTGAATGTCTCAAAAAGATTTGTAGCCCGAAAGGGGCATTAAGTCGCATCCCAGACCACTGAAATTCCCCAAAATATTTTTGGCACGAAAAATGCAACCTATACCCCCGAAGCTCAGAATATGTTAGCAGCCCAAAAAAGGCCTTAAAATGTATTTTAGGCCTGAAAAAATGTTGAAAACTTTGGAGCCCCAGAAAAGGGGTTTACAGGCATCCTAGACCCCCTAAAGTCCAGAAAATGTTGGTGGACCAAAAACAGTGTCAGAGAACGCTAAATGTCTCAAAAGGATTTGTAGCCCGAAAGGGACATTAAGTCGCATCCTAGACCACTGAAATTCCCCAAAATATTTTTGGCACGAAAAATTCATCCTACACCCCTGAAAGCTCAGAATATGTTAGCAGCCCAAAAAAGGCCTTAAAATGCATGTTAGGCCTGCAAAAATGTTGAAAACTTTGGAGGCCCAAAAAAGGGGTTTACAGGCATCCTAGACCCCCTAAAGTCCAGAAAATGTTGGTGGCCCAAAAACAGTGTCAGAGAGCTCTGAATGTCCCAAAAACATTTGCAGCCTGAAAAGGGCACTAACCCACATCCCAGACCACTGAAATTCCCAAAAATATTTTTGCCACAAAAAATGCATCCTACAACCCTAAAAGTTCAGAAAATGGTGGCAGCTCAAAAAAAGGACTTAAAATGCATTTTAAGCCTGCAAAAATGTTGAAAACTTTGGCGGCCCAAAAAAGGGGTTTACAGGCATCCTAGACCCCCTAAAGTCCACAAAATGTTGGTGGGCCAAAATCGGTGTCAGAGAGCTCTGAATGTCCCAAAAACATTTGCAGCCTGAAAGGGGCAGTAACCCGCATCCCAGACCACTGAAATTCCCAAAAATATTTTTGGCACAGAAAATGCATCCTACACCCCTGAAAGCTCAGAATATGTTAGCAGCCCAAAAAAGGCCTTCAAATGCATTTTAGGCCTGCAAAAATGTTGAAAACTTTGGAGGCCCAAAAAAGGGGTTTACAGGCATCCTAGACCCCCTAAAGTCCAGAAAATGTTGGTGGCCCAAAAACAGTGTCAGAGAGCTGTGAATGTCCCAAAACGATTTGCAGCCTGAAAGGGGCATTAAGTCGCATCCTAGACCACTGAAATTCCCCAAAATATTTTTGGCACATAAAATGCATCCTACAACCCTGAAAGATCAGAAAATGTTGGCAGCTCAAAAAAAGGACTTAAAATGCATTTTAAGCCTGCAAAAATGTTGAAAACTTTGGCGGCCCAAAAAAGGGGTTTACAGGCATCCTAGACCCCCTAAAGTCCACAAAATGTTGGTGGGCCAAAATCGGTGTCAGAGAGCTCTGAATGTCCCAAAAACATTTGCAGCCTGAAAGGGGCAGTAACCCGCATCCCAGACCACTGAAATTCCCAAAAATATTTTTGGCACAGAAAATGCATCCTACACCCCTGAAAGCTCAGAATATGTTAGCAGCCCAAAAAAGGCCTTCAAATGCATTTTAGGCCTGCAAAAATGTTGAAAACTTTGGAGGCCCAAAAAAGGGGTTTACAGGCATCCTAGACCCCCTAAAGTCCAGAAAATGTTGGTGGCCCAAAAACAGTGTCAGAGAGCTGTGAATGTCCCAAAACGATTTGCAGCCTGAAAGGGGCATTAAGTCGCATCCTAGACCACTGAAATTCCCCAAAATATTTTTGGCACAAAAAATCCATCCTACAACCCTGAAAGATCAGAAAATGTTGGCAGCTCAAAAAAAGGACTTAAAATGCTTCTTAGGCCTGCACAAATGTTGAAAACTTTGGAGGCTGAAAAAAGGGGTTAACAGGCATCCTAGACCCCCTAAAGTCCAGAAAATGTTGGTGGGCCAAAATCTGTGTCAGAGAGCTCTGAATGTCCCAAAAACATTTGAAGCCTCAAAGGGGCATTAACCCGCATCCTAGACCATTGAAATTCCCAAAAATATTTTTGGCACGAAAAATGCATCCTACACCCCTGAAGCTCAGAATATGTTAGCAGCCCAAAAACGGCCTTAAAATGCATTTTAGGCCTGCAAAAATGTTGAAAACTTTGAAGGACCAAAAAAGGGGTTTACAGGCATCCTAGACACCCTAAAGTCCAGAAAATGTTGGTGGACCAAAAACAGTGTCAGAGAACTCTGAATGTCTCAAAAAGATTTGTAGCCCGAAAGGGGCATTAAGTCGCATCCCAGACCACTGAAATTCCCCAAAATATTTTTGGCACGAAAAATGCAACCTATACCCCCGAAGCTCAGAATATGTTAGCAGCCCAAAAAAGGCCTTAAAATGTATTTTAGGCCTGAAAAAATGTTGAAAACTTTGGAGCCCCACAAAAGGGGTTTACAGGCATCCTAGACCCCCTAAAGTCCAGAAAATGTTGGTGGACCAAAAACAGTGTCAGAGAACGCTAAATGTCTCAAAAGGATTTGTAGCCCGAAAGGGACATTAAGTCGCATCCTAGACCACTGAAATTCCCCAAAATATTTTTGGCACGAAAAATTCATCCTACACCCCTGAAAGCTCAGAATATGTTAGCAGCCCAAAAAAGGCCTTAAAATGCATGTTAGGCCTGCAAAAATGTTGAAAACTTTGGAGGCCCAAAAAAGGGGTTTACAGGCATCCTAGACCCCCTAAAGTCCAGAAAATGTTGGTGGCCCAAAAACAGTGTCAGAGAGCTCTGAATGTCCCAAAAACATTTGCAGCCTGAAAAGGGCACTAACCCACATCCCAGACCACTGAAATTCCCAAAAATATCTTTGCCACAAAAAATGCATCCTACAACCCTGAAAGTTCAGAAAATGTTGGCAGCTCAATAAAATGACTTAAAATGCATCTTAAGCCTGCAAAAATGTTGAAAACTTTGGAGGCCCAAAAAAGGGGTTTACAGGCATCCTAGACCCCCTTAAGTTCAGAAAATGTTGGTGGGACAAAATCGGTGTCAGATAGCTCTGAATGTCCCAAAAACATGTGCAGCCTGAAAGGGGCATTAAGCCGCATCCGAGATCACTGAAATTCCCCAAAATATTTTTGGCACGAAAAATGCAACCTATACCCCTGAAGCTCAGAATATGTTAGCAGCCCAAAATAGGCCTTAAAATGCATTTTAGGCCTGCGAAAATGTTGAAAACTTTGGAGGCCCAAAAAAGGGGTTTACAGGCATCCTAGACCCCCTAAAGTCCAGAAAATGATGGTGGCCCAAAAACAGTGTCAGAGAGCTCTGAATGTCCCAAAAACATGTGCAGCCTGAAAGGGGCATTAAGCCGCATCCGAGATCACTGAAATTCCCCAAAATATTTTTGGCACGAAAAATGCAACCTATACCCCTGAAGCTCAGAATATGTTAGCAGCCCAAAAAAGGCCTTCAAATGCATTTTAGGCCTGCGAAAATGTTAAAAACTTTGGAGGCCCAAAAAAGGGGTTTACAGGCATCCTAGACCCCCTAAAGTTCAGAAAATGTTGGTGGGACAAAATCAGTGTCAGAGAGCTCTGAATGTCCCAAAAACATGTGCAGCCTGAAAGAGGCATTAAGCCGCATCCTAGATCACTGAAATTCCCCAAAGAAATGCATCCTACAACCCTGAAAGATCAGAAAATGTTGGCAGCTCAAAAAAAGGACTTAAAATGCTTCTTAGGCCTGCACAAATGTTGAAAACTTCGGAGGCCGAAAAAATGGGTTTACATGCATCCTAGACCCCCTAAAGTCCAGAAAATGTTGGTGGGCCAAAATCTGTGTCAGAGAGCTCTGAATGTCCCAAAAACATTTGCAGCCTCAAAGGGGCATTAACCCGTATCCTAGACCACTGAAATTCCGAAAAATATTTTTGGCACGAAAAATGCATCCTACACCCCTGAAGCTCAGAATATGTTAGCAGCCCAAAAACGGCCTTAAAATGCATTTTAGGCCTGCAAAAATGTTGAAAACTTTGAAGGACCAAAAAAGGGGTTTACAGGCATCCTAGACACCCTAAAGTCCAGAAAATGTTGGTGGCCAAAAAATGGTGTCAGAGAGCCCTGAATGTCTCAAAAAGATTTGTAGCCCGAAAGGGACATTAAGTCGCATCCTAAACCACTGAAATTCCCCAAAATATTTTGGCACGAAAAATTCATCCTACACCCCTGAAAGCTCAGAATATGTTAGCAGCCCAAAAAAGGCCTTAAAATGCATGTTAGGCCTGCAAAAATGTTGAAAACTTTGAAGGACCAAAAAAGGGGTTTACAGGCATCCTAGACACCCTAAAGTCCAGAAAATGTTGGTGGCCCAAAAAGAGGGTCAGAGAGCTCTGAATGTCCCAAGAGCTCTGAATGTCCCAAAAACATTTGCAGAGTGAAAGGGGCATTAACCCGCATCCTAGAACACTGAAATTCCCCAAAATATTTTTGGCATGAAAAATCCATCCTACAACGCTGAAAGTTCAGAAAATGTTGGAAGCTCAAAAAAAGGACTTAAAATGCATCTTAGGCCTGCAAAAATGTTGAAAACTTTGGAGGCCCAAAAAAGGGGTTTACAGGCATCCTAGACCCCCTAAAGTCCAGAAAATGTTGGTGGGCCAAAAACAGTGTCAGAGAGCTCTGAATGTCCCAAAAACATTTGCACCCTGAAAAGGGCACTAACCCACATCCCAGACCACTGAAATTCCCAAAAATATTTTTGCCACAAAAAATGCATCCTACAACCCTAAAAGTTCAGAAAATGGTGGCAGCTCAAAAAAGGACTTAAAATGCATCTTAAGCCTGCAAAAATGTTGAAAACTTTGGCGGCCCAAAAAAGGGGTTTACAGGCATCCTAGACCCCCTAAAGTCCACAAAATGTTGGTGGGTCAAAATCGGTGTCAGAGAGCTCTGAATGTCCCAAAAACATGCACAGCCTGAGGGGCATTAAGCCGCATCCTAGATCACTGGAATTCCCCAAAATATTTTTGGCACGAAAAATGCAACCTATATCCCTGAAGCTCAGAATATGTTAGCAGCCCAAAAAATGCCTTAAAATGCATTTTAGGCCTGTAAAAATGTTGAAAACTTTGGAGGACCAAAAAAGGGGTTTACAGGCATCCTAGACCCCCTAAAGTCCAAAAAATGTTGGTGGGCCAAAATCGGTGTCAGAGAGCTCTGAATGTCCCAAAAACATGTGCAGCCTGAAAGGGGCATTAAGCCGCATCCTAGATCACTGAAATTCCCCAAAATAGTTTTGGCACGAAAAATGCAATCTATACCCCTGAAGCTCAGAATATGTTAGCAGCCCAATAAATGCCTTAAAATGCATTTTAGGCCTGTAAAAATGTTGAAAAGTTTGGAGGCCCAAAAAAGGGGTTTACAGGCATCCTAGACCCCCTAAAGTCCAGAAAATGTTGGTGGCCCAAAATCTGTGTCAGAGAGCTCTGAATACCCCAAAAACATTTGCAGAGTCAAAGGGGCATCACCTGCATCCTAGACCACTGAAATTCCCAAAAATATTTTTGGTATAAAAAATGCATACTACACCCCTGAAAGTTCTGAAAATGTTAGCAGCCCAAAAATGCCTTAAAATGCATCTTAGTCCTGCAAAAATGTAGAAAACTTTGGAGGTGGAAAAAAGGGGTTTAGAGGCATCTAGACCCCCCAAAGTCCAGAAAATGGTTGTGGCCCAAAAATGGTGTCAGAGAGCTCTGAATGTCCCAAAAACATGTGCAGCCTGAAAGGGACATTAAGCCGCATCCTAGATCACTGAAACTCCTCAAAATATTTTTGGCACGAAAAATGCATACTACACCCCTGAAAGTTCTGAAAATGTTAGCAGCCCAAAAATGCCTTAAAATGCATCTTAAGCCTGCAAAAATGTTGAAAACTTTGGAGGCCCAAAAAAGGGGTTTACAGGCATCCTAGACCCCCTAAAGTCCAGAAAATATTGGTGGCCCAAAAACAGTGTCAGAGAGCTCTGAATGTCCCAAAAACATGTGCAGCCTGAGGGGCATTAAGCCGCATCCTAGATCACTGAAATTCCCCAAAATATTTTTGGCACGAAAAATGCAACCTATACCCCTGAAGCTCAGAATATGTTAGCAGCCCAAAAAAGGCCTTAAAATGCATGTTAGGCCTGCAAAAATGTTGAAAACTTTGGAGGCCGAAAAAAGGGGTTTACAGGCATCCTAGACCCCCTAAAGTCCAGAAAATGTTGGTGGGCCAAAATCTGTGTCAGAGAGCTCTGAATACCCCAAAAACATTTGCAGAGTGAAAGGGGCATTCACCTGCATCCTAGACCACTGAAATTCCCCAAAATATTTTTGGCACGAAAAATTCATCCTACACCCCTGAAAGCTCAGAATATGTTAGCAGCCCAAAAAGGCCTTAAAATGCATGTTAGGCCTGCAAAAATGTTGAAAACTTTGAAGGCCCAAAAAAGGGGTTTACAGGCATCCTAGACCCCCTAAAGTCCAGAAAATGTTGGTGGGCCAAAATCTGTGTCAGAGAGCTCTGAATGTCCCAAAAACATTTGCAGCCTCAAAGGGGCATTAACCCGTATCCTAGACCACTGAAATTCCGAAAAATATTTTTGGCACGAAAAATGCATCCTACACCCCTGAAGCTCAGAATATGTTAGCAGCCCAAAAACGGCCTTAAAATGCATTTTAGGCCTGCAAAAATGTTGAAAACTTTGAAGGACCAAAAAAGGGGTTTACAGGCATCCTAGACACCCTAAAGTCCAGAAAATGTTGGTGGCCAAAAAATGGTGTCAGAGAGCCCTGAATGTCTCAAAAAGATTTGTAGCCCGAAAGGGACATTAAGTCGCATCCTAAACCACTGAAATTCCCCAAAATATTTTGGCACGAAAAATTCATCCTACACCCCTGAAAGCTCAGAATATGTTAGCAGCCCAAAAAAGGCCTTAAAATGCATGTTAGGCCTGCAAAAATGTTGAAAACTTTGAAGGACCAAAAAAGGGGTTTACAGGCATCCTAGACACCCTAAAGTCCAGAAAATGTTGGTGGCCCAAAAAGAGGGTCAGAGAGCTCTGAATGTCCCAAGAGCTCTGAATGTCCCAAAAACATTTGCAGAGTGAAAGGGGCATTAACCCGCATCCTAGAACACTGAAATTCCCCAAAATATTTTTGGCATGAAAAATCCATCCTACAACGCTGAAAGTTCAGAAAATGTTGGAAGCTCAAAAAAAGGACTTAAAATGCATCTTAGGCCTGCAAAAATGTTGAAAACTTTGGAGGCCCAAAAAAGGGGTTTACAGGCATCCTAGACCCCCTAAAGTCCAGAAAATGTTGGTGGGCCAAAATCTGTGTCAGAGAGCTCTGAATGTCCCAAAAACATTTGCAGCCTGAAAGGGGCATTAACCCACATCCTAGACCACAGAAATGTCCAAAAATATTTTTGGCCAGAAAAATGCATACTACACCCCTGAAAGTTCTGAAAATGTTAGCAGCCCAAAAATGCCTTAAAATGCATCGTAGGCATGCAAAAATGTAGAAAACTTTGGAGGCCCAAAAAGGGGTTTACAGGCATCCTAGACCCCCTAAAGTCCAGAAAATGTTGGTGGCCCAAAAACAGTGTCAGAGAGCTCTGAATGTCCCAAAAACATTTGCACCCTGAAAAGGGCACTAACCCACATCCCAGACCACTGAAATTCCCAAAAATATTTTTGCCACAAAAAATGCATCCTACAACCCTAAAAGTTCAGAAAATGGTGGCAGCTCAAAAAAGGACTTAAAATGCATCTTAAGCCTGCAAAAATGTTGAAAACTTTGGCGGCCCAAAAAAGGGGTTTACAGGCATCCTAGACCCCCTAAAGTCCACAAAATGTTGGTGGGCCAAAATCGGTGTCAGAGAGCTCTGAATGTCCCAAAAACATGCACAGCCTGAGGGGCATTAAGCCGCATCCTAGATCACTGGAATTCCCCAAAATATTTTTGGCACGAAAAATGCAACCTATATCCCTGAAGCTCAGAATATGTTAGCAGCCCAAAAAATGCCTTAAAATGCATTTTAGGCCTGTAAAAATGTTGAAAACTTTGGAGGACCAAAAAAAGGGGTTTACAGGCATCCTAGACCCCCTAAAGTCCAAAAAATGTTGGTGGGCCAAAATCGGTGTCAGAGAGCTCTGAATGTCCCAAAAACATGTGCAGCCTGAAAGGGGCATTAAGCCGCATCCTAGATCACTGAAATTCCCCAAAATAGTTTTGGCACGAAAAATGCAACCTATACCCCTGAAGCTCAGAATATGTTAGCAGCCCAAAAATGCCTTAAAATGCATTTTAGGCCTGTAAAAATGTTGAAAAGTTTGGAGGCCCAAAAAAGGGGTTTACAGGCATCCTAGACCCCCTAAAGTCCAGAAAATGTTGGTGGCCCAAAATCTGTGTCAGAGAGCTCTGAATACCCCAAAAACATTTGCAGAGTCAAAGGGGCATCACCTGCATCCTAGACCACTGAAATTCCCAAAAATATTTTTGGTATAAAAAATGCATACTACACCCCTGAAAGTTCTGAAAATGTTAGCAGCCCAAAAATGCCTTAAAATGCATCTTAGTCCTGCAAAAATGTAGAAAACTTTGGAGGTGGAAAAAAGGGGTTTAGAGGCATCTAGACCCCCCAAAGTCCAGAAAATGGTTGTGGCCCAAAAATGGTGTCAGAGAGCTCTGAATGTCCCAAAAACATGTGCAGCCTGAAAGGGACATTAAGCCGCATCCTAGATCACTGAAACTCCTCAAAATATTTTTGGCACGAAAAATGCATACTACACCCCTGAAAGTTCTGAAAATGTTAGCAGCCCAAAAATGCCTTAAAATGCATCTTAAGCCTGCAAAAATGTTGAAAACTTTGGAGGCCCAAAAAAGGGGTTTACAGGCATCCTAGACCCCCTAAAGTCCAGAAAATGTTGGTGGCCCAAAAACAGTGTCAGAGAGCTCTGAATGTCCCAAAAACATGTGCAGCCTGAGGGGCATTAAGCCGCATCCTAGATCACTGAAATTCCCCAAAATATTTTTGGCACGAAAAATGCAACCTATACCCCTGAAGCTCAGAATATGTTAGCAGCCCAAAAAAGGCCTTAAAATGCATGTTAGGCCTGCAAAAATGTTGAAAACTTTGGAGGCCGAAAAAAGGGGTTTACAGGCATCCTAGACCCCCTAAAGTCCAGAAAATGTTGGTGGGCCAAAATCTGTGTCAGAGAGCTCTGAATACCCCAAAAACATTTGCAGAGTGAAAGGGGCATTCACCTGCATCCTAGACCACTGAAATTCCCCAAAATATTTTTGGCACGAAAAATTCATCCTACACCCCTGAAAGCTCAGAATATGTTAGCAGCCCAAAAAGGCCTTAAAATGCATGTTAGGCCTGCAAAAATGTTGAAAACTTTGAAGGCCCAAAAAAGGGGTTTACAGGCATCCTAGACCCCCTAAAGTCCAGAAAATGTTGGTGGCCCAAAAACAGTGTCAGAGAGCTCTGAATGTCCCAAAAACATGTGCAGCCTGAAAGGGGCATTAAGCCGCATCCGAGATCACTGAAATTCCCCAAAATATTTTTGGCACGAAAAATGCAACCTATACCCCTGAAGCTCAGAATATGTTAGCAGCCCAAAAAAAGCCTTCAAATGCATTTTAGGCCTGCGAAAATGTTAAAAACTTTGGAGGCCCAAAAAAGGGGTTTACAGGCATCCTAGACCCCCTAAAGTTCAGAAAATGTTGGTGGGACAAAATCGGTGTCAGAGAGCTCTGAATGTCCCAAAACATGTGCAGCCTGAAAGGGGCATTAAGCCGCATCCTAGATCACTGAAATTCCCCAAAATATTTTTGGCACGAAAAATGCAACCTATACCCCTGAAGCTCAGAATATGTTAGCAGCCTAGAAAAGGCCTTAAAATGCATTTTAGGCCTGCGAAAATGTTGAAAACTTTGGAGGCCCAAAAAAGGGGTTTACTGGCATCCTAGACCCCCTAAAGTCCAGAAAATGTTGGTGGCCCAAAAACAGTGTCAGAGAGCTCTGAATGTCCCAAAACGAATTGCAGCCTGAAAGGGGCATTAAGTCGCATCCTAGACCACTGAAATTCCCCAAAATATTTTTGGCACAAAAAATGCATTCTACAACCCTGAAAGATCATAAAATGTTGGCAGCTCAAAAAAAGGACTTAAAATGCTTCTTAGGCCTGCACAAATGTTGAAAAATTTGGAGGCCGAAAAAAGGGGTTTACAGGCATCCTAGACCCCCTAAAGTCCGGAAAATGTTGGTGGGCCAGAATCTGTGTCAGAGAGCTCTGAATGTCCCAAAAACATTTGCAGCCTCAAAGGGGCATTAACCCGCATCCTAGACCACTGAAATTCCCAAAAATATTTTTGGCACGAAAAATGCATCCTACACCCCTGAAGCTCAGAATATGTTAGCAGCCCAAAAACGGCCTTAAAATGCATTTTAGGCCTGCAAAAATGTTGAAAACTTTGAAGGACCAAAAAAGGGGTTTACAGGCATCCTAGACACCCTAAAGTCCAGAAAATGTTGGTGGCCAAAAAATGGTGTCAGAGAGCCCTGAATGTCCGAAAAACATTTGCAGAATGAAAGGGGCATTAAGCCGCATCCTAGACCACTGAAATTCCCAAAAATATTTTTGGCACGAAAAATGCATCCTACACCCCTGAAGCCCAGAATATGTTAGCAGCCCAAAAAAGGCCTTAAAATGTATTTTAGGCCTGAAAAAATGTTGAAAACTTTGGAGCCCCAAAAAAGGGGTTTACAGGCATCCTAGACCCCCTAAAGTCCAGAACATGTTGGTGGACCAAAAACAGTGTCAGAGAACGCTAAATGTCTCAAAAGGATTTGTAGCCCGAAAGGGACATTAAGTCGCATCCTAGACCACTGAAATTCCCCAAAATATTTTTGGCACGAAAAATTCATCCTACACCCCTGAAAGCTCAGAATATGTTAGCAGCCCAAAAAAGGCCTTAAAATGCATGTTAGGCCTGCACAAATGTTGAAAACTTTGGAGGCCCAAAAAAGGGGTTTACAGGCATCCTAGACCCCCTAAAGTCCAGAAAATGTTGGTGGCCCAAAAACAGTGTCAGAGAGCTCTGAATGTCCCAAAAACATTTGCAGCCTGAAAAAGGCACTAACCCACATACCAGACCACTGAAATTCCCAAAAATATCTTTGCACAAAAAATGCATCCTACAACCCTGAAAGTTCAGAAAATGTTGGCAGCTCAATAAAAAGACTTAAAATGCATCTTAAGCCTGCAAACATGTTGAAAACTTTGGAGGCCCAAAAAAGGGGTTTACAGGCATCCTAGATCCCCTAAAGTTCAGAAAATGTTGGTGGGCCAAAATCTGTGTCAGAGAGCTCTGAATACCCCAAAAACATTTGCAGAGTGAAAGGGGCATTCACCTGCATCCTAGACCACTGAAATTCCCCAAAATATTTTTGGCACGAAAAATGCATCCTACACCCCTGAAAGCTCAGAATATGTTAGCAGCCCAAAAAATGCCTTAAAATGCATGTTTGGCCTGTAAAAATGTTGAAAACTTTGGAGCCCCAAAAAAGGGGTTTACAGGCATCCTAGACCCCCTAAAGTCCAGAAAATGTTGGTGGACCAAAAACAGTGTCAGAGAGCTCTGAATGTTCAAAAACATTTGCAGCCTGAAAAGGGCACTAACCCACATCCCAGACCACTGAAATTCCCAAAAATATCTTTGCCACAAAAAATGCATCCTACAACCCTGAAAGTTCAGAAAATATTGGCAGCTCAATAAAAGGACTTAAAATGCATCTTAAGCCTGCAAACATGTTGAAAACTTTGGAGGCCCAAAAAAGGGGTTTACAGGCATCCTAGATCCCCTAAAGTTCAGAAAATGTTGGTGGGACAAAATCGGTGTCAGAGAGCTCTGAATGTCCCAAAAACATGTGCAGCCTGAAAGGGGCATTAATCCACATCCTAGATCACTGAAATTCCCCAAAATATTTTTGACACGAAAAATGCAACCTATACCCCTGAAGCTCAGAATATGTTAGCAGCCCAAAAAAGGCCTTAAAATGCATTTTAGGCCTGCAAAAATGTTGAAAACTTTGGAGGCCCAAAAAAGGGGTTTACAGGCATCCTAGACCCCCTAAATTCCAGAAAATGTTGGTGGCCCAAAAACAGTGTCAGAGAGCTCTGAATGTCCCAAAACGATTTGCAGCCTGAAAGGGGCATTAAGTCGCATCCTAGACCACTGAAATTCCCCAAAATATTTTTGGCACAAAAAATGCATCCTACAACCCTGAAAGATCAGAAAATGTTGGCAGCTCAAAAAAAGGACTTAAAATGCTTATTAGGCCTGCACAAATGTTGAAAACTTTGGAGGCTGAAAAAAGGGGTTAACAGGCATCCTAGACCCCCTAAAGTCCAGAAAATGTTGGTGGGCCAAAATCTGTGTCAGAGAGCTCTGAATGTCCCAAAAACATTTGAAGCCTCAAAGGGGCATTAACCCGCATCCTAGACCATTGAAATTCCCAAAAATATTTTTGGCACGAAAAATGCATCCTACACCCCTGAAGCTCAGAATATGTTAGCAGCCCAAAAACGGCCTTAAAATGCATTTTAGGCCTGCAAAAATGTTGAAAACTTTGAAGGACCAAAAAAGGGGTTTACCGGCATCCTAGACACCCTAAAGTCCAGAAAATGTTGGTGGACCAAAAACAGTGTCAGAGAACTCTGAATGTCTCAAAAAGATTTGTAGCCCGAAAGGGGCATTAAGTCGCATCCCAGACCACTGAAATTCCCCAAAATATTTTTGGCACGAAAAATGCAACCTATACCCCTGAAGCTCCGAATATGTTAGCAGCCCAAAAAAGGCGTTAAAATGCATTTCAGGCCTGCAGAAATGTTGAAAAGTTTGGAGGCCCAAAAAAGGGGTTTACAGGCATCCTAGACCCCCTAAAGTCCAGAAAATGTTGGTGGGCCAAAATCTGTGTCAGAGAGCTCTGAATACCCCAAAAACATTTACAGAGTGAAAGGGGCATTCACCTGCATCCTAGACCACTGAAATTCCCAAAAATATTTTTGGCATAAAAAATGCATACTACACCCCTGAAAGTTCTGAAAATGTTAGCAGCACAAAAATGCCTTAAAATGCATCTTAGGCCTGCAAAAATGTAGAAAACTTTGGAGATGGAAAAAAGGGTTTAGAGGCATCTAGACCCCCTAAAGTCCAGAAAATGTCTGTGGCCCACAAATGGTGTCAGAGAGTCCTGAATGTCCCAAAAACATTTGCAGCCTGAAAGGGGCAGTAACCCGCATCCCAGACCACTGAAATTCCCAAAAATATTTTTGGCACAAAAAATGCATCCTACAACCCTGAAAGATCAGAAAATGTTGGCAGCTCAAAAAAAGGACTTAAAATGCATCTTAAGCCTGAAAAAATGTTGAAAACTTTGGAGGCCCAAAAAAGGGGTTTACAGGCATCCTAGACCCCCTAAAGTCCAGAAAATGTTGGTGGCCCAAAAACAGTGTCAGAGAGCTCTGAATGTCCCAAAAACATTTGCAGCCTGAAAGTGGCACTAACCCACATCCCAGACCACTGAAATTCCCAAAAAATTTTTGGCATGAAAAATGCATTCTACACCCCTGAAAGCTCAGAATATGTTAGCAGGCCAAACAAGGCCTTAAAATGCATTCTAGTCCTGCAAAAATGTTGAAAACTTTGGAGGCCCAAAAAAGGGGTTGGTTTACAGGCATCCTAGACCCCCTAAAGTCCAGATAATGTTGGTGGGCCAAAATCTGTGTCAGAGAGCTCTGAATGTCCCAAAAACATTTGCAGCCTCAAAGGGGCATTAACCAACATCCTAGACCACTGAAATGTCCAAAAATATTTTTGGCCAGAAAAATGCATACTACACCCCTGAAAGTTCTGAAAATGTTAGCAGCCCAAAAATGCCTTAAAATGCATCGTAGGCATGCAAAAATGTAGAAAACTTTGGAGGCCCAAAAAGGGGTTTACAGGCATCCTAGACCCCCTAAAGTCCAGAAAATGTTGGTGGCCCAAAAACAGTGTCAGAGAGCTCTGAATGTCCCAAAAACATTTGCAGCCTGAAAAGGGCACTAACCCACATCCCAGACCACTGAAATTTCCAAACATATTTTTGCCACAAAAAATGCATCCTACAACCCTGAAAGTTCAGAAAATGGTGGCAGCTCAAAAAAAGGACTTAAAATGCATCTTAAGCCTGCAAAAATGTTGAAAACTTTGGCGGCCCAAAAAAGGGGTTTACAGGCATCCTAGACCCCCTAAAGTCCACAAAATGTTGGTGGGCCAAAATCGGTGTAGGGGCTCTGAATGTCCCAAAAACATGTGCAGCCTGAGGAGCATTAAGCCGCATCCTAGATCACTGAAATTCCCCAAAATATTTTTGGCACAAAAAATGCAACCTATATCCCTGAAGCTCAGAATATGCTAGCAGCCCAAAAAAGGCCTTAAATTGCATTTCAGGCCTGCAAATATGTTGAAAAGTTTGAAGGCCCAAAAAAGGGGTTTACAGGCATCCTAGACCACCTAAAGTCCAGAAAATGTTGGTGGGCCAAAATCTGTGTCAGAGAGCTCTGAATACCCCAAAAACATTTGCAGAGTGAAAGGGGCATTCACCTGCATCCTAGACCACTGAAATTCCCCAAAATATTTTTGGCACGAAAAATTCACCCTACACCCCTGAAAGCTCAGAATATGTTAGCAGCCCAAAAAAGGCCTTAAAATGCATGTTAGGCCTGCAAAAATGTTGAAAACTTTGGAGGCCCAAAAAAGGGGTTTACAGGCATCCTAGACCACCTAAAGTCCAGAAAATGTTGGTGGGCCAAAATCTGTGTCAGAGAGCTCTGAATACCCCAAAAACATTTGTAGAGTGAAAGGGGCATTCACCTGCATACTAGACCACTGAAATTCCCCAAAATATTTTTGGCACGAAAAATTCATCCTACACCCCTGAGAGCTCAGAATATGTTAGCAGCCCAAAAAAGGCCTTAAAATGCATGTTAGGCCTGCAAAAATGTTGAAAACTTTGAAGGACCAAAAAAGGGGTTTACCGGCATCCTAGACACCCTAAAGTCCAGAAAATGTTGGTGGACCAAAAACAGTGTCAGAGAACTCTGAATGTCTCAAAAAGATTTGTAGCCCGAAAGGGGCATTAAGTCGCATCCCAGACCACTGAAATTCCCCAAAATATTTTTGGCACGAAAAATGCAACCTATACCCCTGAACCTCCGAATATGTTAGCAGCCCAAAAAAGGCCTTAAAATGCATTTCAGGCCTGCAAAAATGTTGAAAAGTTTGGAGGCAAGAAAAAAGGGGTTTACAGGCATCCTAGACCCCCTAAAGTCCAGAAAATGTTGGTGGCCCAAAATCTGTGTCAGAGAGCTCTGAATACCCCAAAAACATTTGCAGAGTGAAAGGGGCATTCACCTGCATCCTAGACCACTGAAATTCCCAAAAATATTTTTGGCATAAAAAATGCATACTACACCCCTGAAAGTTCTGAAAATGTTAGCAGCACAAAAATGCCTTAAAATGCATCTTAGGCCTGCAAAAATGTAGAAAACATTGGAGATGGAAAAAAGGGTTTAGAGGCATCTAGACCCCCTAAAGTCCAGAAAATGTTGGTGGGCCAAAATCTGTGTCAGAGAGCTCTGAATGTCCCAAAAACATTTGCAGCCTCAAAGGGGCATTAACCCGCATCCTAGACCACTGAAATTCCCAAAAATATTTTTGGTACGAAAAATGCATCCTACACCCCTGAAGCTCAGAATATGTTAGCAGCCCAAAAACGGCCTTAAAATGCATTTTAGGCCTGCAAAAATGTTGAAAACTTTGAAGGACCAAAAAAGGGGTTTACAGGCATCCTAGACACCCTAAAGTCCAGAAAATGTTGGTGGCCAAAAAATGGTGTCAGAGAGCCCTGAATGTCTCAAAAAGATTTGTAGCCCGAAAGGGACATTAAGTCGCATCCTAAACCACTGAAATTCCCCAAAATATTTTGGCACGAAAAATTCATCCTACACCCCTGAAAGCTCAGAATATGTTAGCAGCCCAAAAAAGGCCTTAAAATGCATGTTAGGCCTGCAAAAATGTTGAAAACTTTGAAGGACCAAAAAAGGGGTTTACAGGCATCCTAGACACCCTAAAGTCCAGAAAATGTTGGTGGCCAAAAAATGGTGTCAGAGAGCTCTGAATGTCCCAAAAACATTTGCAGCCTGAAAGGGGCACTAACCCACATCCTAGACCACAGAAATGTCCAAAAATATTTTTGGCCAGAAAAATGCATACTACACCCCTGAAAGTTCTGAAAATGTTAGCAGCCCAAAAATGCCTTAAAATGCATCGTAGGCATGCAAAAATGTAGAAAACTTTGGAGGCCCAAAAAGGGGTTTACAGGCATCCTAGACCCCCTAAAGTCCAGAAAATGTTGGTGCCCCAAAAACAGTGTCAGAGATCTCTGAATGTCCCAAAAACATTTGCAGCCTGAAAAGGGCACTAACCCACATCCCAGACCACTGAAATTCCCAAACATATTTTTGCCACAAAAAATGCATCCTACAACCCTGAAAGTTCAGAAAATGGTGGCAGCTCAAAAAAAGGACTTAAAATGCATCTTAAGCCTGCAAAAATGTTGAAAACTTTGGCGGCCCAAAAAAGGGGTTTACAGGCATCCTAGACCCCCTAAAGTCCACAAAATGTTGGTGGGCCAAAATCGGTGTCAGAGAGCTCTGAATGTCCCAAAAACATGTGCAGCCTGAGGGGCATTAAGCCGCATCCTAGATCACTGAAATTCCCCAAAATATTTTTGGCACGAAAAATGCAACCTATATCCCTGAAGCTCAGAATATGCTAGCAGCCCAAAAAAGGCCTTAAAATGCATTTCAGGCCTGCAAATATGTTGAAAAGTTTGAAGGCCCAAAAAAGGGGTTTACAGGCATCCTAGACCACCTAAAGTCCAGAAAATATTGGTGGGCCAAAATCTGTGTCAGAGAGCTCTGAATACCCCAAAAACATTTGCAGAGTGAAAGGGGCATTCACCTGCATCCTAGACCACTGAAATTCCCCAAAATATTTTTGGCACGAAAAATTCATCCTACACCCCTGAAAGCTCAGAATATGTTAGCAGCCCAAAAAAGGCCTTAAAATGCATGTTAGGCCTGCAAAAATGTTGAAAACTTTGGAGGCCCAAAAAAGGGGTTTACAGGCATCCTAGACCCCCTAAAGTTCAGAAAATGTTGGTGGAACAAAATCGGTGTGAGAGAGCTCTGAATGTCCCAAAAACATGTGCAGCCTGAAAGGGGCATTAAGCAGCATCCTAGATCACTGAAATTCCCCAAAATATTTTTGGCACGAAAAATGCAACCTATACCCCTGAAGCTCAGAATATGTTAGGAGCCCAAAAAAGGCCTTAAAATGCATTTTAGGCCTGCGAAAATGTTGAAAACTTTGGAGGCCCAAAAAAGGTGTTTACAGGCATCCTAGACCCTCTAAAGTCCAGAAAATGTTGGTGGCCCTAAAACAGTGTCAGAGAGCTCTGAATGTAACAAAACGATTTGCAGCCTGAAAGGGGCATTAAGTCGCATCCTAGACCCCTGAAATTCCCAAAAATATTTTTGGCACGAAAAATGCATCCTACACCCCTGAAGCTCAGAATATGTTAGCAGCCCAAAAACGGCCTTAAAATGCATTTTAGGCATGCAAAAATGTTCAAAACTTTGGAGGCCCAAAAAAGGGCTTTACAGGCATCCTAGACCCCCTAAAGCCCAGAAAATGTTGGTGGCCCAAAAACAGTGTCAGAGAGCTCTGAATGTCCCAAAAACATTTGCAGCCTGAAAAGGGCACTAACCCACATCCCAGACCACTGAAATTCCCAAAAATATTTTTGCCACAAAAAATGCATCCTACAACCCTGAAAGTTCAGAAAATGTTGGCAGCTCAATAAAAGGACTTAAAATGCATCTTAAGCCTGCAAAAATGTTGAAAACTTTGGAGGCCCAAAAAAGGGGTTTACAGGCATCCTAGACCCCCTAAAGTTCAGAAAATGTTGGTGGGACAAAATCGGTGTCAGAGAGCTCTGAATTTCCCAAAAACATGTGCAGCCTGAAAGGGGCATTAAGCCGCATCCTAGTTCACTGAAATTCCCCAAAATATTTTTGCCACAAAAAATGCATCCTACACCCCTGAAAGATCAGAAAATGTTTGCAGCACAAAAAAAGGACTTAAAATGCATCTTAAGCCTGCAAAAATGTTGAAAACTTTGGATGCCCAAAAAAGGGGTTTACAGGCATCCTAGACCCCCTAAAGTCCAGAAAATGTTGGTGGGCCAAAATCTGTGTCAGAGAGCTCTGAATGTCCCAAAAACATTTGCAGCCTCAAAGGGGCATTAACCCGCATCCTAGACCATTGAAATTCCCAAAAATATTTTTGGCACGAAAAATGCATCCTACACCCCTGAAGCTCAGAATATGTTAGCAGCCCAAAAACGGCCTTAAAATGCATTTTAGGCCTGCAAAAATGTTGAAAACTTTGAAGGACGAAAAAAGGGGTTTACAGGCCTCCTAGACACCCTAAAGTCCAGAAAATGTTGGTGGACCAAAAACAGTGTCAGAGAACTCTGAATGTCTCAAAAAGATTTGTAGCCCGAAAAGGGCATTAAGTCGCATCCTAGACCACTGAAATTCCCAAAAATATTTTTGGCACGAAAAATTCATCCTACACCCCTGAAAGCTCAGAATATGTTAGCAGCCCAAAAAATGCCTTAAAATGCATGTTAGGCCTGTAAAAATGTTGAAAACTTTGGAGGACCAAAAAAGGGGTTTACAGGCATCCTAGACCCCCTAAAGTCCAAAAAATGTTGGTGGGCCAAAATCGGTGTCAGAGAGCTCTGAATGTCCCAAAAACATGTGCAGCCTGAAAGGGGCATTAAGCCGCATCCTAGATCACTGAAATTCCCCAAAATATTTTTGGCACGAAAAATGCAACCTATACCCCTGAAGCTCTGAATATGTTAGCAGCCCAAAAAGGCCTTAAAATGCATTTCAGGCCTGCAAAAATGTTGAAAAGATTGGAGGCCCAAAAAAGGGGTTTACAGGCATCCTAGACCCCCTAAAGTCCAGAAAATTTTGGTGGGCCAAAATCTGTGTCAGAGAGCTCTGAATACCCCAAAAACATTTGCAGAGTCAAAGTTGCATCACCTGCATCCTAGACCACTGAAATTCCCAAAAATATTTTTGGCATAAAAACTGCATACTACACCCCTGAAAGTTCTGAAAATGTTAGCAGCCCAAAAATGCCTTAAAATGCATCTTAGGCCTGCAAAAATGTAGAAAACTTTGGAGGTGGAAAAAAGGGGTTTAGAGGCATCTAGACCCCCCTAAAGTCCAGAAAACGGTAGTGGCCCAAAAATGGTGTCAGAGAGTCCTGACTGTCCCAAAAACATTTGCAGCCTGAAAGGGGCATTAACCCGCTTCCCAGACCACTGAAATTCCCCAAAATATTTTTGGCACAAAAAATGCATCCTACAACCCTGAAAGATCAGAAAATGTTGGCAGCTCAAAAAAAGGACTTAAAATGCTTCTTAGGCCTGCAAAAATGTTGAAAACTTTGGAGGCCAAAAAAGGGGTTTACAGGCATCCTAGACCCCCTAAAGTCCAGAAAATGTTGGTGGGCCAAAATCGGTGTCAGAGAGCTCTGAATGTCCCAAAAACATGTGCAGCCTGAAAGAGACATTAAGCCGCATCCTAGATCACTGAAACTCCTCAAAATATTTTTGGCACGAAAAATGCATACTACACCCCTGAAAGTTCTGAAAATGTTAGCAGCCCAAAAACGGCCATAAAATGCATTTTAGGCCTGCAAAAATGTTGAAAACTTTGAAGGACCAAAAAAGGGGTTTACAGGCATCCTAGACACCCTAAAGTCCAGAAAATGGTTGTTGCCCAAAAATGGTGTCAGAGAACTCTGAATGTCCCAAAAACATGTGCAGCCTGAAAGGGGCATTAACCCGCATCCTAGACCACTGAAATTCCCAAAAATATTTTTGGCACGAAAAATGCATCCTACACCCCTGAAAGATCAGAAAATGTTGGCAGCTCAAAAAAGGACTTAAAATGCATTTTAGGCCTGCAAAAATTTTGAAAACTTTGGAGGCTCAAAAAAGGGGGTTAAAGGCATCCTAGACCCCCTAAAGTCCAGAAAATGTTGGTGGACCAAAATCGGTATCGGAGAGCTCTGCATGTCCCAAAAACAGTTGCTGCCTGAAAGTGGCACTAATCCACATCCCAGACCACTGAAATTCCCCAAAATATTTTTGGCACGAAAAATGCAACTTATACCCCTGAAGCTCAGAATATGTTAGCAGCCCAAAAAAGGCCTTAAAATGCATTTTAGGCCTGCAAAAATGTTGAAAACTTTGGAGGCCCAAAAAAGGGGTTTACAGGCATCCTAGACCCTTAAAGTCCAGAAAATGTTGGTGGGCCAAAATCTGTGTCGGAGAGCTCTGAATGCCCGAAAAACATTTGCAGAGTGAACGGGTCATTAACCCACATCCTAGACCACTGAAATTCCCAAAAATATTGTTGCCACAAAAAATGCATACTACACCACTGAAAGTTCTGAAAATGTTAGCAGCCCAAAAATGCCTTAAAATGCATCTTAGGCCTGCAAAAATGTAGAAAACTTTGGAGGTGGAAAAAAGGGGTTTAGAGGCATCTAGACCCCCTAAAGTCCAGAAAATGGTTGTGGCCCAAAAATGGTGTCAGAGAGTCCTGAATGTCCCAAAAACATTTGCAGCCTGAAAGGGGTATTAACCCGCATCCCAGACCACTGAAATTCCCAAAAATATTTTTGGCCCAAAAAATGCATCCTACAACCCTGAAAGATCAGAAAATGTTGGCAGCTCAAAAAAAGGACTTAAAATGCATCTTAAGCCTGCAAAAATGTTGAAAACTTTGGAGGCCAAAAAAGGGGTTTACAGGCATCCTAGACCCCCTAAAGTCCAGAAAATGTTGGTGGGCCAAAATCGGTGTCAGAGAGCTCTGAATGTCCCAAAAACATGTGCAGCCTGAAAGGGACATTAAGCCGCATCCTAGATCACTGAAACTCCTCAAAATATTTTTGGCACGAAAAATGCATACTGCACCCCTGAAAGTTCTGAAAATGTTAGCAGCCCAAAAATGCCTTAAAATGCATCTTAAGCCTGCAAAAATGTTGAAAACTTTGGAGGCCCAAAAAAGGGGTTTACAGGCATCCTAGACCCCCTAAAGTCCAGAAAATGTTGGCGGCCCAAAAACAGTGTCAGAGAGCTCTGAATGTCCCAAAACCATTTGCAGCCTGAAAAGGGCACTAACCCACATCCCAGACCACTGAAATTCCCAAAAATATTTTTGCCACAAAAAATGCATCCTACAACCCTGAAACTTCAGAAAATGTTGGCAGCTCAAAAAAAGGACTTAAAATGCATCTTAAGCCTGCAAAAATGTTGAAAACTTTGGCGGCCCAAAAAAGGGGTTTACAGGCATCCTAGACCCCCTAAAGTCCAAAAAATGGTGGTGGGCCAAAATCGGTGTCAGAGAGCTCTGAATGTCCCAAAAACATGTGCAGCCTGAAACGGGCATTAAGCCGCATCCTATATCACTGAAATTCCCCAAAATATTTTTGGCACGAAAAATGCATCCTACACCCCTGAAAGCTCAGAATATGTTAGCAGCCCAAAAAAGGCCTTAAAATGCTTTTTAGGCCTGCAAAAATGTTGAAAACTTTGGAGGCCCAAAAAAGGGGTTTACAGGCATCCTAGACACCCTAAAGTCCTGAAAATGTTGGTGGCCCAAGAACAGTGTCAGAGAGCTGTGAATGTCCCAAAATGATTTGCAGCCTGAAAGGGGCATTAAGTCGCATCCTGGACCACTGAAATTCCACAAAATATTTTTGGCACAAAAAATGCATCCTACAACCCTGAAAGATCAGAAAATGTTGGCAGCTCAAAAAAAGGACTTAAAATGCTTCTTAGGCCTGCACAAATGTTGAAAACTTCGGAGGCCAAAAAAAGGGGTTTACAGGCATCCTAGACCCCCTAAAGTCCAGAAAATGTTGGTGGGCCAAAATCTGTGTCAGAGAGCTCTGAATGTCCCAAAAACATTTGCAGCCTCAAAGGGGCATTAATCCGCATCCTAGACCACTGAAATTCCCAAAAATATTTTTGGCACGAAAAATGCATCCTACACCCCTGAAGCTCAGAATATGTTAGCAGCCCAAAAACGGCCTTAAAATGCATTTTAGGCCTGCAAAAATGTTGAAAACTTTGAAGGACCAAAAATGGTGTTTACAGGCATCCTAGACCCCCTAAAGTCCAGAAAATGTTGGTGGCCCAAAAAGAGGGTCAGAGAGCTCTGAATGTCCCAAAAACATTTGCAGAGTGAAAGGGGCATTAACCCGCATCCTAGAACACTGAAATTCCCCAAAATATTTTTGACACGAAAAATCCATCCTACAACCCTGAAAGTTCAGAAAATGTTGGAAGCTCAAAAAAAGGACTTAAAATGCATCGCAGGCATGCAAAAATGTAGAAAACTTTGGCGGCCCAAAAAGGGGTTTACAGGCATCCTAAACCACCTAAAGTCCAGAAAATGTTGGGGGGCCAAAATCTGTGTCAGAGAGCTCTGAATGTCCCAAAAACACTTGCAGCCTGAAAGTGGCACTAACCCACATCCCAGACCACTGAAATTCCCAAAAATATTTTTGGCATGAAAAAGGCATCCTACACCCCTGAAAGTTCAGAAAATGTTGGCAGCTCAAAAAAAGGACTTAAAATGCATCTTAAGCCTGCAAAAATGTTGAAAACTTTGGCGGCCCAAAAAAGGGGTTTACAGGCATCCTAGACCCCCTAAAGTCCAAAAAATGGTGGTGGGCCAAAATCGGTGTCAGAGAGCTCTGAATGTCCCAAAAACATGTGCAGCCTGAAACGGGCATTAAGCCGCATCCTATATCACTGAAATTCCCCAAAATATTTTTGGCACGAAAAATGCAACCTATACCCCTGAAGCTCCGAATATGTTAGCAGCCCAAAAAAGGCCTTAAAATGCATTTCAGGCCTGCAAAAATGTTGAAAAGTTTGGAGGCCCAAAAAAGGGGTTTACAGGCATCCTAGACCCCCTAAAGTCCAGAAAATGTTGGTGGGCCAAAATCTGTGTCAGAGAGCTCTGAATACCCCAAAAACATTTGCAGAGTGAAAGGGGCATTCACCTGCATCCTAGACCACTGAAATTCCCAAAAATATTTTTGGCACAAAAAATGCATACTACACCCCTGAAAGATCAGAAAATGTTGGCAGCTCAAAAAAGGACTTAAAATGCATCTTAAGCCTGCAAAAATGTTGAAAACTTTGGAGGTGGAAAAAAGGGGTTTACAGGCATCCTAGACCCCCTAAAGTCCAGAAAATGTTGGTGGCCCAAAAATGGTGTCAGAGTCCTGAATGTCCCAAAAATATTTGCAGCCTGAAAGGGGCAGTAACCCGCATCCCAGACCACTGAAATTCCCAAAAATATTTTTGGCACAAAAAATGCATACTACACCCCTGAAAGATCAGAAAATGTTGGCAGCTCAAAAAAAGGACTTAAAATGCATCTTAAGCCTGCAAAAAATGTTGAAATCTTTGGAGGCCCAAAAAAGGGGTTTACAGGCATCCTAGACCCCCTAAAATCCAGAAAATGTTGGTGGCCCAAAAACAGTGTCAGAGAGCTCTGAATGTCCCAAAAACATTTGCAGCCTGAAAGTGGCACTAACCCACATCCCAGACCACTGAAATTCCCAAAAATATTTTTGGCATGAAAAATGCATCCTACAACCCTGAAAGATCAGAAAATGTTGGCAGCTCAAAAAAAGGACTTAAAATGCTTTTTAGGCCTGCAAAAATGTTGAAAACTTTGGAGGCCCAAAAAAGGGGTTTACAGGCATCCTAGACCCCCTAAAGTCCAGAAAATGTTGGTGGGCCAAAATCTGTGTCAGAGAGCTCTGAATGTCCCAAAAACATTTGCAGCCTCAAAGGGGCATTAACCCGCATCCTAGACCACTGAAATTCCCAAAAATATTTTTGGTACGAAAAAATGCATCCTACACCCCTGAAGCTCAGAATATGTTAGCAGCCCAAAAACGGCCTTAAAATGCATTTTAGGCCTGCAAAAATGTTGAAAACTTTGAAGGACCAAAAAAGGGGTTTACAGGCATCCTAGACACCCTAAAGTCCAGAAAATGTTGGTGGCCAAAAAATGGTGTCAGAGAGCCCTGAATGTCTCAAAAAGATTTGTAGCCCGAAAGGGACATTAAGTCGCATCCTAAACCACTGAAATTCCCCAAAATATTTTGGCACGAAAAATTCATCCTACACCCCTGAAAGCTCAGAATATGTTAGCAGCCCAAAAAAGGCCTTAAAATGCATGTTAGGCCTGCAAAAATGTTGAAAACTTTGAAGGACCAAAAAAGGGGTTTACAGGCATCCTAGACACCCTAAAGTCCAGAAAATGTTGGTGGCCCAAAAAGAGGGTCAGAGAGCTCTGAATGTCCCAAGAGCTCTGAATGTCCCAAAAACATTTGCAGAGTGAAAGGGGCATTAACCCGCATCCTAGAACACTGAAATTCCCCAAAATATTTTTGGCATGAAAAATCCATCCTACAACGCTGAAAGTTCAGAAAATGTTGGAAGCTCAAAAAAAGGACTTAAAATGCATCTTAGGCCTGCGAAAAATGTTGAAAACTTTGGAGGCCCAAAAAAGGGGTTTACAGGCATCCTAGACCCCCTAAAGTCCAGAAAATGTTGGTGCGCCAAAATCTGTGTCAGAGAGCTCTGAATGTCCCAAAAACATTTGCAGCCTGAAAGGGGCATTAACCCACATCCTAGACCACAGAAATGTCCAAAAATATTTTTGGCCAGAAAAATGCATACTACACCCCTGAAAGTTCTGAAAATGTTAGCAGCCCAAAAATGCCTTAAAATGCATCGTAGGCATGCAAAAATGTAGAAAACTTTGGAGGCCCAAAAAGGGGTTTACAGGCATCCTAGACCCCCTAAAGTCCAGAAAATGTTGGTGGCCCAAAAACAGTGTCAGAGAGCTCTGAATGTCCCAAAAACATTTGCAGCCTGAAAAGGGCACTAACCCACATCCCAGACCACTGAAATTCCCAAAAATATTTTTGCCACAAAAAATGCATCCTACAACCCTAAAAGTTCAGAAAATGGTGGCAGCTCAAAAAAAGGACTTAAAATGCATTTTAAGCCTGCAAAAATGTTGAAAACTTTGGCGGCCCAAAAAAGGGGTTTACAGGCATCCTAGACCCCCTAAAGTCCACAAAATGTTGGTGGGCCAAAATCGGTGTCAGAGAGCTCTGAATGTCCCAAAAACATGCACAGCCTGAGGGGCATTAATCCGCATCCTAGATCACTGGAATTCCCCAAAATATTTTTGGCACGAAAAATGCAACCTATATCCCTGAAGCTCAGAATATGTTAGCAGCCCAAAAAATGCCTTAAAATGCGTTTTAGGCCTGTAAAAATGTTGAAAACTTTGGAGGACCAAAAAAGGGGTTTACAGGCATCCTAGACCCCCTAAAGTCCAAAAAATGTTGGTGGGCCAAAATCGGTGTCAGAGAGCTCTGAATGTCCCAAAAACATGTGCAGCCTGAAAGGGGCATTAAGCCGCATCCTAGATCACTGAAATTCCCCAAAATAGTTTTGGCACGAAAAATGCAACCTATACCCCTGAAGCTCCGTATATGTTAGCAGCCCAAAAAAGGCTTTAAAATGCATTTCAGGCCTGCAAAAATGTTGAAAAGTTTGGAGGGCCAAAAAAGGGGTTTACAGGCATCCTAGACCCCCTAAAGTCCAGAAAATGTTGGTGGCCCAAAATCTGTGTCAGAGAGCTCTGAATACCCCAAAAACATTTGCAGAGTCAAAGGGGCATCACCTGCATCCTAGACCACTGAAATTCCCAAAAATATTTTTGGCATAAAAAATGCATACTACACCCCTGAAAGTTCTGAAAATGTTAGCAGCCCAAAAATGCCTTAAAATGCATGTTAGGCCTGCAAAAATGTTGAAAACTTTGAAGGCCCAAAAAAGGGGTTTACAGGCATCCTAGACCCCCTAAAGTCCAGAAAATGTTGGTGGCCCAAAAACAGTGTCAGAGAGCTCTGAATGTCCCAAAAACATGTGCAGCCTGAAAGGGGCATTAAGCCGCATCCGAGATCACTGAAATTCCCCAAAATATTTTTGGCACGAAAAATGCAACCTATACCCCTGAAGCTCAGAATATGTTAGCAGCCCAAAAAAGGCCTTCAAATGCATTTTAGGCCTGTGAAAATGTTAAAAACTTTGGAGGCCCAAAAAAGGGGTTTACAGGCATCCTAGACCCCCTAAAGTTCAGAAAATGTTGGTGGGACAAAATCAGTGTCAGAGAGCTCTGAATGTCCCAAAAACATGTGCAGCCTGAAAGGGGCATTAAGCCGCATCCTAGATCACTGAAATTCCCCAAAGAAATGCATCCTACAACCCTGAAAGATCAGAAAATGTTGGCAGCTCAAAAAAAGGACTTAAAATGCTTCTTAGGCCTGCACAAATGTTGAAAACTTCGGAGGCCGAAAAAATGGGTTTACATGCATCCTAGACCCCCTAAAGTCCAGAAAATGTTGGTGGGCCAAAATCTGTGTCAGAGAGCTCTGAATGTCCCAAAAACATTTGCAGCCTCAAAGGGGCATTAACCCGTATCCTAGACCACTGAAATTCCGAAAAATATTTTTGGCACGAAAAATGCATCCTACACCCCTGAAGCTCAGAATATGTTAGCAGCCCAAAAACGGCCTTAAAATGCATTTTAGGCCTGCAAAAATGTTGAAAACTTTGAAGGACCAAAAAAGGGGTTTACAGGCATCCTAGACACCCTAAAGTCCAGAAAATGTTGGTGGCCCAAAAAGAGGGTCAGAGAGCTCTGAATGTCCCAAGAGCTCTGAATGTCCCAAAAACATTTGCAGAGTGAAAGGGGCATTAACCCGCATCCTAGAACACTGAAATTCCGCAAAATATTTTTGGCATGAAAAATCCATCCTACAACGCTGAAAGTTCAGAAAATGTTGGAAGCTCAAAAAAAGGACTTAAAATGCATCTTAGGCCTGCAAAAATGTTGAAAACTTTGGAGGCCCAAAAAAGGGGTTTACAGGCATCCTAGACCCCCTAAAGTCCAGAAAATGTTGGTGGGCCGAAATCTGTGTCAGAGAGCTCTGAATGTCCCAAAAACATTTGCAGCCTGAAAGGGGCATTAACCCACATCCTAGACCACAGAAATGTCCAAAAATATTTTTGGCCAGAAAAATGCATACTACACCCCTGAAAGTTCTGAAAATGTTAGCAGCCCAAAAATGCCTTAAAATGCATCGTAGGCATGCAAAGATGTAGAAAACTTTTGAAGGCCCAAAAAGGGGTTTACAGGCATCCTAGACCCCCTAAAGTCCAGAAAATGTTGGTGGCCCAAAAACAGTGTCAGAGAGCTCTGAATGTCCCAAAAACATTTGCAGCCTGAAAAGGGCACTAACTCACATCCCAGACCACTGAAATTCCCAAAAATATTTTTGCCACAAAAAATGCATCCTACAACCCTAAAAGTTCAGAAAATGGTGGCAGCTCAAAAAAGGACTTAAAATGCATCTTAAGCCTGCAAAAATGTTGAAAACTTTGGCGGCCCAAAAAAGGGGTTTACAGGCATCCTAGACCCCCTAAAGTCCACAAAATGTTGGTGGGCCAAAATCGGTGTCAGAGAGCTCTGAATGTCCCAAAAACATGCACAGCCTGAGGGGCATTAAGCCGCATCCTAGATCACTGGAATTCCCCAAAATATTTTTGGCACGAAAAATGCAACCTATATCCCTGAAGCTCAGAATATGTTAGCAGCCCAAAAAATGCCTTAAAATGCATTTTAGGCTTGTAAAAATGTTGAAAACTTTGGAGGACCAAAAAAGGGGTTTACAGGCATCCTAGACCCCCTAAAGTCCAAAAAATGTTGGTGGGCCAAAATCGGTGTCAGAGAGCTCTGAATGTCCCAAAAACATGTGCAGCCTGAAAGGGGCATTAAGCCGCATCCTAGATCACTGAAATTCCCCAAAATAGTTTTGGCACGAAAAATGCAACCTATACCCCTGAAGCTCAGAATATGTTAGCAGCCCAAAAAATGCCTTAAAATGCATTTTAGGCCTGTAAAAATGTTGAAAAGTTTGGAGGCCCAAAAAAGGGGTTTACAGGCATCCTAGACCCCCTAAAGTCCAGAAAATGTTGGTGGCCCAAAATCTGTGTCAGAGAGCTCTGAATACCCCAAAAACATTTGCAGAGTCAAAGGGGCATCACCTGCATCCTAGACCACTGAAATTCCCAAAAATATTTTTGGCATAAAAAATGCATACTACACCCCTGAAAGTTCTGAAAATGTTAGCAGCCCAAAAATGCCTTAAAATGCATCTTAGGCCTGCAAAAATGTAGAAAACTTTGGAGGTGGAAAAAAGGGGTTTAGAGGCATCTAGACCCCCTAAAGTCCAGAAAATGGTTGTGGCCCAAAAATGGTGTCAGAGAGCTCTGAATGTCCCAAAAACATGTGCAGCCTGAAAGGGACACTAAGCCGCATCCTAGATCACTGAAACTCCTCAAAATATTTTTGGCACGAAAAATGCATACTACACCCCTGAAAGTTCTGAAAATGTTAGCGGCCCAAAAATGCCTTAAAATGCATCTTAAGCCTGCAAAAATGTTGAAAACTTTGGAGGCCCAAAAAAGGGGTTTACAGGCATCCTAGACCCCCTAAAGTCCAGAAAATGTTGGTGGCCCAAAAACAGTGTCAGAGAGCTCTGAATGTCCCAAAAACATGTGCAGCCTGAGGGGCATTAAGCCGCATCCTAGATCACTGAAATTCCCCAAAATATTTTTGGCACGAAAAATGCAACCTATACCCCTGAAGCTCAGAATATGTTAGCAGCCCAAAAAAGGCCTTAAAATGCATGTTAGGCCTGCAAAAATGTTGAAAACTTTGGAGGCCCAAAAAAGGGGTTTACAGGCATCCTAGACCCCCTAAAGTCCAGAAAATGTTGGTGGCCCAAAAACAGTGTCAGAGAGCTCTGAATGTCCCAAAAACATGTGCAGCCTGAGGGGCATTAAGCCGCATCCTAGATCACTGAAATTCCCCAAAATATTTTTGGCACGAAAAATGCAACCTATACCCCCGAAGCTCAGAATATGTTAGCAGCCCAAAAAGGCCTTAAAATGCATGTTAGGCTTGCAAAAATGTTGAAAACTTTGAAGGCCCAAAAAAGGAGTTTACAGGCATCCTAGACCCCCTAAAGTCCAGAAAATGTTGGTGGCCCAAAAACAGTGTCAGAGAGCTCTGAATGTCCCAAAAACATGTGCAGCCTGAAAGGGGCATTAAGCCGCATCCGAGATCACTGAAATTCCCCAAAATATTTTTGGCACGAAAAATGCAACCTATACCCCTGAAGCTCAGAATATGTTAGCAGCCCAAAAAAGGCCTTCAAATGCATTTTAGGCCTGCGAAAATGTTAAAAACTTTGGAGGCCCAAAAAAGGGGTTTACAGGCATCCTAGACCCCCTAAAGTCCAGAAAATGTTGGTGGCCCAAAAACAGTGTCAGAGAGCTCTGAATGTCCCAAAAACATTTGCAGCCTGAAAAAGGCACTAACCCACATACCAGACCAATGAAATTCCCAAAAATATCTTTGCACAAAAAATGCATCCTACAACCCTGAAAGTTCAGAAAATGTTGGCAGCTCAATAAAAGGACTTAAAATGCATCTTAAGCCTGCAAAAATGTTGAAAACTTTGGAGGCCCAAAAAAGGGGTTTACAGGCATCCTAGACCCCCTAAAGTTCAGAAAATGTTGGTGGGACAAAATCGGTGTCAGAGAGCTCTGAGTGTCCCAAAAACATGTGCAGCCTGAAAGGGGCATTAAGCCGCATCCTAGATCACTGAAATCCCCCAAAATATTTTTGACACGAAAAATGCAACCTATACCCCTGAAGCTCAGAATATGTTAGCAGCCCAAAAAAGGCCTTAAAATGCATTTTAGGCCTGCGAAAATGTTGAAAACTTTGGAGGCCCAAAAAAGGGGTTTACAGGCAACCTAGACCCCATAAAGTCCAGAAAATGTTGGTGGCTCAAAAACAGTGTCAGAGAGCTCTGAATGTCCCAAAACGATTTGCAGCCTGAAAGGGGCATTAAGTCGCATCCTAGACCACTGAAATTCCCCAAAATATTTTTGGCACAAAAAATGCATCCTACAACCCTGAAAGATCAGAAAATGTTGGCAGCTCAAAAAAAGGACTTAAAATGCTTCTTAGGCCTGCACAAATGTTGAAAACTTTGGAGGCTGAAAAAAGGGGTTAACAGGCATCCTAGACCCCCTAAAGTCCAGAAAATGTTGGTGGGCCAAAATCTGTGTCAGAGAGCTCTAAATGTCCCAAAAACATTTGAAGCCTCAAAGGGGCATTAACCCGCATCCTAGACCATTGAAATTCCCAAAAATATTTTTGGCACGAAAAATGCATCCTACACCCCTGAAGCTCAGAATATGTTAGCAGCCCAAAAACGGCCTTAAAATGCATTTTAGGCCTGCAAAAATGTTGAAAACTTTGAAGGACCAAAAAAGGGGTTTACAGGCATCCTAGACACCCTTAAGTCCAGAAAATGTTGGTGGACCAAAAACAGTGTCAGAGAACGCTAAATGTCTCAAAAGGATTTGTAGCCCGAAAGGGGCATTAAGCCACATCCTAGATCACTGGAATTCCCCAAAATATTTTTGGCACGAAAAATGCATACTACACCACTGAAGCTCAGAATATGTTAGCAGCCCAAAAACTGCCTTAAAATGCATTTTAGGCCTGCAAAAATGTTGAAAACTTTGAAGGACCAAAAAAGGGTTTTACAGGCATCCTAGACACCCTAAAGTCCAGAAAATGTTGGTGGCCACAAAATGGTGTCAGAGATCCCTGAATGTCCAAAAAACATTTGCAGAATGAAAGGGGCATTAAGCCGCATGCTAGACCACTCAAATTCCCCAAAATATTTTTCGCACGAAAAATGCAACCTATACCCCTGAAGCTCAGAATATGTTAGCAGCCCAAAAAAGGCCTTAAAATGCATGTTAGGCCTGCAAAAATGTTGAAAACTTTGGAGGCCCAAAAAAGGGGTTGACAGGCATCCTAGACCCCCTAAAGTCCAGAAAATGTTGGTGGCCTAAAAACAGTGTCAGAGAGCTCTGAATGTCCCAAAAACATTTGCAGCCTGAAAGGGGCATTAACCCACATCCTAGACCACAGAAATGTTCAAAAATATTTTTGGCCAGAAAAATCCATCCTACAACCCTGAAAGTTCAGAAAATGTTGGAAGCTCAGAAAAAGGCCTTAAAATGCATTTCAGGCCTGCAAAAATGTTGAAAAGTTTGGAGGCACACAAAAGGGGTTTACAGGCATCCTATACCCCCTAAAGTCGGGACAATGTTGGTGGGCCAAAAACTGTGTCAGAGAGCTCTGAATGTCCCAAAAACATGTGCAGCCTGAAAGGGGCATTAAGCCGCATCCTACATCACTAAAACTCCCCAAAATATTTTTGGCACGAAAAATGCATACTACACCCCTGAAAGTTCTGAAAATGTTAGCAGCCCAAAAATGCCTTAAAATGCATCTTAGGCCTGCAAAAATGTAGAAAACTTTGGAGGTGGAAAAAAGGGGTTTAGAGGCATCCTAGACCCCCTAAAGTCCAGAAAATGGTTGTGGCTCAAGAATGGTGTCAGAGAGCCCTGAATGTCCCAAAAACATTTGCAGCCTGAAAGGGGCATTGACCTGCATCCTAGACCACTGAAATTCCCAAAAATATTTTTGCCACGAAAAATGCATCCTACACCCCTGAAAGCTCGAATATTTTAGCAGCCCAAAAAAGGCCTTAAAATGCATTTTAGGCCTGCAAAAATGATGAAAACTTTGAAGGCCCAAAAAAGGGGTTTAAAGGCATCCTAGACCCCCTAAAGTCCAGAAAATGTTGGTGGGCCAAAATCTGTGTCAGAGAGCTCTGAATGTCCCAAAAACATTTGCAGCCTCAAAGGGGGATTAACCTGCATCCTAGACCACTGAAATTCCCAAAAATATTTTTGGCACGAAAAATGCATCCTACACCCCTGAAAGCTTGAATATTTTAGCAGCCCAAAAACGGCCTTAAAATACATTTTAGGCCTGCAAAAATGTTGAAAATTTTGGAGGCCCAAAAAAGGGGTTTACAGGCAATCTAGGCCCCCTAAAGTCCAGAAAATGTTGGTGGCCCAAAAACAGTGTCAGAGAGCTCTGAATGTCCCAAAACGATTTGCAGCCTGAAAGGGGCATTAAGTCACATCCTGGACCACTGAAATTCCCCAAAATATTTTTGGCACAAAAAATGCATCCTACAACCCTGAAAGATCAGAAAATGTTGGCAGCTCAAAAAAAGGACTTAAAATGCTTCTTAGGCCTGCACAAATGTTGAAAACTTCGGAGGCCGAAAAAAGGGGTTTACAGGCATCCTAGACCCCCTAAAGTCCAGAAAATGTTGGTGGGACAAAATCTGTGTCAGAGAGCTCTGAATGTCCCAAAAACATTTGCAGCCTCAAAGGGGCATTAACTCACATCCTAAACCACTGAAATTCCCAAAAATATTTTTGGCACGAAAAATGCATTCCTACACCCCAGAAGCTCAGAATATGTTAGCAGCCCAAAAACGGCCTTAAAATACATTTTAGGCCTGCAAAAATATTTTAAACTTTGAAGGACCAAAAAAGGGGTTTACAGGCATCCTAGACACCCTAAAGTCCAGAAAATGTTGGTGGCCCAAAAACAGTGTCATAGAGCTCTGAATGTCCCAAAACATTTGCAGCCTGAAAGGGGCATTAAGTCGCACCCTGGACCACTGAAATTCCCCAAAATATTTTTGGCACAAAAAATTCACCCTACACCCCTGAAAGCTCAGAATATGTTAGCAGCACAAAAAAGGCCTTAAAATGCATGTTAGGCCTGCAAAAATGTTGAAAACTTTGGAGGCCCAAAAAAGGGGTTGACAGGCATCCTAGACCCCCTAAAGTCCAGAAAATGTTGGTGGCCCAAAATCAGTGTCAGAGAGCTCTGAATGTCCCAAAACGATTTGCAGCCTGAAAGGGGCATTAAGTCACATCCTAGACCACTGAAATTCCCCAAAATATTTTTGGCACAAAAAATGCATCCTACAACCCTGAAACGTCAGAAAATGTTGGCAGCTCAAAAAAAGGACTTAAAATGCTTCTTAGGCCTGCACAAATGTTGAAAACTTTGGAAGCTGAAAAAAGAGGTTAACAGGCATCCTAGACCCCCTAAAGTCCAGAAAATGTTGGTGGGCCAAAATCTGTGTCAGAGAGCTCTGAATGTCCCAAAAACATTTGCAGCCTCAAAGGGGCATTAACTCGCATCCTAGACCACTGAAATTTCCAAAAATATTTTTGGTACGAAAAATGCATCCTACACCCCTGAAGCTCAGAATATGTTAGCAGCCCAAAAAAGGCCTTAAAATACATTTTAGGCCTCCAAAAATGTTGAAAACTTTGAAGGACCAAAAAAGGGGTTTACAGGCATCCTAGACACCCTAAAGTCCAGAAAATGTTGGTGGCCCAAAAACAGTGTCAGAGAGCTCTGAATGTCTCAAAAAGATTTGTAGCCGAAAGGGACATTAAGTCGCATCCTAGACCACTGAAATTCCCCAAAATATTTTTGGCACAAAAAATGCATCCTACACCCCTGAAGCTCAGAATATGTTAGCAGCCCAAAAACGGCCTTAAAATGCATTTTAGGCCTGCAAAAATGTTGAAAACCTTGGAGGGCAAAAAAAGGGGTTTACAGGCATCCTAGACCCCCTAAAGTCCAGAAAATGTTGGTGGCCCAAAAACAGTGTCAGAGAGCTCTGAATGTCCCAAAAACATGTGCAGCCTGAAAGGGGCATTAAGCCGCATCCTACATCACTAAAACTCCCCAAAATATTTTTGGCACGAAAAATGCATCCTACACCCCTGAAAGTTCTGAAAATGTTAGCAGCCCAAAAATGCCTTAAAATGCATCTTAGGCCTGCAAAAATGTAGAAAACTTTGGAGGTGGAAAAAAGGGGTTTAGAGGCATCCTAGACCCCCTAAAGTCCAGAAAATGGTTGTGGCTCAAGAATGGTGTCAGAGAGCCCTGAATGTCCCAAAAACATTTGCAGCCTGAAAGGGGCATTGACCTGCATCCTAGACCACTGAAATTCCCAAAAATATTTTTGCCACGAAAAATGCATCCTACACCCCTGAAAGCTCGAATATGTTAGCAGCCCAAAAAAGGCCTTAAAATGCATTTTAGGCCTGCAAAAATGTTGAAAACTTTGGAGGCCCAAAAAAGGGGTTTACAGGCATCCTAGACCCCCTAAAGTCCAGAAAATGTTGGTGGGCCAAAATCTGTGTCAGAGAGCTCTGAATGTCCCAAAAACATTTGCAGCCTCAAAGGGGCATTAACCTGCATCCTAGACCACTGAAATTCCCAAAAATATTTTTGGCACGAAAAATGCATCCTACACCCCTGAAAGCTCGAATATTTTAGCAGCCCAAAAACGGCCTTAAAATACATTTTAGGCCTGCAAAAATGTTGAAAACTTTGGAGGCCCAAAAAAGGAGTTTACAGGCAATCTAGGCCCCCTAAAGTCCAGAAGATGTTGGTGGCCCAAAAACAGTGTCAGAGAACTCTGAATGTCCCAAAACGATTTGCAGCCTGAAAGGGGCATTAAGTCGCATCCTGGACCACTGAAATTCCCCAAAATATTTTTGGCACAAAAAATGCATCCTACAACCCTGAAAGATCAGAAAATGTTGGCAGCTCAAAAAAAGGACTTAAAATGCTTCTTAGGCCTGCACAAATGTTGAAAACTTCGGAGGCCGAAAAAAGGGGTTTACAGGCATCCTAGACCCCCTAAAGTCCAGAAAATGTTGGTGGCCCAAAAACAGTGTCAGAGAGCTCTGAATGTCCCAAAAACATTTGCAGCCTGAAAGGGGCAGTAACCCGCATCCCAGACCACTGAAATTCCCAAAAATATTTTTGGCACAGAAAATGCATCCTACACCCCTGAAAGCTCAGAATATGTTAGCAGCCCAAAAAAGGCCTTCAAATGCATTTTAGGCCTGCAAAAATGTTGAAAACTTTGGAGGCCCAAAAAAGGGGTTTACAGGCATCCTAGACCCCCTAAAGTCCAGAAAATGTTGGTGGCCCAAAAACAGTGTCAGAGAGCTGTGAATGTCCCAAAACGATTTGCAGCCTGAAAGGGGCATTAAGTCGCATCCTAGACCACTGAAATTCCCCAAAATATTTTTGGCACAAAAAATGCATCCTACAACCCTGAAAGATCAGAAAATGTTGGCAGCTCAAAAAAAGGACTTAAAATGCTTCTTAGGCTTGTAAAAATGTTGAAAACTTTGGAGGACCAAAAAAGGGGTTTACAGGCATCCTAGACCCCCTAAAGTCCAAAAAATGTTGGTGGGCCAAAATCTGTGTCAGAGAGCTCTGAATACCCCAAAAACATTTGCAGAGTCAAAGGGGCATCACCTGCATCCTAGACCACTGAAATTCCCAAAAATATTTTTGGCATAAAAAATGCATACTACACCCCTGAAAGTTCTGAAAATGTTAGCAGCCCAAAAATGCCTTAAAATGCATGTTAGGCCTGCAAAAATGTTGAAAACTTTGAAGGCCCAAAAAAGGGGTTTACAGGCATCCTAGACCCCCTAAAGTCCAGAAAATGTTGGTGGCCCAAAAACAGTGTCAGAGAGCTCTGAATGTCCCAAAAACATGTGCAGCCTGAAAGGGGCATTAAGCCGCATCCGAGATCACTGAAATTCCCCAAAATATTTTTGGCACGAAAAATGCAACCTATACCCCTGAAGCTCAGAATATGTTAGCAGCCCAAAAAAGGCCTTCAAATGCATTTTAGGCCTGTGAAAATGTTAAAAACTTTGGAGGCCCAAAAAAGGGGTTTACAGGCATCCTAGACCCCCTAAAGTTCAGAAAATGTTGGTGGGACAAAATCAGTGTCAGAGAGCTCTGAATGTCCCAAAAACATGTGCAGCCTGAAAGGGGCATTAAGCCGCATCCTAGATCACTGAAATTCCCGAAAGAAATGCATCCTACAACCCTGAAAGATCAGAAAATGTTGGCAGCTCAAAAAAAGGACTTAAAATGCTTCTTAGGCCTGCACAAATGTTGAAAACTTCGGAGGCCGAAAAAATGGGTTTACATGCATCCTAGACCCCCTAAAGTCCAGAAAATGTTGGTGGGCCAAAATCTGTGTCAGAGAGCTCTGAATGTCCCAAAAACATTTGCAGCCTCAAAGGGGCATTAACCCGTATCCTAGACCACTGAAATTCCGAAAAATATTTTTGGCACGAAAAATGCATCCTACACCCCTGAAGCTCAGAATATGTTAGCAGCCCAAAAACGGCCTTAAAATGCATTTTAGGCCTGCAAAAATGTTGAAAACTTTGAAGGACCAAAAAAGGGGTTTACAGGCATCCTAGACACCCTAAAGTCCAGAAAATGTTGGTGGCCCAAAAAGAGGGTCAGAGAGCTCTGAATGTCCCAAGAGCTCTGAATGTCCCAAAAACATTTGCAGAGTGAAAGGGGCATTAACCCGCATCCTAGAACACTGAAATTCCGCAAAATATTTTTGGCATGAAAAATCCATCCTACAACGCTGAAAGTTCAGAAAATGTTGGAAGCTCAAAAAAAGGACTTAAAATGCATCTTAGGCCTGCAAAAATGTTGAAAACTTTGGAGGCCCAAAAAAGGGGTTTACAGGCATCCTAGACCCCCTAAAGTCCAGAAAATGTTGGTGGGCCGAAATCTGTGTCAGAGAGCTCTGAATGTCCCAAAAACATTTGCAGCCTGAAAGGGGCATTAACCCACATCCTAGACCACAGAAATGTCCAAAAATATTTTTGGCCAGAAAAATGCATACTACACCCCTGAAAGTTCTGAAAATGTTAGCAGCCCAAAAATGCCTTAAAATGCATCGTAGGCATGCAAAGATGTAGAAAACTTTTGAAGGCCCAAAAAGGGGTTTACAGGCATCCTAGACCCCCTAAAGTCCAGAAAATGTTGGTGGCCCAAAAACAGTGTCAGAGAGCTCTGAATGTCCCAAAAACATTTGCAGCCTGAAAAGGGCACTAACTCACATCCCAGACCACTGAAATTCCCAAAAATATTTTTGCCACAAAAAATGCATCCTACAACCCTAAAAGTTCAGAAAATGGTGGCAGCTCAAAAAAGGACTTAAAATGCATCTTAAGCCTGCAAAAATGTTGAAAACTTTGGCGGCCCAAAAAAGGAGTTTACAGGCATCCTAGACCCCCTAAAGTCCACAAAATGTTGGTGGGCCAAAATCGGTGTCAGAGAGCTCTGAATGTCCCAAAAACATGCACAGCCTGAGGGGCATTAAGCCGCATCCTAGATCACTGGAATTCCCCAAAATATTTTTGGCACGAAAAATGCAACCTATATCCCTGAAGCTCAGAATATGTTAGCAGCCCAAAAAATGCCTTAAAATGCATTTTAGGCTTGTAAAAATGTTGAAAACTTTGGAGGACCAAAAAAGGGGTTTACAGGCATCCTAGACCCCCTAAAGTCCAAAAAATGTTGGTGGGCCAAAATCGGTGTCAGAGAGCTCTGAATGTCCCAAAAACATGTGCAGCCTGAAAGGGGCATTAAGCCGCATCCTAGATCACTGAAATTCCCCAAAATAGTTTTGGCACGAAAAATGCAACCTATACCCCTGAAGCTCAGAATATGTTAGCAGCCCAAAAAATGCCTTAAAATGCATTTTAGGCCTGTAAAAATGTTGAAAAGTTTGGAGGCCCAAAAAAAGGGTTTACAGGCATCCTAGACCCCCTAAAGTCCAGAAAATGTTGGTGGCCCAAAATCTGTGTCAGAGAGCTCTGAATACCCCAAAAACATTTGCAGAGTCAAAGGGGCATCACCTGCATCCTAGACCACTGAAATTCCCAAAAATATTTTTGGCATAAAAAATGCATACTACACCCCTGAAAGTTCTGAAAATGTTAGCAGCCCAAAAATGCCTTAAAATGCATCTTAGGCCTGCAAAAATGTAGAAAACTTTGGAGGTGGAAAAAAGGGGTTTAGAGGCATCTAGACCCCCTAAAGTCCAGAAAATGGTTGTGGCCCAAAAATGGTGTCAGAGAGCTCTGAATGTCCCAAAAACATGTGCAGCCTGAAAGGGACACTAAGCCGCATCCTAGATCACTGAAACTCCTCAAAATATTTTTGGCACGAAAAATGCATACTACACCCCTGAAAGTTCTGAAAATGTTAGCGGCCCAAAAATGCCTTAAAATGCATCTTAAGCCTGCAAAAATGTTGAAAACTTTGGAGGCCCAAAAAAGGGGTTTACAGGCATCCTAGACCCCCTAAAGTCCAGAAAATGTTGGTGGCCCAAAAACAGTGTCAGAGAGCTCTGAATGTCCCAAAAACATGTGCAGCCTGAGGGGCATTAAGCCGCATCCTAGATCACTGAAATTCCCCAAAATATTTTTGGCACGAAAAATGCAACCTATACCCCTGAAGCTCAGAATATGTTAGCAGCCCAAAAAAGGCCTTAAAATGCATGTTAGGCCTGCAAAAATGTAGAAAACTTTGGAGGCCCAAAAAAGGGGTTTACAGGCATCCTAGACCCCCTAAAGTCCAGAAAATGTTGGTGGCCCAAAAACAGTGTCAGAGAGCTCTGAATGTCCCAAAAACATGTGCAGCCTGAGGGGCATTAAGCCGCATCCTAGATCACTGAAATTCCCCAAAATATTTTTGGCACGAAAAATGCAACCTATACCCCTGAAGCTCAGAATATGTTAGCAGCCCAAAAAGGCCTTAAAATGCATGTTAGGCTTGCAAAAATGTTGAAAACTTTGAAGGCCCAAAAAAGGAGTTTACAGGCATTCTAGACCCCCTAAAGTCCAGAAAATGTTGGTGGCCCAAAAACAGTGTCAGAGAGCTCTGAATGTCCCAAAAACATGTGCAGCCTGAAAGGGGCATTAAGCCGCATCCGAGATCACTGAAATTCCCCAAAATATTTTTGGCACGAAAAATGCAACCTATACCCCTGAAGCTCAGAATATGTTAGCAGCCCAAAAAAGGCCTTCAAATGCATTTTAGGCCTGCGAAAATGTTAAAAACTTTGGAGGCCCAAAAAAGGGGTTTACAGGCATCCTAGACCCCCTAAAGTCCAGAAAATGTTGGTGGCCCAAAAACAGTGTCAGAGAGCTCTGAATGTCCCAAAAACATTTGCAGCCTGAAAAAGGCACTAACCCACATACCAGACCAATGAAATTCCCAAAAATATCTTTGCACAAAAAATGCATCCTACAACCCTGAAAGTTCAGAAAATGTTGGCAGCTCAATAAAAGGACTTAAAATGCATCTTAAGCCTGCAAAAATGTTGAAAACTTTGGAGGCCCAAAAAAGGGGTTTACAGGCATCCTAGACCCCCTAAAGTTCAGAAAATGTTGGTGGGACAAAATCGGTGTCAGAGAGCTCTGAGTGTCCCAAAAACATGTGCAGCCTGAAAGGGGCATTAAGCCGCATCCTAGATCACTGAAATCCCCCAAAATATTTTTGACACGAAAAATGCAACCTATACCCCTGAAGCTCAGAATATGTTAGCAGCCCAAAAAAGGCCTTAAAATGCATTTTAGGCCTGCGAAAATGTTGAAAACTTTGGAGGCCCAAAAAAGGGGTTTACAGGCAACCTAGACCCCATAAAGTCCAGAAAATGTTGGTGGCTCAAAAACAGTGTCAGAGAGCTCTGAATGTCCCAAAACGATTTGCAGCCTGAAAGGGGCATTAAGTCGCATCCTAGACCACTGAAATTCCCCAAAATATTTTTGGCACAAAAAATGCATCCTACAACCCTGAAAGATCAGAAAATGTTGGCAGCTCAAAAAAAGGACTTAAAATGCTTCTTAGGCCTGCACAAATGTTGAAAACTTTGGAGGCTGAAAAAAGGGGTTAACAGGCATCCTAGACCCCCTAAAGTCCAGAAAATGTTGGTGGGCCAAAATCTGTGTCAGAGAGCTCTAAATGTCCCAAAAACATTTGAAGCCTCAAAGGGGCATTAACCCGCATCCTAGACCATTGAAATTCCCAAAAATATTTTTGGCACGAAAAATGCATCCTACACCCCTGAAGCTCAGAATATGTTAGCAGCCCAAAAACGGCCTTAAAATGCATTTTAGGCCTGCAAAAATGTTGAAAACTTTGAAGGACCAAAAAAGGGGTTTACAGGCATCCTAGACACCCTAAAGTCCAGAAAATGTTGGTGGACCAAAAACAGTGTCAGAGAACGCTAAATGTCTCAAAAGGATTTGTAGCCCGAAAGGGGCATTAAGCCACATCCTAGATCACTGGAATTCCCCAAAATATTTTTGGCACGAAAAATGCATACTACACCACTGAAGCTCAGAATATGTTAGCAGCCCAAAAACTGCCTTAAAATGCATTTTAGGCCTGCAAAAATGTTGAAAACTTTGAAGGACCAAAAAAGGGTTTTACAGGCATCCTAGACACCCTAAAGTCCAGAAAATGTTGGTGGCCACAAAATGGTGTCAGAGATCCCTGAATGTCCAAAAAACATTTGCAGAATGAAAGGGGCATTAAGCCGCATGCTAGACCACTCAAATTCCCCAAAATATTTTTCGCACGAAAAATGCAACCTATACCCCTGAAGCTCAGAATATGTTAGCAGCCCAAAAAAGGCCTTAAAATGCATGTTAGGCCTGCAAAAATGTTGAAAACTTTGGAGGCCCAAAAAAGGGGTTGACAGGCATCCTAGACCCCCTAAAGTCCAGAAAATGTTGGTGGCCTAAAAACAGTGTCAGAGAGCTCTGAATGTCCCAAAAACATTTGCAGCCTGAAAGGGGCATTAACCCACATCCTAGACCACAGAAATGTTCAAAAATATTTTTGGCCAGAAAAATCCATCCTACAACCCTGAAAGTTCAGAAAATGTTGGAAGCTCAGAAAAAGGCCTTAAAATGCATTTCAGGCCTGCAAAAATGTTGAAAAGTTTGGAGGCACACAAAAGGGGTTTACAGGCATCCTATACCCCCTAAAGTCGGGACAATGTTGGTGGGCCAAAAACTGTGTCAGAGAGCTCTGAATGTCCCAAAAACATGTGCAGCCTGAAAGGGGCATTAAGCCGCATCCTACATCACTAAAACTCCCCAAAATATTTTTGGCACGAAAAATGCATACTACACCCCTGAAAGTTCTGAAAATGTTAGCAGCCCAAAAATGCCTTAAAATGCATCTTAGGCCTGCAAAAATGTAGAAAACTTTGGAGGTGGAAAAAAGGGGTTTAGAGGCATCCTAGACCCCCTAAAGTCCAGAAAATGGTTGTGGCTCAAGAATGGTGTCAGAGAGCCCTGAATGTCCCAAAAACATTTGCAGCCTGAAAGGGGCATTGACCTGCATCCTAGACCACTGAAATTCCCAAAAATATTTTTGCCACGAAAAATGCATCCTACACCCCTGAAAGCTCGAATATTTTAGCAGCCCAAAAAAGGCCTTAAAATGCATTTTAGGCCTGCAAAAATGATGAAAACTTTGAAGGCCCAAAAAAGGGGTTTAAAGGCATCCTAGACCCCCTAAAGTCCAGAAAATGTTGGTGGGCCAAAATCTGTGTCAGAGAGCTCTGAATGTCCCAAAAACATTTGCAGCCTCAAAGGGGGATTAACCTGCATCCTAGACCACTGAAATTCCCAAAAATATTTTTGGCACGAAAAATGCATCCTACACCCCTGAAAGCTCGAATATTTTAGCAGCCCAAAAACGGCCTTAAAATACATTTTAGGCCTGCAAAAATGTTGAAAATTTTGGAGGCCCAAAAAAGGGGTTTACAGGCAATCTAGGCCCCCTAAAGTCCAGAAAATGTTGGTGGCCCAAAAACAGTGTCAGAGAGCTCTGAATGTCCCAAAACGATTTGCAGCCTGAAAGGGGCATTAAGTCACATCCTGGACCACTGAAATTCCCCAAAATATTTTTGGCACAAAAAATGCATCCTACAACCCTGAAAGATCAGAAAATGTTGGCAGCTCAAAAAAAGGACTTAAAATGCTTCTTAGGCCTGCACAAATGTTGAAAACTTCGGAGGCCGAAAAAAGGGGTTTACAGGCATCCTAGACCCCCTAAAGTCCAGAAAATGTTGGTGGGACAAAATCTGTGTCAGAGAGCTCTGAATGTCCCAAAAACATTTGCAGCCTCAAAGGGGCATTAACTTCCCCAAAATATTTTTGGCACAAAAAATGCATCCTACACCCCTGAAGCTCAGAATATGTTAGCAGCCCAAAAACGGCCTTAAAATGCATTTTAGGCCTGCAAAAATGTTGAAAACCTTGGAGGGCAAAAAAAGGGGTTTACAGGCATCCTAGACCCCCTAAAGTCCAGAAAATGTTGGTGGCCCAAAAACAGTGTCAGAGAGCTCTGAATGTCCCAAAAACATGTGCAGCCTGAAAGGGGCATTAAGCCGCATCCTACATCACTAAAACTCCCCAAAATATTTTTGGCACGAAAAATGCATCCTACACCCCTGAAAGTTCTGAAAATGTTAGCAGCCCAAAAATGCCTTAAAATGCATCTTAGGCCTGCAAAAATGTAGAAAACTTTGGAGGTGGAAAAAAGGGGTTTAGAGGCATCCTAGACCCCCTAAAGTCCAGAAAATGGTTGTGGCTCAAGAATGGTGTCAGAGAGCCCTGAATGTCCCAAAAACATTTGCAGCCTGAAAGGGGCATTGACCTGCATCCTAGACCACTGAAATTCCCAAAAATATTTTTGCCACGAAAAATGCATCCTACACCCCTGAAAGCTCGAATATGTTAGCAGCCCAAAAAAGGCCTTAAAATGCATTTTAGGCCTGCAAAAATGTTGAAAACTTTGGAGGCCCAAAAAAGGGGTTTACAGGCATCCTAGACCCCCTAAAGTCCAGAAAATGTTGGTGGGCCAAAATCTGTGTCAGAGAGCTCTGAATGTCCCAAAAACATTTGCAGCCTCAAAGGGGCATTAACCTGCATCCTAGACCACTGAAATTCCCAAAAATATTTTTGGCACGAAAAATGCATCCTACACCCCTGAAAGCTCGAATATTTTAGCAGCCCAAAAACGGCCTTAAAATACATTTTAGGCCTGCAAAAATGTTGAAAACTTTGGAGGCCCAAAAAAGGAGTTTACAGGCAATCTAGGCCCCCTAAAGTCCAGAAAATGTTGGTGGCCCAAAAACAGTGTCAGAGAGCTCTGAATGTCCCAAAACGATTTGCAGCCTGAAAGGGGCATTAAGTCGCATCCTGGACCACTGAAATTCCCCAAAATATTTTTGGCACAAAAAATGCATCCTACAACCCTGAAAGATCAGAAAATGTTGGCAGCTCAAAAAAAGGACTTAAAATGCTTCTTAGGCCTGCACAAATGTTGAAAACTTCGGAGGCCGAAAAAAGGGGTTTACAGGCATCCTAGACCCCCTAAAGTCCAGAAAATGTTGGTGGCCCAAAAACAGTGTCAGAGAGCTCTGAATGTCCCAAAAACATTTGCAGCCTGAAAGGGGCAGTAACCCGCATCCCAGACCACTGAAATTCCCAAAAATATTTTTGGCACAGAAAATGCATCCTACACCCCTGAAAGCTCAGAATATGTTAGCAGCCCAAAAAAGGCCTTCAAATGCATTTTAGGCCTGCAAAAATGTTGAAAACTTTGGAGGCCCAAAAAAGGGGTTTACAGGCATCCTAGACCCCCTAAAGTCCAGAAAATGTTGGTGGCCCAAAAACAGTGTCAGAGAGCTGTGAATGTCCCAAAACGATTTGCAGCCTGAAAGGGGCATTAAGTCGCATCCTAGACCACTGAAATTCCCCAAAATATTTTTGGCACAAAAAATGCATCCTACAACCCTGAAAGATCAGAAAATGTTGGCAGCTCAAAAAAAGGACTTAAAATGCTTCTTAGGCCTGCACAAATGTTGAAAACTTTGGAGGCTGAAAAAAGGGGTTAACAGGCATCCTAGACCCCCTAAAGTCCAGAAAATGTTGGTGGGCCAAAATCGGTGTCAGAGAGCTCTGAATGTCCCAAAAACATGTGCAGCCTGAAAGGGGCATTAAGCCGCATCCTAGATCACTGAAATTCCCCAAAATAGTTTTGGCACGAAAAATGCAACCTATACCCCTGAAGCTCAGAATATGTTAGCAGCCCAAAAAATGCCTTAAAATGCATTTTAGGCCTGTAAAAATGTTGAAAAGTTTGGAGGCCCAAAAAAGGGGTTTACAGGCATCCTAGACCCCCTAAAGTCCAGAAAAATGTTGGTGGCCCAAAATCTGTGTCAGAGAGCTCTGAATACCCCAAAAACATTTGCAGAGTCAAAGGGGCATCACCTGCATCCTAGACCACTGAAATTCCCAAAAATATTTTTGGCATAAAAAATGCATACTACACCCCTGAAAGTTCTGAAAATGTTAGCAGCCCAAAAATGCCTTAAAATGCATCTTAGGCCTGCAAAAATGTAGAAAACTTTGGAGGTGGAAAAAAGGGGTTTAGAGGCATCTAGACCCCCTAAAGTCCAGAAAATGGTTGTGGCCCAAAAATGGTGTCAGAGAGCTCTGAATGTCCCAAAAACATGTGCAGCCTGAAAGGGACACTAAGCCGCATCCTAGATCACTGAAACTCCTCAAAATATTTTTGGCACGAAAAATGCATACTACACCCCTGAAAGTTCTGAAAATGTTAGCAGCCCAAAAATGCCTTAAAATGCATCTTAAGCCTGCAAAAATGTTGAAAACTTTGGAGGCCCAAAAAAGGGGTTTACAGGCATCCTAGTCCCCCTAAAGTCCAGAAAATGTTGGTGGCCCAAAAACAGTGTCAGAGAGCTCTGAATGTCCCAAAAACATGTGCAGCCTGAGGGGCATTAAGCCGCATCCTAGATCACTGAAATTCCCCAAAATATTTTTGGCACGAAAAATGCAACCTATACCCCTGAAGCTCAGAATATGTTAGCAGCCTAAAAAAGGCCTTAAAATGCATGTTAGGCCTGCAAAAATGTAGAAAACTTTGGAGGCCCAAAAAAGGGGTTTACAGGCATCCTAGACCCCCTAAAGTCCAGAAAATGTTGGTGGCCCAAAAACAGTGTCAGAGAGCTCTGAATGTCCCAAAAACATGTGCAGCCTGAGGGGCATTAAGCCGCATCCTAGATCACTGAAATTCCCCAAAATATTTTTGGCACGAAAAATGCAACCTATACCCCTGAAGCTCAGAATATGTTAGCAGCCCAAAAAGGCCTTAAAATGCATGTTAGGCTTGCAAAAATGTTGAAAACTTTGAAGGCCCAAAAAAGGAGTTTACAGGCATCCTAGACCCCCTAAAGTCCAGAAAATGTTGGTGGCCCAAAAACAGTGTCAGAGAGCTCTGAATGTCCCAAAAACATGTGCAGCCTGAAAGGGGTATTAAGCCGCATCCGAGATCACTGAAATTCCCCAAAATATTTTTGGCACGAAAAATGCAACCTATACCCCTGAAGCTCAGAATATGTTAGCAGCCCAAAAAAGGCCTTCAAATGCATTTTAGGCCTGCGAAAATGTTAAAAACTTTGGAGGCCCAAAAAAGGGGTTTACAGGCATCCTAGACCCCCTAAAGTCCAGAAAATGTTGGTGGCCCAAAAACAGTGTCAGAGAGCTCTGAATGTCCCAAAAACATTTGCAGCCTGAAAAAGGCACTAACCCACATACCAGACCAATGAAATTCCCAAAAATATCTTTGCACAAAAAATGCATCCTACAACCCTGAAAGTTCAGAAAATGTTGGCAGCTCAATAAAAGGACTTAAAATGCATCTTAAGCCTGCAAAAATGTTGAAAACTTTGGAGGCCCAAAAAAGGGGTTTACAGGCATCCTAGACCCCCTAAAGTTCAGAAAATGTTGGTGGGACAAAATCGGTGTCAGAGAGCTCTGAATGTCCCAAAAACATGTGCAGCCTGAAAGGGGCATTAAGCCGCATCCTAGATCACTGAAATCCCCCAAAATATTTTTGACACGAAAAATGCATCCTACAACCCTGAAAGATCAGAAAATGTTGGCAGCTCAAAAACGGCCTTAAAATGCTTCTTAGGCCTGCACAAATGTTGAAAACTTTGGAGGCTGAAAAAAGGGGTTAACAGGCATCCTAGACCCCCTAAAGTCCAGAAAATGTTGGTGGGCCAAAATCTGTGTCAGAGAGCTCTAAATGTCCCAAAAACATTTGAAGCCTCAAAGGGGCATTAACCCGCATCCTAGACCATTGAAATTCCCAAAAATATTTTTGGCACGAAAAATGCATCCTACACCCCTGAAGCTCAGAATATGTTAGCAGCCCAAAAACGGCCTTAAAATGCATTTTAGGCCTGCAAAAATGTTGAAAACTTTGAAGGACCAAAAAAGGGGTTTACAGGCATCCTAGACACCCTAAAGTCCAGAAAATGTTGGTGGACCAAAAACAGTGTCAGAGAACGCTAAATGTCTCAAAAGGATTTGTAGCCCGAAAGGGGCATTAAGCCACATCCTAGATCACTGGAATTCCCCAAAATATTTTTGGCACGAAAAATGCATACTACACCACTGAAGCTCAGAATATGTTAGCAGCCCAAAAACTGCCTTAAAATGCATTTTAGGCCTGCAAAAATGTTGAAAACTTTGAAGGACCAAAAAAGGGTTTTACAGGCATCCTAGACACCCTAAAGTCCAGAAAATGTTGGTGGCCACAAAATGGTGTCAGAGATCCCTGAATGTCCAAAAAACATTTGCAGAATGAAAGGGGCATTAAGCCGCATGCTAGACCACTCAAATTCCCCAAAATATTTTTGGCACGAAAAATGCAACCTATACCCCTGAAGCTCAGAATATGTTAGCAGCCCAAAAAAGGCCTTAAAATGCATGTTAGGCCTGCAAAAATGTTGAAAACTTTGGAGGCCCAAAAAAGGGGTTGACAGGCATCCTAGACCCCCTAAAGTCCAGAAAATGTTGGTGGCCTAAAAACAGTGTCAGAGAGCTCTGAATGTCCCAAAAACATTTGCAGCCTGAAAGGGGCATTAACCCACATCCTAGACCACAGAAATGTTCAAAAATATTTTTGGCCAGAAAAATCCATCCTACAACCCTGAAAGTTCAGAAAATGTTGGAAGCTCAGAAAAAGGCCTTAAAATGCATTTCAGGCCTGCAAAAATGTTGAAAAGTTTGGAGGCACACAAAAGGGGTTTACAGGCATCCTATACCCCCTAAAGTCGGGACAATGTTGGTGGGCCAAAAACTGTGTCAGAGAGCTCTGAATGTCCCAAAAACATGTGCAGCCTGAAAGGGGCATTAAGCCGCATCCTACATCACTAAAACTCCCCAAAATATTTTTGGCACGAAAAATGCATACTACACCCCTGAAAGTTCTGAAAATGTTAGCAGCCCAAAAATGCCTTAAAATGCATCTTAGGCCTGCAAAAATGTAGAAAACTTTGGAGGTGGAAAAAAGGGGTTTAGAGGCATCCTAGACCCCCTAAAGTCCAGAAAATGGTTGTGGCTCAAGAATGGTGTCAGAGAGCCCTGAATGTCCCAAAAATATTTGCAGCCTGAAAGGGGCATTGACCTGCATCCTAGACCACTGAAATTCCCAAAAATATTTTTGCCACGAAAAATGCATCCTACACCCCTGAAAGCTCGAATATTTTAGCAGCCCAAAAAAGGCCTTAAAATGCATTTTAGGCCTGCAAAAATGATGAAAACTTTGGAGGCCCAAAAAAGGGGTTTAAAGGCATCCTAGACCCCCTAAAGTCCAGAAAATGTTGGTGGGCCAAAATCTGTGTCAGAGAGCTCTGAATGTCCCAAAAACATTTGCAGCCTCAAAGGGGGATTAACCTGCATCCTAGACCACTGAAATTCCCAAAAATATTTTTGGCACGAAAAATGCATCCTACACCCCTGAAAGCTCGAATATTTTAGCAGCCCAAAAACGGCCTTAAAATACATTTTAGGCCTGCAAAAATGTTGAAAATTTTGGAGGCCCAAAAAAGGGGTTTACAGGCAATCTAGGCCCCCTAAAGTCCAGAAAATGTTGGTGGCCCAAAAACAGTGTCAGAGAGCTCTGAATGTCCCAAAACGATTTGCAGCCTGAAAGGGGCATTAAGTCGCATCCTGGACCACTGAAATTCCCCAAAATATTTTTGGCACAAAAAATGCATCCTACAACCCTGAAAGATCAGAAAATGTTGGCAGCTCAAAAAAAGGACTTAAAATGCTTCTTAGGCCTGCACAAATGTTGAAAACTTCGGAGGCCGAAAAAAGGGGTTTACAGGCATCCTAGACCCCCTAAAGTTCAGAAAATGTTGGTGGGACAAAATCTGTGTCAGAGAGCTCTGAATGTCCCAAAAACATTTGCAGCCTCAAAGGGGCATTAACTCACATCCTAGACCACTGAAATTCCCAAAAATATTTTTGGCACGAAAAATGCATTCCTACACCCCAGAAGCTCAGAATATGTTAGCAGCCCAAAAACGGCCTTAAAATACATTTTAGGCCTGCAAAAATATTTTAAACTTTGAAGGACCAAAAAAGGGGTTTACAGGCATCCTAGACACCATAAAGTCCAGAAAATGTTGGTGGCCCAAAAACAGTGTCATAGAGCTCTGAATGTCCCAAAACATTTGCAGCCTGAAAGGGGCATTAAGTCGCACCCTGGACCACTGAAATTCCCCAAAATATTTTTGGCACAAAAAATTCACCCTACACCCCTGAAAGCTCAGAATATGTTAGCAGCACAAAAAAGGCCTTAAAATGCATGTTAGGCCTGCAAAAATGTTGAAAACTTTGGAGGCCCAAAAAAGGGGTTGACAGGCATCCTAGACCCCCTAAAGTCCAGAAAATGTTGGTGGCCCAAAATCAGTGTCAGAGAGCTCTGAATGTCCCAAAACGATTTGCAGCCTGAAAGGGGCATTAAGTCACATCCTAGACCACTGAAATTCCCCAAAATATTTTTGGCACAAAAAATGCATCCTACAACCCTGAAACGTCAGAAAATGTTGGCAGCTCAAAAAAAGGACTTAAAATGCTTCTTAGGCCTGCACAAATGTTGAAAACTTTGGAAGCTGAAAAAAGAGGTTAACAGGCATCCTAGACCCCCTAAAGTCCAGAAAATGTTGGTGGGCCAAAATCTGTGTCAGAGAGCTCTGAATGTCCCAAAAACATTTGCAGCCTCAAAGGGGCATTAACTCGCATCCTAGACCACTGAAATTTCCAAAAATATTTTTGGTACGAAAAATGCATCCTACACCCCTGAAGCTCAGAATATGTTAGCAGCCCAAAAAAGGCCTTAAAATACATTTTAGGCCTCCAAAAATGTTGAAAACTTTGAAGGACCAAAAAAGGGGTTTACAGGCATCCTAGACACCCTAAAGTCCAGAAAATGTTGGTGGCCCAAAAACAGTGTCAGAGAGCTCTGAATGTCTCAAAAAGATTTGTAGCCGAAAGGGACATTAAGTCGCATCCTAGACCACTGAAATTCCCCAAAATATTTTTGGCACAAAAAATGCATCCTACACCCCTGAAGCTCAGAATATGTTAGCAGCCCAAAAACGGCCTTAAAATGCATTTTAGGCCTGCAAAAATGTTGAAAACCTTGGAGGGCAAAAAAAGGGGTTTACAGGCATCCTAGACCCCCTAAAGTCCAGAAAATGTTGGTGGCCCAAAAACAGTGTCAGAGAGCTCTGAATGTCCCAAAAACATGTGCAGCCTGAAAGGGGCATTAAGCCGCATCCTACATCACTAAAACTCCCCAAAATATTTTTGGCACGAAAAATGCATCCTACACCCCTGAAAGTTCTGAAAATGTTAGCAGCCCAAAAATGCCTTAAAATGCATCTTAGGCCTGCAAAAATGTAGAAAACTTTGGAGGTGGAAAAAAGGGGTTTAGAGGCATCCTAGACCCCCTAAAGTCCAGAAAATGGTTGTGGCTCAAGAATGGTGTCAGAGAGCCCTGAATGTCCCAAAAACATTTGCAGCCTGAAAGGGGCATTGACCTGCATCCTAGACCACTAAAATTCCCAAAAATATTTTTGCCACGAAAAATGCATCCTACACCCCTGAAAGCTCGAATATGTTAGCAGCCCAAAAAAGGCCTTAAAATGCATTTTAGGCCTGCAAAAATGTTGAAAACTTTGGAGGCCCAAAAAAGGGGTTTACAGGCATCCTAGACCCCCTAAAGTCCAGAAAATGTTGGTGGGCCAAAATCTGTGTCAGAGAGCTCTGAATGTCCCAAAAACATTTGCAGCCTCAAAGGGGCATTAACCTGCATCCTAGACCACTGAAATTCCCAAAAATATTTTTGGCACGAAAAATGCATCCTACACCCCTGAAAGCTCGAATATTTTAGCAGCCCAAAAACGGCCTTAAAATACATTTTAGGCCTGCAAAAATGTTGAAAACTTTGGAGGCCCAAAAAAGGGGTTTACAGGCAATCTAGGCCCCCTAAAGTCCAGAAAATGTTGGTGGCCCAAAAACAGTGTCAGAGAGCTCTGAATGTCCCAAAACGATTTGCAGCCTGAAAGGGGCATTAAGTCGCATCCTGGACCACCGAAATTCCCCAAAATATTTTTGGCACAAAAAATGCATCCTACAACCCTGAAAGATCAGAAAATGTTGGCAGCTCAAAAAAAGGACTTAAAATGCTTCTTAGGCCTGCACAAATGTTGAAAACTTCAGAGGCCGAAAAAAGGGGTTTACAGGCATCCTAGACCCCCTAAAGTCCAGAAAATGTTGGTGGCCCAAAAACAGTGTCAGAGAGCTCTGAATGTCCCAAAAACATTTGCAGCCTGAAAGGGGCAGTAACCCGCATCCCAGACCACTGAAATTCCCAAAAATATTTTTGGCACAGAAAATGCATCCTACACCCCTGAAAGCTCAGAATATGTTAGCAGCCCAAAAAAGGCCTTCAAATGCATTTTAGGCCTGCAAAAATGTTGAAAACTTTGGAGGCCCAAAAAAGGGGTTTACAGGCATCCTAGACCCCCTAAAGTCCAGAAAATGTTGGTGGCCCAAAAACAGTGTCAGAGAGCTGTGAATGTCCCAAAACGATTTGCAGCCTGAAAGGGGCATTAAGTCGCATCCTAGACCACTGAAATTCCCCAAAATATTTTTGGCACAAAAAATGCATCCTACAACCCTGAAAGATCAGAAAATGTTGGCAGCTCAAAAAAAGGACTTAAAATGCTTCTTAGGCCTGCACAAATGTTGAAAACTTTGGAGGCTGAAAAAAGGGGTTAACAGGCATCCTAGACCCCCTAAAGTCCAGAAAATGTTGGTGGGCCAAAATCTGTGTCAGAGAGCTCTGAATGTCCCAAAAACATTTGCAGCCTCAAAGGGGCATTAACCCGTATCCTAGACCACTGAAATTCCGAAAAATATTTTTGGCACGAAAAATGCATCCTACACCCCTGAAGCTCAGAATATGTTAGCAGCCCAAAAACGGCCTTAAAATGCATTTTAGGCCTGCAAAAATGTTGAAAACTTTGAAGGACCAAAAATGGTGTTTACAGGCATCCTAGACCCCCTAAAGTCCAGAAAATGTTGGTGGCCCAAAAAGAGGGTCAGAGAGCTCTGAATGTCCCAAAAACATTTGCAGAGTGAAAGGGGCATTAACCCGCATCCTAGAACGCTGAAATTCCCCAAAATATTTTTGGCACGAAAAATCCATCCTACAACCCTGAAAGTTCAGAAAATGTTGCAAGCTCAAAAAAAGGACTTAAAATGCATCGCAGGCATGCAAAAATGTAGAAAACTTTGGCGGCCCAAAAAGGGGTTTACAGGCATCCTAAACCACCTAAAGTCCAGAAAATGTTGGGGGGCCAAAATCTGTGTCAGAGAGCTCTGAATGTCCCAAAAACACTTGCAGCCTGAAAGTGGCACTAACCAACATCCCAGACCACTGAAATTCCCAAAAATATTTTTGGCATGAAAAAGGCATCCTACACCCCTGAAAGTTCAGAAAATGTTGGCAGCTCAAAAAAAGGACTTAAAATGCATCTTAAGCCTGCAAAAATGTTGAAAACTTTGGCGGCCCAAAAAAGGGGTTTACAGGCATCCTAGACCCCCTAAAGTCCAAAAAATGGTGGTGGGCCAAAATCGGTGTCAGAGAGCTCTGAATGTCCCAAAAACATGTGCAGCCTGAAACGGGCATTAAGCCGCATCCTATATCACTGAAATTCCCCAAAATATTTTTGGCACGAAAAATGCAGCCTATACCCCTGAAGCTCCGAATATGTTAGCAGCCCAAAAAAGGCCTTAAAATGCATTTCAGGCCTGCAAAAATGTTGAAAAGTTTGGAGGCCCAAAAAAGGGGTTTACAGGCATCCTAGACCCCCTAAAGTCCAGAAAATGTTGGTGGGCCAAAATCTGTGTCAGCGAGCTCTGAATACCCCAAAAACATTTGCAGAGTGAAAGGGGCATTCACCTGCATCCTAGACCACTGAAATTCCCAAAAATATTTTTGGCACAAAAAATGCATACTACACCCCTGAAAGATCAGAAAATGTTGGCAGCTCAAAAAAGGACTTAAAATGCATCTTAAGCCTGCAAAAACGTTGAAAACTTTGGAGGTGGAAAAAAGGGGTTTACAGGCATCCTAGACCCCCTAAAGTCCAGAAAATGTTGGTGGCCCAAAAATGGTGTCAGAGAGTCCTGAATGTCCCAAAAATATTTGCAGCCTGAAAGGGGCAGTAACCCGCATCCCAGACCACTGAAATTCCCAAAAATATTTTTGGCACAAAAAATGCATACTACACCCCTGAAAGATCAGAAAATGTTGGAAGCTCAAAAAAAGGACTTAAAATGCATCTTAGGCCTGCGAAAATGTTGAAAACTTTGGAGGCCCAAAAAAGGGGTTTACAGGCAACCTAGACCCCATAAAGTCCAGAAAATGTTGGTGGCCCAAAAACAGTGTCAGAGAGCTCTGAATGTCCCAAAACGATTTGCAGCCTGAAAGGGGCATTAAGTCGAATCCTAGACCACTGAAATTCCCCAAAATATTTTTGGCACAAAAAATGCATCCTACAACCCTGAAAGATCAGAAAATGTTGGCAGCTCAAAAAAAGGACTTAAAATGCTTCTTAGGCCTGCACAAATGTTGAAAACTTTGGAGGCTGAAAAAAGGGGTTAACAGGCATCCTAGACCCCCTAAAGTCCAGAAAATGTTGGTGGGCCAAAATCTGTGTCAGAGAGCTCTAAATGTCCCAAAAACATTTGAAGCCTCAAAGGGGCATTAACCCGCATCCTAGACCATTGAAATTCCCAAAAATATTTTTGGCACGAAAAATGCATCCTACACCCCTGAAGCTCAGAATATGTTAGCAGCCCAAAAACGGCCTTAAAATGCATTTTAGGCCTGCAAAAATGTTGAAAACTTTGAAGGACCAAAAAAGGGGTTTACAGGCATCCTAGACACCCTAAAGTCCAGAAAATGTTGGTGGACCAAAAACAGTGTCAGAGAACGCTAAATGTCTCAAAAGGATTTGTAGCCCGAAAGGGGCATTAAGCCACATCCTAGATCACTGGAATTCCCCAAAATATTTTTGGCACGAAAAATGCATACTACACCACTGAAGCTCAGAATATGTTAGCAGCCCAAAAACTGCCTTAAAATGCATTTTAGGCCTGCAAAAATGTTGAAAACTTTGAAGGACCAAAAAAGGGTTTTACAGGCATCCTAGACACCCTAAAGTCCAGAAAATGTTGGTGGCCACAGAATGGTGTCAGAGATCCCTGAATGTCCAAAAAACATTTGCAGAATGAAAGGGGCATTAAGCCGCATGCTAGACCACTCAAATTCCCCAAAATATTTTTGGCACGAAAAATGCAACCTATACCCCTGAAGCTCAGAATATGTTAGCAGCCCAAAAAAGGCCTTAAAATGCATGTTAGGCCTGCAAAAATGTTGAAAACTTTGGAGGCCCAAAAAAGGGGTTGACAGGCATCCTAGACCCCCTAAAGTCCAGAAAATGTTGGTGGCCTAAAAACAGTGTCAGAGAGCTCTGAATGTCCCAAAAACATTTGCAGCCTGAAAGGGGCATTAACCCACATCCTAGACCACAGAAATGTTCAAAAATATTTTTGGCCAGAAAAATCCATCCTACAACCCTGAAAGTTCAGAAAATGTTGGAAGCTCAGAAAAAGGCCTTAAAATGCATTTCAGGCCTGCAAAAATGTTGAAAAGTTTGGAGGCACACAAAAGGGGTTTACAGGCATCCTATACCCCCTAAAGTCGGGACAATGTTGGTGGGCCAAAAACTGTGTCAGAGAGCTCTGAATGTCCCAAAAACATGTGCAGCCTGAAAGGGGCATTAAGCCGCATCCTACATCACTAAAACTCCCCAAAATATTTTTGGCACGAAAAATGCATACTACACCCCTGAAAGTTCTGAAAATGTTAGCAGCCCAAAAATGCCTTAAAATGCATCTTAGGCCTGCAAAAATGTAGAAAACTTTGGAGGTGGAAAAAAGGGGTTTAGAGGCATCCTAGACCCCCTAAAGTCCAGAAAATGGTTGTGGCTCAAGAATGGTGTCAGAGAGCCCTGAATGTCCCAAAAACATTTGCAGCCTGAAAGGGGCATTGACCTGCATCCTAGACCACTGAAATTCCCAAAAATATTTTTGCCACGAAAAATGCATCCTACACCCCTGAAAGCTCGAATATTTTAGCAGCCCAAAAAAGGCCTTAAAATGCATTTTAGGCCTGCAAAAATGATGAAAACTTTGGAGGCCCAAAAAAGGGGTTTAAAGGCATCCTAGACCCCCTAAAGTCCAGAAAATGTAGGTGGGCCAAAATCTGTGTCAGAGAGCTCTGAATGTCCCAAAAACATTTGCAGCCTCAAAGGGGGATTAACCTGCATCCTAGACCACTGAAATTCCCAAAAATATTTTTGGCACGAAAAATGCATCCTACACCCCTGAAAGCTCGAATATTTTAGCAGCCCAAAAACGGCCTTAAAATACATTTTAGGCCTGCAAAAATGTTGAAAATTTTGGAGGCCCAAAAAAGGGGTTTACAGGCAATCTAGGCCCCCTAAAGTCCAGAAAATGTTGGTGGCCCAAAAACAGTGTCAGAGAGCTCTGAATGTCCCAAAACGATTTGCAGCCTGAAAGGGGCATTAAGTCGCATCCTGGACCACTGAAATTCCCCAAAATATTTTTGGCACAAAAAATGCATCCTACAACCCTGAAAGATCAGAAAATGTTGGCAGCTCAAAAAAAGGACTTAAAATGCTTCTTAGGCCTGCACAAATGTTGAAAACTTCGGAGGCCGAAAAAAGGGGTTTACAGGCATCCTAGACCCCCTAAAGTTCAGAAAATGTTGGTGGGACAAAATCTGTGTCAGAGAGCTCTGAATGTCCCAAAAACATTTGCAGCCTCAAAGGGGCATTAACTCACATCCTAGACCACTGAAATTCCCAAAAATATTTTTGGCACGAAAAATGCATTCCTACACCCCAGAAGCTCAGAATATGTTAGCAGCCCAAAAACGGCCTTAAAATACATTTTAGGCCTGCAAAAATATTTTAAACTTTGAAGGACCAAAAAAGGGGTTTACAGGCATCCTAGACACCATAAAGTCCAGAAAATGTTGGTGGCCCAAAAACAGTGTCATAGAGCTCTGAATGTCCCAAAACATTTGCAGCCTGAAAGGGGCATTAAGTCGCACCCTGGACCACTGAAATTCCCCAAAATATTTTTGGCACAAAAAATTCACCCTACACCCCTGAAAGCTCAGAATATGTTAGCAGCACAAAAAAGGCCTTAAAATGCATGTTAGGCCTGCAAAAATGTTGAAAACTTTGGAGGCCCAAAAAAGGGGTTGACAGGCATCCTAGACCCCCTAAAGTCCAGAAAATGTTGGTGGCCCAAAATCAGTGTCAGAGAGCTCTGAATGTCCCAAAACGATTTGCAGCCTGAAAGGGGCATTAAGTCACATCCTAGACCACTGAAATTCCCCAAAATAATTTTGGCACAAAAAATGCATCCTACAACCCTGAAACGTCAGAAAATGTTGGCAGCTCAAAAAAAGGACTTAAAATGCTTCTTAGGCCTGCACAAATGTTGAAAACTTTGGAAGCTGAAAAAAGAGGTTAACAGGCATCCTAGACCCCCTAAAGTCCAGAAAATGTTGGTGGGCCAAAATCTGTGTCAGAGAGCTCTGAATGTCCCAAAAACATTTGCAGCCTCAAAGGGGCATTAACTCGCATCCTAGACCACTGAAATTTCCAAAAATATTTTTGGTACGAAAAATGCATCCTACACCCCTGAAGCTCAGAATATGTTAGCAGCCCAAAAAAGGCCTTAAAATACATTTTAGGCCTCCAAAAATGTTGAAAACTTTGAAGGACCAAAAAAGGGGTTTACAGGCATCCTAGACACCCTAAAGTCCAGAAAATGTTGGTGGCCCAAAAACAGTGTCAGAGAGCTCTGAATGTCTCAAAAAGATTTGTAGCCGAAAGGGACATTAAGTCGCATCCTAGACCACTGAAATTCCCCAAAATATTTTTGGCACAAAAAATGCATCCTACACCCCTGAAGCTCAGAATATGTTAGCAGCCCAAAAACGGCCTTAAAATGCATTTTAGGCCTGCAAAAATGTTGAAAACCTTGGAGGGCAAAAAAAGGGGTTTACAGGCATCCTAGACCCCCTAAAGTCCAGAAAATGTTGGTGGCCCAAAAACAGTGTCAGAGAGCTCTGAATGTCCCAAAAACATGTGCAGCCTGAAAGGGGCATTAAGCCGCATCCTACATCACTAAAACTCCCCAAAATATTTTTGGCACGAAAAATGCATCCTACACCCCTGAAAGTTCTGAAAATGTTAGCAGCCCAAAAATGCCTTAAAATGCATCTTAGGCCTGCAAAAATGTAGAAAACTTTGGAGGTGGAAAAAAGGGGTTTAGAGGCATCCTAGACCCCCTAAAGTCCAGAAAATGGTTGTGGCTCAAGAATGGTGTCAGAGAGCCCTGAATGTCCCAAAAACATTTGCAGCCTGAAAGGGGCATTGACCTGCATCCTAGACCACTGAAATTCCCAAAAATATTTTTGCCACGAAAAATGCATCCTACACCCCTGAAAGCTCGAATATGTTAGCAGCCCAAAAAAGGCCTTAAAATGCATTTTAGGCCTGCAAAAATGTTGAAAACTTTGGAGGCCCAAAAAAGGGGTTTACAGGCATCCTAGACCCCCTAAAGTCCAGAAAATGTTGGTGGGCCAAAATCTGTGTCAGAGAGCTCTGAATGTCCCAAAAACATTTGCAGCCTCAAAGGGGCATTAACCTGCATCCTAGACCACTGAAATTCCCAAAAATATTTTTGGCACGAAAAATGCATCCTACACCCCTGAAAGCTTGAATATTTTAGCAGCCCAAAAACGGCCTTAAAATACATTTTAGGCCTGCAAAAATGTTGAAAACTTTGGAGGCCCAAAAAAGGGGTTTACAGGCAATCTAGGCCCCCTAAAGTCCAGAAAATGTTGGTGGCCCAAAAACAGTGTCAGAGAGCTCTGAATGTCCCAAAACGATTTGCAGCCTGAAAGGGGCATTAAGTCGCATCCTGGACCACCGAAATTCCCCAAAATATTTTTGGCACAAAAAATGCATCCTACAACCCTGAAAGATCAGAAAATGTTGGCAGCTCAAAAAAAGGACTTAAAATGCTTCTTAGGCCTGCACAAATGTTGAAAACTTCAGAGGCCGAAAAAAGGGGTTTACAGGCATCCTAGACCCCCTAAAGTCCAGAAAATGTTGGTGGCCCAAAAACAGTGTCAGAGAGCTCTGAATGTCCCAAAAACATTTGCAGCCTGAAAGGGGCAGTAACCCGCATCCCAGACCACTGAAATTCCCAAAAATATTTTTGGCACAGAAAATGCATCCTACACCCCTGAAAGCTCAGAATATGTTAGCAGCCCAAAAAAGGCCTTCAAATGCATTTTAGGCCTGCAAAAATGTTGAAAACTTTGGAGGCCCAAAAAAGGGGTTTACAGGCATCCTAGACCCCCTAAAGTCCAGAAAATGTTGGTGGCCCAAAAACAGTGTCAGAGAGCTGTGAATGTCCCAAAACGATTTGCAGCCTGAAAGGGGCATTAAGTCGCATCCTAGACCACTGAAATTCCCCAAAATATTTTTGGCACAAAAAATGCATCCTACAACCCTGAAAGATCAGAAAATGTTGGCAGCTCAAAAAAAGGACTTAAAATGCTTCTTAGGCCTGCACAAATGTTGAAAACTTTGGAGGCTGAAAAAAGGGGTTAACAGGCATCCTAGACCCCCTAAAGTCCAGAAAATGTTGGTGGGCCAAAATCTGTGTCAGAGAGCTCTGAATGTCCCAAAAACATTTGAAGCCTCAAAGGGGCATTAACCCGCATCCTAGACCATTGAAATTCCCAAAAATATTTTGGGCACGAAAAATGCATCCTACACCCCTGAAGCTCAGAATATGTTAGCAGCCCAAAAACGGCCTTAAAATGCATTTTAGGCCTGCAAAAATGTTGAAAACTTTGAAGGACCAAAAAAGGGGTTTACAGGCATCCTAGACACCCTAAAGTCCAGAAAATGTTGGTGGACCAAAAACAGGGTCAGAGAACTCTGAATGTCTCAAAAAGATTTGTAGCCCGAAAGGGGCATTAAGTCGCATCCCAGACCACTGAAATTCCCCAAAATATTTTTGGCACGAAAAATGCAACCTATACCCCCGAAGCTCAGAATATGTTAGCAGCCCAAAAAAGGCCTTAAAATGTATTTTAGGCCTGAAAAAATGTTGAAAACTTTGGAGCCCCACAAAAGGGGTTTACAGGCATCCTAGACCCCCTAAAGTCCAGAAAATGTTGGTGGACCAAAAACAGTGTCAGAGAACGCTAAATGTCTCAAAAGGATTTGTAGCCCGAAAGGGACATTAAGTCGCATCCTAGACCACTGAAATTCCCCAAAATATTTTTGGCATGAAAAATTCATCCTACACCCCTGAAAGCTCAGAATATGTTAGCAGCCCAAAAAAGGCCTTAAAATGCATGTTAGGCCTGCAAAAATGTTGAAAACTTTGGAGGCCCAAAAAAGGGGTTTACAGGCATCCTAGACCCCCTAAAGTCCAGAAAATGTTGGTGGCCCAAAAACAGTGTCAGAGAGCTCTGAATGTCCCAAAAACATTTGCAGCCTGAAAAGGGCACTAACCCACATCCCAGACCACTGAAATTCCCAAAAATATCTTTGCCACAAAAAATGCATCCTACAACCCTGAAAGTTCAGAAAATGTTGGCAGCTCAATAAAAGGACTTAAAATGCATCTTAAGCCTGAAAAATGTTGAAAACTTTGGAGGCCCAAAAAAGGGGTTTACAGGCATCCTAGACCCCCTTAAGTTCAGAAAATGTTGGTGGGACAAAATCGGTGTCAGAGAGCTCTGAATGTCCCAAAAACATGTGCAGCCTGAAAGGGGCATTAAGCCGCATCCTAGATCACTGAAATTCCCCAAAATATTTTTGACACGAAAAATGCAACCTATACCACTGAAGCTCAGAATATGTTAGCAGCCCAAAAAAGGCCTTAAAATGCATTTTAGGCCTGCGAAAATGTTGAAATCTTTGGAGGCCCAAAAAAGGGGTTTACAGGCATCCTAGACCCCCTAAAGTCCAGAAAATGATGGTGGCCCAAAAACAGTGTCAGAGAGCTCTGAATGTCCCAAAATGATTTGCAGCCTGAAAGGGGCATTAAGTCGCATCCTAGACCACTGAAATTCCCCAAAATATTTTTGGCACAAAAAATGCATCCTACAACCCTGAAAGATCAGAAAATGTTGGCAGCTCAAAAAAAGGACTTAAAATGCTTCTTAGGCCTGCACAAATGTTGAAAACCTCGGAGGCCGAAAAAAGGGGTTTACATGCATCCTAGACCCCCTAAAGTCCAGAAAATGTTGGTGGGCCAAAATCTGTGTCAGAGAGCTCTGAATGTCCCAAAAACATTTGCAGCCTCAAAGGGGCATTAACCCGTATCCTAGACCACTGAAATTCCGAAAAATATTTTTGGCACGAAAAATGCATCCTACACCCCTGAAGCTCAGAATATGTTAGCAGCCCAAAAACGGCCTTAAAATGCATTTTAGGCCTGCAAAAATGTTGAAAACTTTGAAGGACCAAAAATGGTGTTTACAGGCATCCTAGACCCCCTAAAGTCCAGAAAATGTTGGTGGCCCAAAAAGAGGGTCAGAGAGCTCTGAATGTCCCAAAAACATTTGCAGAGTGAAAGGGGCATTAACCCGCATCCTAGAACACTGAAATTCCCCAAAATATTTTTGGCACGAAAAATCCATCCTACAACCCTGAAAGTTCAGAAAATGTTGCAAGCTCAAAAAAAGGACTTAAAATGCATCGCAGGCATGCAAAAATGTAGAAAACTTTGGCGGCCCAAAAAGGGGTTTACAGGCATCCTAAACCACCTAAAGTCCAGAAAATGTTGGGGGGCCAAAATCTGTGTCAGAGAGCTCTGAATGTCCCAAAAACACTTGCAGCCTGAAAGTGGCACTAACCAACATCCCAGACCACTGAAATTCCCAAAAATATTTTTGGCATGAAAAAGGCATCCTACACCCCTGAAAGTTCAGAAAATGTTGGCAGCTCAAAAAAAGGACTTAAAATGCATCTTAAGCCTGCAAAAATGTTGAAAACTTTGGCGGCCCAAAAAAGGGGTTTACAGGCATCCTAGACCCCCTAAAGTCCAAAAAATGGTGGTGGGCCAAAATCGGTGTCAGAGAGCTCTGAATGTCCCAAAAACATGTGCAGCCTGAAACGGGCATTAAGCCGCATCCTATATCACTGAAATTCCCCAAAATATTTTTGGCACGAAAAATGCAGCCTATACCCCTGAAGCTCCGAATATGTTAGCAGCCCAAAAAAGGCCTTAAAATGCATTTCAGGCCTGCAAAAATGTTGAAAAGTTTGGAGGCCCAAAAAAGGGGTTTACAGGCATCCTAGACCCCCTAAAGTCCAGAAAATGTTGGTGGGCCAAAATCTGTGTCAGCGAGCTCTGAATACCCCAAAAACATTTGCAGAGTGAAAGGGGCATTCACCTGCATCCTAGACCACTGAAATTCCCAAAAATATTTTTGGCACAAAAAATGCATACTACACCCCTGAAAGATCAGAAAATGTTGGCAGCTCAAAAAAGGACTTAAAATGCATCTTAAGCCTGCAAAAACGTTGAAAACTTTGGAGGTGGAAAAAAGGGGTTTACAGGCATCCTAGACCCCCTAAAGTCCAGAAAATGTTGGTGGCCCAAAAATGGTGTCAGAGAGTCCTGAATGTCCCAAAAATATTTGCAGCCTGAAAGGGGCAGTAACCCGCATCCCAGACCACTGAAATTCCCAAAAATATTTTTGGCACAAAAAATGCATACTACACCCCTGAAAGATCAGAAAATGTTGGAAGCTCAAAAAAAGGACTTAAAATGCATCTTAGGCCTGCGAAAATGTTGAAAACTTTGGAGGCCCAAAAAAGGGGTTTACAGGCATCCTAGACCCCCTAAAGTCCAGAAAATGTTGGTGGCCCAAAAACAGTGTCAGAGAGCTCTGAATGTCCCAAAAACATTTGCAGCCTGAAAGTGGCACTAACCCACATCCCAGACCACTGAAATTCCCAAAAATATTTTTGGCATGAAAAATGCATCCTACAACCCTGAAAGATCAGAAAATGTTGGCAGCTCAAAAAAAGGACTTAAAATGCTTTTTAGGCCTGCAAAAATGTTGAAAAATTTGGAGGCCCAAAAAAGGGGTTTACAGGCATCCTAGACCCCTAAAGTCCAGAAAATGTTGGTGGGCCAAAATCTGTGTCAGAGAGCTCTGAATGTCCCAAAAACATTTGCAGCCTCAAAGGGGCATTAACCCGCATCCTAGACCACTGAAATTCCCAAAAATATTTTTGGCACGAAAAATGCATCCTACACCCCTGAAGCTCAGAATATGTTAGCAGCCCAAAATCGGCCTTAAAATGCATTTTAGGCCTGCAAAAATGTTGAAAACTTTGAAGGACCAAAAAAGGGGTTTACAGGCATCCTAGACACCCTAAAGTCCAGAAAATGTTGGTGGCCAAAAAATGGTGTCAGAGAGCCCTGAATGTCTCAAAAATATTTGTAGCCCGAAAGGGACATTAAGTCGCATCCTAAACCACTGAAATTCCCCAAAATATTTTGGCACGAAAAATTCATCCTACACCCCTGAAAGCTCAGAATATGTTAGCAGCCCAAAAAAGGCCTTAAAATGCATGTTAGGCCTGCAAAAATGTTGAAAACTTTGGAGGCCCAAAAAAGGGGTTTACAGGCATCCTAGACCCCCTAAAGTCCAGAAAATGTTGGTGGCCCAAAAACAGTGTCAGAGAGCTCTGAATGTCCCAAAAACATTTGCAGCCTGAAAGTGGCACTAACCCACATCCCAGACCACTGAAATTCCCAAAAATATTTTTGGCATGAAAAATGCATCCTACAACCCTGAAAGATCAGAAAATGTTGGCAGCTCAAAAAAAGGACTTAAAATGCTTTTTAGGCCTGCAAAAATGTTGAAAAATTTGGAGGCCCAAAAAAGGGGTTTACAGGCATCCTAGACCCCTAAAGTCCAGAAAATGTTGGTGGGCCAAAATCTGTGTCAGAGAGCTCTGAATGTCCCAAAAACATTTGCAGCCTCAAAGGGGCATTAACCCGCATCCTAGACCACTGAAATTCCCAAAAATATTTTTGGCACGAAAAATGCATCCTACACCCCTGAAGCTCAGAATATGTTAGCAGCCCAAAATCGGCCTTAAAATGCATTTTAGGCCTGCAAAAATGTTGAAAACTTTGAAGGACCAAAAAAGGGGTTTACAGGCATCCTAGACACCCTAAAGTCCAGAAAATGTTGGTGGCCAAAAAATGGTGTCAGAGAGCCCTGAATGTCTCAAAAATATTTGTAGCCCGAAAGGGACATTAAGTCGCATCCTAAACCACTGAAATTCCCCAAAATATTTTGGCACGAAAAATTCATCCTACACCCCTGAAAGCTCAGAATATGTTAGCAGCCCAAAAAAGGCCTTAAAATGCATGTTAGGCCTGCAAAAATGTTGAAAACTTTGAAGGACCAAAAAAGGGGTTTACAGGCATCCTAGACACCCTAAAGTCCAGAAAATGTTGGTGGCCCAAAAAGAGGGTCAGAGAGCTCTGAATGTCCCAAGAGCTCTGAATGTCCCAAAAACATTTGCAGAGTGAAAGGGGCATTAACCCGCATCCTAGAACACTGAAATTCCCCAAAATATTTTTGGCATGAAAAATCCATCCTACAACGCTGAAAGTTCAGAAAATGTTGGAAGCTCAAAAAAAGGACTTAAAATGCATCTTAGGCCTGCGAAAATGTTGAAAACTTTGGAGGCCCAAAAAAGGGGTTTACAGGCATCCTAGACCCCCTAAAGTCCAGAAAATGTTGGTGCGCCAAAATCTGTGTCAGAGAGCTCTGAATGTCCCAAAAACATTTGCAGCCTGAAAGGGGCATTAACCCACATCCTAGACCACAGAAATGTCCAAAAATATTTTTGGCCAGAAAAATGCATACTACACCCCTGAAAGTTCTGAAAATGTTAGCAGCCCAAAAATGCCTTAAAATGCATCGTAGGCATGCAAAAATGTAGAAAACTTTGGAGGCCCAAAAAGGGGTTTACAGGCATCCTAGACCCCCTAAAGTCCAGAAAATGTTGGTGGCCCAAAAACAGTGTCAGAGAGCTCTGAATGTCCCAAAAACATTTGCAGCCTGAAAAGGGCACTAACCCACATCCCAGACCACTGAAATTCCCAAAAATATTTTTGCCACAAAAAATGCATCCTACAACCCTAAAAGTTCAGAAAATGGTGGCAGCTCAAAAAAAGGACTTAAAATGCATTTTAAGCCTGCAAAAATGTTGAAAACTTTGGCGGCCCAAAAAAGGGGTTTACAGGCATCCTAGACCCCCTAAAGTCCACAAAATGTTGGTGGGCCAAAATCGGTGTCAGAGAGCTCTGAATGTCCCAAAAACATGCACAGCCTGAGGGGCATTAATCCGCATCCTAGACCACTGGAATTCCCCAAAATATTTTTGGCACGAAAAATGCAACCGATATCCCTGAAGCTCAGAATATGTTAGCAGCCCAAAAAAGGCTTTAAAATGCATTTCAGGCCTGCAAAAATGTTGAAAAGTTTGGAGGCCCAAAAAAGGGGCTTACAGGCATCCTAGACCCCCTAAAGTCCAGAAAATGTTGGTGGCCCAAAATCTGTGTCAGAGAGCTCTGAATACCCCAAAAACATTTGCAGAGTCAAAGGGGCATCACCTGCATCCTAGACCACTGAAATTCCCAACAATATTTTTGGCATAAAAAATGCATACTACACCCCTGAAAGTTCTGAAAATGTTAGCAGCCCAAAAATGCCTTAAAATGCATCTTAGGCCTGCAAAAATGTAGAAAACTTTGGAGGTGGAAAAAAGGGGTTTAGAGGCATCTAGACCCCCTAAAGTCCAGAAAATGGTTGTGGCCCAAAAATGGTGTCAGAGAGCTCTGAATGTCCCAAAAACATGTGCAGCCTGAGGGGCATTAAGCCGCATCCTAGATCACTGAAATTCCCCAAAATATTTTTGGCACGAAAAATTCATCCTACACCCCTGAAAGCTCAGAATATGTTAGCAGCCCAAAAAAGGCCTTCAAATGCATTTTAGGCCTGCGAAAATGTTAAAAACTTTGGAGGCCCAAAAAAGGGGTTTACAGGCATCCTAGACCCCCTAAAGTTCAGAAAATGTTGGTGGGACAAAATCAGTGTCAGAGAGCTCTGAATGTCCCAAAAACATGTGCAGCCTGAAAGGGGCATTAAGCCGCATCCTAGATCACTGAAATTCCCCAAAGAAATGCATCCTACAACCCTGAAAGATCAGAAAATGTTGGCAGCTCAAAAAAAGGACTTAAAATGCTTCTTAGGCCTGCACAAATGTTGAAAACTTCGGAGGCCGAAAAAATGGGTTTACATGCATCCTAGACCCCCTAAAGTCCAGAAAATGTTGGTGGGCCAAAATCTGTGTCAGAGAGCTCTGAATGTCCCAAAAACATTTGCAGCCTCAAAGGGGCATTAACCCGTATCCTAGACCACTGAAATTCCGAAAAATATTTTTGGCACGAAAAATGCATCCTACACCCCTGAAGCTCAGAATATGTTAGCAGCCCAAAAACGGCCTTAAAATGCATTTTAGGCCTGCAAAAATGTTGAAAACTTTGAAGGACCAGAAAAGGGGTTTACAGGCATCCTAGACACCCTAAAGTCCAGAAAATGTTGGTGGCCAAAAAATGGTGTCAGAGAGCCCTGAATGTCTCAAAAAGATTTGTAGCCCGAAAGGGACATTAAGTCGCATCCTAAACCACTGAAATTCCCCAAAATATTTTGGCACGAAAAATTCATCCTACACCCCTGAAAGCTCAGAATATGTTAGCAGCCCAAAAAAGGCCTTAAAATGCATGTTAGGCCTGCAAAAATGTTGAAAACTTTGAAGGACCAAAAAAGGGGTTTACAGGCATCCTAGACACCCTAAAGTCCAGAAAATGTTGGTGGCCCAAAAAGAGGGTCAGAGAGCTCTGAATGTCCCAAGAGCTCTGAATGTCCCAAAAACATTTGCAGAGTGAAAGGGGCATTAACCCACATCAGTGGCGGCTGCTTACTTAGGGCGGGGGGGCGCCGCCCCCCCCTCCCCACCACAGAAAGAAGAAGAGACAACTCTTTTTGCTGTGCTGGAATTAATTTAATCAATTTTTGCAGAGCGGCAGATTATTTATTTATTAATCTGCCGCTATGTCTGCAGTATGCTGGGCTGCCAGGCCTGCTCCTGCCCAACCTAGAGCAGCGGGGCGCGTCCGGATCTACGTAGACTACGTCCATATTCTACCATGTAGAGTGCGTGGAGCTCTGAGCTCCACGCACTTTACGTATCCCATTCCCACATTTGGGAGGCTGTCGGGGCGGTGGAATGGTGGCCCCTCACTGTCGGTATTCTGCGCAAACAGCGCAGCAGTAGAGGAAACCTGACTCCTGTGCTAGCATTGCAGGCCATGCAGGACCATAGCAACAGGTTGTGTTGGATTGTCATTGGCTGTCTACCAGCCAATGACAATCCGTGTGGGTGGAGTCGGGTGACGGTCATGGGCACACAGTGTGCCTCACCTTCTTCTCGTTCTTTCCATCTGATCCTAGTTGCTTGCTGGTGTGGTGGTCGAGGACTCGTCGTCGCAGTGACCCAGGCCCAGAACCAGGCCCATCCACGGACGGACGTGTGCTGCTGCAGCCCCAGGTAAGTGAGCATATAAATTGTGTTTGTGTTGGCTTCTTAGTTAAGTGAACTCTTAGTCTTCCATGCCGCATTGGCGAAGAAGACTAAGAGTTTCCTTAACCTTAACTAAAACTGAGATGTAGGCTGAGTGTCCCGCAGCCGCCATTAGGTTTCAGTTAAGGAAACTATTAGTCTTCTAAGAAGACAGTTTCCTTAACTAAAACTTAATGGCGGCCGCGGGACACTTGGCCTACCTCTACCTGACTCTCAGTGAGAGATGTATTCTGTGTCCTCCCGAGTAAAAGACACCAATCATGTTGTCGAGGCCTTGAATGTCTTTTAGCGGCTCAGCGGCTGGCCTGGGTCTCTTCCGTGTGCTATACACTGTCATCGAAGTGACCCAGGTAGCAGTAGCAGTGGTATGTCTAATTATAACTATTTAATTTCTGACTGGAGTCTTTTATGGCCTCAAAGCGGGGATTTAAAAAAGCTCCATGTGAGTGTCTGAGTTGAAAGGGTGCGGCTGTGAGGATCCTGCTTTGCTATTTAACATGAGAGACTTTTCCAGTATAACGTGCGCAGCTTTTGGCAAAGCAGTGCATGCGGTTACCATCAGGCGTCCTTCTGGAGATAGGGAATAGTACAAAGGGCTGGAATATTTTTGGAAATGGTAAATTTTCAGGGAGGCGGATTGGGTATGGAGGAATATATCAGTCACTGAAAGCTGCTGGTGTGAGTTTGTGCGAAATGGGAAGGTAGCGGGTTGAAAGTGCATTTGTTCGCTAATGCACTTGGTGAACCCTGACAAATTAAATTGGGGGTAGGTAAAATGAGTATTACACAGTCTTATATTTGAAGAGCAGGTCTTAAAAGGGGCGCCCGCGGGACCTTAAGTGGCGTGCTTACGAAAACTGCCCTGTGTTTCCATGGCATGGTGCATGTAGAATGTTGAGGGATTTGAATGACCAGCAATGCCGGACACATAGGCAGGGTGGTCCTTCCCGAATCCCGCCAAGCAACTCCCGTCGCACCTTTCACGTCGCTGCTGCAGCTATGCGTAAGTGATGCAACCCTGCACTGCCACTGAAGCCCCTAAGAAGTGCACAAAACGCTATCTAATCTGCCCCAGATCCTACATCATCATTGATAATAATAATAATGATGTACCATCTACATAATAGCCAGTATAATTTAATAGAGTTTAGTGTAATAGCCCTACCCGACAGAGGGAAACTTTTGGGAACATATGTTTTTTGCTTATTTGAACTATATCTAATAAGTTCTTGGCAGACATAGCTTGTGGTGTCTGTTGTGCTCGACAGAACGGTCAGAGCCCCTGTTGACTTGAATTTTATTTAGATGAGTTATTCTTCTGTTCTCCATATGCTGTTTTATGATCTTTTGTAGAGGATGTAGTTTGTGAAGGGTTTGCTTACCCCTCCTCCCCTGTCAGCCCCTCTTTCTCACGGCGGGATGAACCCAGATTTTGTTGATGCAGACAAATGGGGGTTCACGGTTTCCTGGGTTAGGGTCGGGACTGGGAGGCGATTGCTCACATCGATTCATTGGAAGACCAGAAATGCAACGCAAGTTTGAGGTTTATTTTTTGATGAAATGGTGTCTTGGTTAGGAAAATGCATTCTATCAACACTTTTGCTCATTTTAAGAAAAATGTGAATCAAATTGCAAAAGTGTTTGTTAAAGCAAAAGCACACTTTTAAGCAGATATATCTGTTTCCAACACATCTTTGAATTATTTAAGTGCTTTTGTTGAGTGCAGCTGCGCCCACCTTATGGGATATTTCAGAGCCAGGTGAAAGAGAACGGGGGTACAAAGGGCTAGGAGGTACAGTACGTGGGTACAGAGAAGGGGGTGTGGGGGCTAGGAGTGGAAGAGGCCTGAAAGGTAGAGGACAGGGGTTATAGAAAAGGGGAGGGCTAGGAATGTAATAGGCCTGAGAAATAGAAGACCGGGGCCACAGAGAACAGGAGGAGTAGGAGGAGTAGAAGTGGCCTTAGAAGTGAGAGGATGAATGCATATGAATGCCAGTAACAGCATGACAAAATGATATTTTTCCATCATTACTGACTATATAATGATGAATTTCTTTATGCATACATCATAGTACCAGCGATTCTTAATACAAGCTGCTGTAAAATACACCATCACACTTGCACACGTAATAATAATGTACCACCATTAGTAGGTAAAACCTAATGCATTTTATGTCATTTTTCGGTGGGTTTTGGACAGTAAATGGCACATTTTGGAGGCCATTTTTCAAAATGTTTTGCGGGGAGAACCCTCCCACACCCTCCTTGGATGGTGCGGGCTTGCGCGCTGCTTGCACTCGCTCCCAAATTCCACCTGGGAACTTTACGCCCCACCAGCTTTAAAACTCACCAGCCGCCACTGACCCACATCCTAGACCACAGAAATGTCCAAAAATATTTTTGGCCAGAAAAATGCATACTACACCCCTGAAAGTTCTGAAAATGTTAGCAGCCCAAAAATGCCTTAAAATGCATCGTAGGCATGCAAAAATGTAGAAAACTTTGGAGGCCCAAAAAGGGGTTTACAGGCATCCTAGACCCCCTAAAGTCCAGAAAATGTTGGTGGCCCAAAAACAGTGTCAGAGAGCTCTGAATGTCCCAAAAACATTTGCAGCCTGAAAAGGGCACTAACCCACATCCCAGACCACTGAAATTCCCAAAAATATTTTTGCCACAAAAAATGCATCCTACAACCCTAAAAGTTCAGAAAATGGTGGCAGCTCAAAAAAGGACTTAAAATGCATCTTAAGCCTGCAAAAATGTTGAAAACTTTGGCGGCCCAAAAAAGGGGTTTACAGGCATCCTAGACCCCCTAAAGTCCACAAAATGTTGGTGGGCCAAAATCGGTGTCAGAGAGCTCTGAATGTCCCAAAAACATGCACAGCCTGAGGGGCATTAAGCCGCATCCTAGATCACTGGAATTCCCCAAAATATTTTTGGCACGAAAAATGCAACCTATATCCCTGAAGCTCAGAATATGTTAGCAGCCCAAAAAATGCCTTAAAATGCATTTTAGGCCTGTAAAAATGTTGAAAACTTTGGAGGACCAAAAAAGGGGTTTACAGGCATCCTAGACCCCCTAAAGTCCAAAAAATGTTGGTGGGCCAAAATCGGTGTCAGAGAGCTCTGAATGTCCCAAAAACATGTGCAGCCTGAAAGGGGCATTAAGCCGCATCCTAGATCACTGAAATTCCCCAAAATAGTTTTGGCACGAAAAATGCAACCTATACCCCTGAAGCTCAGAATATGTTAGCAGCCCAAAAAATGCCTTAAAATGCATTTTAGGCCTGTAAAAATGTTGAAAAGTTTGGAGGCCCAAAAAAGGGGTTTACAGGCATCCTAGACCCCCTAAAGTCCAGAAAATGTTGGTGGCCCAAAATCTGTGTCAGAGAGCTCTGAATACCCCAAAAACATTTGCAGAGTCAAAGGGGCATCACCTGCATCCTAGACCACTGAAATTCCCAAAAATATTTTTGGCATAAAAAATGCATACTACACCCCTGAAAGTTCTGAAAATGTTAGCAGCCCAAAAATGCCTTAAAATGCATCTTAGGCCTGCAAAAATGTAGAAAACTTTGGAGGTGGAAAAAAGGGGTTTAGAGGCATCTAGACCCCCTAAAGTCCAGAAAATGGTTGTGGCCCAAAAATGGTGTCAGAGAGCTCTGAATGTCCCAAAAACATGTGCAGCCTGAAAGGGACATTAAGCCGCATCCTAGATCACTGAAACTCCTCAAAATATTTTTGGCACGAAAAATGCATACTACACCCCTGAAAGTTCTGAAAATGTTAGCAGCCCAAAAATGCCTTAAAATGCATCTTAAGCCTGCAAAAATGTTGAAAACTTTGGAGGCCCAAAAAAGGGGTTTACAGGCATCCTAGACCCCCTAAAGTCCAGAAAATGTTGGTGGCCCAAAAACAGTGTCAGAGAGCTCTGAATGTCCCAAAAACATGTGCAGCCTGAGGGGCATTAAGCCGCATCCTAGATCACTGAAATTCCCCAAAATATTTTTGGCACGAAAAATGCAACCTATACCCCTGAAGCTCAGAGTATGTTAGCAGCCCAAAAAAGGCCTTAAAATGCATGTTAGGCCTGCAAAAATGTAGAAAACTTTGGAGGCCCAAAAAAGGGGTTTACAGGCATCCTAGACCCCCTAAAGTCCAGAAAATGTTGGTGGCCCAAAAACAGTGTCAGAGAGCTCTGAATGTCCCAAAAACATGTGCAGCCTGAGGGGCATTAAGCCGCATCCTAGATCACTGAAATTCCCCAAAATATTTTTGGCACGAAAAATGCAACCTATACCCCTGAAGCTCAGAATATGTTAGCAGCCCAAAAAGGCCTTAAAATGCATGTTAGGCTTGCAAAAATGTTGAAAACTTTGAAGGCCCAAAAAAGGGGTTTACAGGCATCCTAGACCCCCTAAAGTCCAGAAAATGTTGGTGGCCCAAAAACAGTGTCAGAGAGCTCTGAATGTCCCAAAAACATGTGCAGCCTGAAAGGGGCATTAAGCCGCATCCGAGATCACTGAAATTCCCCAAAATATTTTTGGCACGAAAAATGCAACCTATACCCCTGAAGCTCAGAATATGTTAGCAGCCCAAAAAAGGCCTTCAAATGCATTATAGGCCTGCGAAAATGTTAAAAACTTTGGAGGCCCAAAAAAGGGGTCTACAGGCATCCTAGACCCCCTAAAGTCCAGAAAATGTTGGTGGCCCAAAAACAGTGTCAGAGAGCTCTGAATGTCCCAAAAACATTTGCAGCCTGAAAAAGGCACTAACCCACATACCAGACCACTGAAATTCCCAAAAATATCTTTGCACAAAAAATGCATCCTACAACCCTGAAAGTTCAGAAAATGTTGGCAGCTCAATAAAAGGACTTAAAATGCATCTTAAGCCTGCAAAAATGTTGAAAACTTTGGAGGCCCAAAAAAGGGGTTTACAGGCATCCTAGACCCCCTAAAGTTCAGAAAATGTTGGTGGGACAAAATCGGTGTCAGAGAGCTCTGAATGTCCCAAAAACATGTGCAGCCTGAAAGGGGCATTAAGCCGCATCCTAGATCACTGAAATCCCCCAAAATATTTTTGACACGAAAAATGCAACCTATACCCCTGAAGCTCAGAATATGTTAGCAGCCCAAAAAAGGCCTTAAAATGCATTTTAGGCCTGCGAAAATGTTGAAAACTTTGGAGGCCCAAAAAGGGGTTTACAGGCATTCTAGACCCCATAAAGTCCAGAAAATGTTGGTGGCCCAAAAACAGTGTCAGAGAGCTCTGAATGTCCCAAAACGATTTGCAGCCTGAAAGGGGCATTAAGTCGCATCCTAGACCACTGAAATTCCCCAAAATATTTTTGGCACAAAAAATGCATCCTACAACCCTGAAAGATCAGAAAATGTTGGCAGCTCAAAAAAAGGACTTAAAATGCTTCTTAGGCCTGCACAAATGTTGAAAACTTTGGAGGCTGAAAAAAGGGGTTAACAGGCATCCTAGACCCCCTAAAGTCCAGAAAATGTTGGTGGGCCAAAATCTGTGTCAGAGAGCTCTGAATGTCCCAAAAACATTTGAAGCCTCAAAGGGGCATTAACCCGCATCCTAGACCATTGAAATTCCCAAAAATATTTTTGGCACGAAAAATGCATCCTACACCCCTGAAGCTCAGAATATGTTAGCAGCCCAAAAACGGCCTTAAAATGCATTTTAAGCCTGCAAAAATGTTGAAAACTTTGAAGGACCAAAAAAGGGGTTTACAGGCATCCTAGACACCCTAAAGTCCAGAAAATGTTGGTGGACCAAAAACAGTGTCAGAGAACGCTAAATGTCTCAAAAGGATTTGTAGCCCGAAAGGGGCATTAAGCCACATCCTAGATCACTGGAATTCCCCAAAAAATTTTTGGCACGAAAAATGCATACTACACCACTGAAGCTCAGAATATGTTAGCAGCCCAAAAACTGCCTTAAAATGCATTTTAGGCCTGCAAAAATGTTGAAAACTTTGAAGGACCAAAAAAGGGTTTTACAGGCATCCTAGACACCCTAAAGTCCAGAAAATGTTGGTGGCCACAAAATGGTGTCAGAGAGCCCTGAATGTCCAAAAAACATTTGCAGAATGAAAGGGGCATTAAGCCGCATGCTAGACCACTCAAATTCCCCAAAATATTTTTGGCACGAAAAATGCAACCTATACCCCTGAAGCTCAGAATATGTTAGCAGCCCAAAAAAGGCCTTAAAATGCATGTTAGGCCTGCAAAAATGTTGAAAACTTTGGAGGCCCAAAAAAGGGGTTGACAGGCATCCTAGACCCCCTAAAGTCCAGAAAATGTTGGTGGCCCAAAAACAGTGTCAGAGAGCTCTGAATGTCCCAAAAACATTTGCAGCCTGAAAGGGGCATTAACCCACATCCTAGACCACAGAAATGTTCAAAAATATTTTTGGCCAGAAAAATCCATCCTACAACCCTGAAAGTTCAGAAAATGTTGGAAGCTCAGAAAAAGGCCTTAAAATGCATTTCAGGCCTGCAAAAATGTTGAAAAGTTTGGAGGCCCACAAAAGGGGTTTACAGACATCCTATACCCCCTAAAGTCCAGACAATGTTGGTGGGCCAAAAACTGTGTCAGAGAGCTCTGAATGTCCCAAAAACATGTGCAGCCTGAAAGGGGCATTAAGCCGCATCCTACATCACTAAAACTCCCCAAAATATTTTTGGCACGAAAAATGCATACTACACCCCTGAAAGTTCTGAAAATGTTAGCAGCCCAAAAATGCCTTAAAATGCATCTTAGGCCTGCAAAAATGTAGAAAACTTTGGAGGTGGAAAAAGGGGTTTAGAGGCATCCTAGACCCCCTAAAGTCCAGACAATGTTGGTGGGCCAAAAACTGTGTCAGAGAGCCCTGAATGTCCCAAAAACATTTGCAGCCTGAAAGGGGCATTGACCTGCATCCTAGACCACTGAAATTCCCAAAAATATTTTTGCCACGAAAAATGTATCCTACACCCCTGAAAGCTCGAATATTTTAGCAGCCCAAAAAAGGCCTTAAAATGCATTTTAGGCCTGCAAAAATGTTGAAAACTTTGGAGGCCCAAAAAAAGGGGTTTAAAGGCATCCTAGACCCCCTAAAGTCCAGAAAAAGTTGGTGGGCCAAAATCTGTGTCAGAGAGCTCTGAATGTCCCAAAAACATTTGCAGCCTCAAAGGGGGATTAACCTGCATCCTAGACCACTGAAATTCCCAAAAATATTTTTGGCACGAAAAATGCATCCTACACCCCTGAAAGCTTGAATATTTTAGCAGCCCAAAAACGGCCTTAAAATACATTTTAGGCCTGCAAAAATGTTGAAAATTTTGGAGGCCCAAAAAAGGGGTTTACAGGCAATCTAGGCCCCCTAAAGTCCAGAAAATGTTGGTGGCCCAAAAACAGTGTCAGAGAGCTCTGAATGTCCCAAAACGATTTGCAGCCTGAAAGGGGCATTAAGTCGCATCCTGGACCACTGAAATTCCCCAAAATATTTTTGGCACAAAAAATGCATCCTACAACCCTGAAAGATCAGAAAATGTTGGCAGCTCAAAAAAAGGACTTAAAATGCTTCTTAGGCCTGCACAAATGTTGAAAACTTCGGAGGCCGAAAAAAGGGGTTTACAGGCATCCTAGACCCCCTAAAGTCCAGAAAATGTTGGTGGGACAAAATCTGTGTCAGAGAGCTCTGAATGTCCCAAAAACATTTGCAGCCTCAAAGGGGCATTAACTCACATCCTAGACCACTGAAATTCCCAAAAATATTTTTGGCACGAAAAATGCATTCCTACACCCCAGAAGCTCAGAATATGTTAGCAGCCCAAAAACGGCCTTAAAATACATTTTAGGCCTGCAAAAATATTTTAAACTTTGAAGGACCAAAAAAGGGGTTTACAGGCATCCTAGACACCCTAAAGTCCAGAAAATGTTGGTGGCCCAAAAACAGTGTCATAGAGCTCTGAATGTCCCAAAACATTTGCAGCCTGAAAGGGGCATTAAGTCGCACCCTGGACCACTGAAATTCCCCAAAATATTTTTGGCACAAAAAATTCATCCTACACCCCTGAAAGCTCAGAATATGTTAGCAGCACAAAAAAGGCCTTAAAATGCATGTTAGGCCTGCAAAAATGTTGAAAACTTTGGAGGCCCAAAAAAGGGGTTGACAGGCATCCTAGACCCCCTAAAGTCCAGAAAATGTTGGTGGCCCAAAATCAGTGTCAGAGAGCTCTGAATGTCCCAAAACGATTTGCAGCCTGAAAGGGGCATTAAGTCACATCCTAGACCACTGAAATTCCCCAAAATATTTTTGGCACAAAAAATGCATCCTACAACCCTGAAACGTCAGAAAATGTTGGCAGCTCAAAAAAAGGACTTAAAATGCTTCTTAGGCCTGCACAAATGTTGAAAACTTTGGAAGCTGAAAAAAGAGGTTAACAGGCATCCTAGACCCCCTAAAGTCCAGAAAATGTTGGTGGGCCAAAATCTGTGTCAGAGAGCTCTGAATGTCCCAAAAACATTTGCAGCCTCAAAGGGGCATTAACTCGCATCCTAGACCACTGAAATTCCCAAAAATATTTTTGGTACGAAAAATGCATCCTACACCCCTGAAGCTCAGAATATGTTAGCAGCCCAAAAAAGGCCTTAAAATACATTTTAGGCCTCCAAAAATGTTGAAAACTTTGAAGGACCAAAAAAGGGGTTTACAGGCATCCTAGACACCCTAAAGTCCAGAAAATGTTGGTGGCCCAAAAACAGTGTCAGAGAGCTCTGAATGTCTCAAAAAGATTTGTAGCCGAAAGGGACATTAAGTCGCATCCTAGACCACTGAAATTCCCCAAAATATTTTTTGGCACAAAAAATGCATCCTACACCCCTGAAGCTCAGAATATGTTAGCAGCCCAAAAACGGCCTTAAAATGCATTTTAGGCCTGCAAAAATGTTGAAAACCTTGGAGGGCAAAAAAAGGGGTTTACAGGCATCCTAGACCCCCTAAAGTCCAGAAAATGTTGGTGGCCCAAAAACAGTGTCAGAGAGCTCTGAATGTCCCAAAAACATGTGCAGCCTGAAAGGGGCATTAAGCCGCATCCTACATCACTAAAACTCCCCAAAATATTTTTGGCACGAAAAATGCATACTACACCCCTGAAAGTTCTGAAAATGTTAGCAGCCCAAAAATGCCTTAAAATGCATCTTAGGCCTGCAAAAATGTAGAAAACTTTGGAGGTGGAAAAAAGGGGTTTAGAGGCATCCTAGACCCCCTAAAGTCCAGAAAATGTTGGTGGCCCAAAAACAGTGTCAGAGAGCTCTGAATGTCCCAAAACGATTTGCAGCCTGAAAGGGGCATTAAGTCGCATCCTGGACCACTGAAATTCCCCAAAATATTTTTGGCACAAAAAATGCATCCTACAACCCTGAAAGATCAGAAAATGTTGGCAGCTCAAAAAAAGGACTTAAAATGCTTCTTAGGCCTGCACAAATGTTGAAAACTTCGGAGGCCGAAAAAAGGGGTTTACAGGCATCCTAGACCCCCTAAAGTCCAGAAAATGTTGGTGGGCCAAAATCTGTGTCAGAGAGCTCTGAATGTCCCAAAAACATTTGCAGCCTCAAAGGGGCATTAACTCACATCCTAGACCACTGAAATTCCCAAAAATATTTTTGGCACGAAAAATGCATCCTACACCCCTGAAGCTCAGAATATGTTAGCAGCCCAAAAACGGCCTTAAAATGCATTTTAGGCCTGCAAAAATGTTGAAAACCTTGGAGGGCAAAAAAAGGGGTTTACAGGCATCCTAGACCCCCTAAAGTCCAGAAAATGTTGGTGGACCAAAAACAGTGTCAGAGAACTCTGAATGTCTCAAAAAGATTTGTAGCCCGAAAGGGGCATTAAGTCGCATCCCAGACCACTGAAATTCCCCAAAATATTTTTGGCACGAAAAATGCAACCTATACCCCCGAAGCTCAGAATATGTTAGCAGCCCAAAAAAGGCCTTAAAATGTATTTTAGGCCTGAAAAAATGTTGAAAACTTTGGAGCCCCAGAAAAGGGGTTTACAGGCATCCTAGACCCCCTAAAGTCCAGAAAATGTTGGTGGACCAAAAACAGTGTCAGAGAACGCTAAATGTCTCAAAAGGATTTGTAGCCCGAAAGGGACATTAAGTCGCATCCTAGACCACTGAAATTCCCCAAAATATTTTTGGCACGAAAAATTCATCCTACACCCCTGAAAGCTCAGAATATGTTAGCAGCCCAAAAAAGGCCTTAAAATGCATGTTAGGCCTGCAAAAATGTTGAAAACTTTGGAGGCCCAAAAAAGGGGTTTACAGGCATCCTAGACCCCCTAAAGTCCAGAAAATGTTGGTGGCCCAAAAACAGTGTCAGAGAGCTCTGAATGTCCCAAAAACATTTGCAGCCTGAAAAGGGCACTAACCCACATCCCAGACCACTGAAATTCCCAACAATATCTTTGCCACAAAAAATGCATCCTACAACCCTGAAAGTTCAGAAAATGTTGGCAGCTCAATAAAAGGACTTAAAATGCATCTTAAGCCTGCAAAAATGTTGAAAACTTTGGAGGCCCAAAAAAGGGGTTTACAGGCATCCTAGACCCCCTTAAGTTCAGAAAATGTTGGTGGGACAAAATCGGTGTCAGAGAGCTCTGAATGTCCCAAAAACATGTGCAGCCTGAAAGGGGCATTAAGCCGCATCCTAGATCACTGAAATTCCCCAAAATATTTTTGACACGAAAAATGCAACCTATACCCCTGAAGCTCAGAATATGTTAGCAGCCCAAAAAAGGCCTTAAAATGCATTTTAGGCCTGCGAAAATGTTGAAAACTTTGGAGGCCCAAAAAAGGGGTTTACAGGCATCCTAGACCCCCTAAAGTCCAGAAAATGATGGTGGCCCAAAAACAGTGTCAGAGAGCGCTGAATGTCCCAAAACGATTTGCAGCCTGAAAGGGGCATTAAGTCGCATCCTAGACCACTGAAATTCCCCAAAATATTTTTGGCACAAAAAATGCATCCTACAACCCTGAAAGATCAGAAAATGTTGGCAGCTCAAAAAAAGGACTTAAAATGCTTCTTAGGCCTGCACAAATGTTGAAAACTTCGGAGGCCGAAAAAAGGGGTTTACTTGCATCCTAGACCCCCTAAAGTCCAGAAAATGTTGGTGGGCCAAAATCTGTGTCAGAGAGCTCTGAATGTCCCAAAAACATTTGCAGCCTCAAAGGGGCATTAACCCGTATCCTAGACCACTGAAATTCCAAAAAATATTTTTGGCACGAAAAATGCATCCTACACCCCTGAAGCTCAGAATATGTTAGCAGCCCAAAAACGGACTTAAAATGCATTTTAGGCCTGCAAAAATGTTGAAAACTTTGAAGGACCAAAAAAGGGGTTTACAGGCATCCTAGACACCCTAAAGTCCAGAAAATGTTGGTGGCCAAAAAATGGTGTCAGAGAGCCCTGAATGTCTCAAAAAGATTTGTAGCCCGAAAGGGACATTAAGTCGCATCCTAAACCACTGAAATTCCCCAAAATATTTTGGCACGAAAAATTCATCCTACACCCCTGAAAGCTCAGAATATGTTAGCAGCCCAAAAAAGGCCTTAAAATGCATCTTAGGCCTGCAAAAATGTAGAAAACTTTGGAGGTGGAAAAAAGGGGTTTAGAGGCATCCTAGACCCCCTAAAGTCCAGAAAATGGTTGTGGCTCAAGAATGGTGTCAGAGAGCCCTGAATGTCCCAAAAACATTTGCAGCCTGAAAGGGGCATTGACCTGCATCCTAGACCACTGAAATTCCCAAAAATATTTTTGCCACGAAAAATGCATCCTACACCCCTGAAAGCTCGAATATGTTAGCAGCCCAAAAAAGGCCTTAAAATGCATTTTAGGCCTGCAAAAATGTTGAAAACTTTGGAGGCCCAAAAAAGGGGTTTACAGGCATCCTAGACCCCCTAAAGTCCAGAAAATGTTGGTGGGCCAAAATCTGTGTCAGAGAGCTCTGAATGTCCCAAAAACATTTGCAGCTTCAAAGGGGCATTAACCTGCATCCTAGACCACTGAAATTCCCAAAAATATTTTTGGCACGAAAAATGCATCCTACACCCCTGAAAGCTCGAATATTTTAGCAGCCCAAAAACGGCCTTAAAATACATTTTAGGCCTGCAAAAATGTTGAAAACTTTGGAGGCCCAAAAAAGGGGTTTACAGGCAATCTAGGCCCCCGAAAGTCCAGAAAATGTTGGTGGCCCAAAAACAGTGTCAGAGAGCTCTGAATGTCCCAAAACGATTTGCAGCCTGAAAGGGGCATTAAGTCGCATCCTGGACCACTGAAATTCCCCAAAATATTTTTTTCACAAAAAATGCATCCTACAACCCTGAAAGATCAGAAAATGTTGGCAGCTCAAAAAAAGGACTTAAAATGCTTCTTAGGCCTGCACAAATGTTGAAAACTTCGGAGGCCGAAAAAAGGGGTTTACAGGCATCCTAGACCCCCTAAATTCCAGAAAATGTTGGTGGGCCAAAATCTGTGTCAGAGAGCTCTGAATGTCCCAAAAACATTTGCAGCCTCAAAGGGGCATTAACTCACATCCTAGACCACTGAAATTCCCAAAAATATTTTTGGCACGAAAAATGCATCCTACACCCCTGAAGCTCAGAATATGTTAGCAGCCCAAAAACGGCCTTAAAATACATTTTAGGCCTGCAAAAATATTTTAAACTTTGAAGGGCCAAAAAAGGGGTTTACAGGCATCCTAGACACCCTAAAGTCCAGAAAATGTTGGTGGCCCAAAAACAGTGTCAGAGAGCTCTGAATGTCCCAAAAACATTTGCAGCCTGAAAGGGGCATTAAGTCGCATCCTAGACCACTGAAATTCCCCAAAATATTTTTGGCACAAAAAATGCATCCTACAACCCTGAAAGATCAGAAAATGTTGGCAGCTCAAAAAAAGGACTTAAAATGCTTCTTAGGCCTGCACAAATGTTGAAAACTTTGGAGGCTGAAAAAAGGGGTTAACAGGCATCCTAGACCCCCTAAAGTCCAGAAAATGTTGGTGGGCCAAAATCTGTGTCAGAGAGCTCTGAATGTCCCAAAAACATTTGAAGCCTCAAAGGGGCATTAACCCGCATCCTAGACCATTGAAATTCCCAAAAATATTTTTGGCACGAAAAATGCATCCTACACCCCTGAAGCTCAGAATATGTTAGCAGCCAAAAAACGGCCTTAAAATGCATTTTAGGCCTGCAAAAATGTTGAAAACTTTGAAGGACCAAAAAAGGGGTTTACAGGCATCCTAGACACCCTAAAGTCCAGAAAATGTTGGTGGACCAAAAACAGTGTCAGAGAACTCTGAATGTCTCAAAAAGATTTGTAGCCCGAAAGGGGCATTAAGTCGCATCCCAGACCACTGAAATTCGAAATTCCCCAAAATATTTTTGGCACGAAAAAGGCAACCTATACCCCCGAAGCTCAGAATATGTTAGCAGCCCAAAAAAGGCCTTAAAATGTATTTTAGGCCTGAAAACATGTTGAAAACTTTGGAGCCCCACAAAAGGGGTTTACAGGCATCCTAGACCCCCTAAAGTCCAGAAAATGTTGGTGGACCAAAAACAGTGTCAGAGAACGCTAAATGTCTCAAAAGGATTTGTAGCCCGAAAGGGACATTAAGTCGCATCCTAGACCACTGAAATTCCCCAAAATATTTTTGGCACGAAAAATTCATCCTACACCCCTGAAAGCTCAGAATATGTTAGCAGCCCAAAAAAGGCCTTAAAATGCATGTTAGGCCTGCAAAAATGTTGAAAACTTTGGAGGCCCAAAAAAGGGGTTTACAGGCATCCTAGACCCCCTAAAGTCCAGAAAATGTTGGTGGCCCAAAAACAGTGTCAGAGAGCTCTGAATGTCCCAAAAACATTTGCAGCCTGAAAAGGGCACTAACCCACATCCCAGACCACTGAAATTCCCAAAAATATCTTTGCCACAAAAAATGCATCCTACAACCCTGAAAGTTCAGAAAATGTTGGCAGCTCAATAAAATGACTTAAAATGCATCTTAAGCCTGCAAAAATGTTGAAAACTTTGGAGGCCCAAAAAAGGGGTTTACAGGCATCCTAGACCCCCTTAAGTTCAGAAAATGTTGGTGGGACAAAATCGGTGTCAGAGAGCTCTGAATCTCCCAAAAACATGTGCAGCCTGAAAGGGGCATTAAGCCGCATCCTAGATCACTGAAATTCCCCAAAATATTTTTGACACGAAAAATGCAACCTATACCCCTGAAGCTCAGAATATGTTAGCAGCCCAAAAAAGGCCTTAAAATGCATTTTAGGCCTGCGAAAATGTTGAAAACTTTGGAGGCCCAAAAAAGGGGTTTACAGGCATCCTAGACCCCCTAAAGTCCAGAAAATGATGGTGGCCCAAAAACAGTGTCAGAGAGCTCTGAATGTCCCAAAACGATTTGCAGCCTGAAAGGGGCATTAAGTCGCATCCTAGACCAGTGAAATTCCCCAAAATATTTTTGGCACAAAAAATGCATCCTACAACCCTGAAAGATCAGAAAATGTTGGCAGCTCAAAAAAAGGACTTAAAATCCTTCTTAGGCCTGCACAAATGTTGAAAACTTCGGAGGCCGAAAAAAGGGGTTTACATGCATCCTAGACCCCCTAAAGTCCAGAAAATGTTGGTGGGCCAAAATCTGTGTCAGAGAGCTCTGAATGTCCCAAAAACATTTGCAGCCTCAAAGGGGCATTAACCCGTATCCTAGACCACTGAAATTCCGAAAAATATTTTTGGCACGAAAAATGCATCCTACACCCCTGAAGCTCAGAATATGTTAGCAGCCCAAAAACGGCCTTAAAATGCATTTTAGGCCTGCAAAAATGTTGAAAACTTTGAAGGACCAAAAAAGGGGTTTACAGGCATCCTAGACACCCTAAAGTCCAGAAAATGTTGGTGGCCAAAAAATGGTGTCAGAGAGCCCTGAATGTCTCAAAAAGATTTGTAGCCCGAAAGGGACATTAAGTAGCATCCTAAACCACTGAAATTCCCCAAAATATTTTGGCACGAAAAATTCATCCTACACCCCTGAAAGCTCAGAATATGTTAGCAGCCCAAAAAAGGCCTCAAAATGCATTATAGGCCTGCAAAAATGTTGAAAACTTTGAAGTACCAAAAAAGGGGTTTACCGGCATCCTAGACACCCTAAAGTCCAGAAAATGTTGGTGGCCCAAAAAGAGGGTCAGAGAGCTCTGAATGTCCCAAGAGCTCTGAATGTCCCAAAAACATTTGCAGAGTGAAAGGGGCATTAACCCGCATCCTAGAACACTGAAATTCCCCAAAATATTTTTGGCATGAAAAATCCATCCTACAACGCTGAAAGTTCAGAAAATGTTGGAAGCTCAAAAAAAGGACTTAAAATGCATCTTAGGCCTGCGAAAATGTTGAAAACTTTGGAGGCCCAAAAAAGGGGTTTACAGGCATCCTAGACCCCCTAAAGTCCAGAAAATGTTGGTGCGCCAAAATCTGTGTCAGAGAGCTCTGAATGTCCCAAAAACATTTGCAGCCTGAAAGGGGCATTAACCCACATCCTAGACCACAGAAATGTCCAAAAATATTTTTGGCCAGAAAAATGCATACTACACCCCTGAAAGTTCTGAAAATGTTAGCAGCCCAAAAATGCCTTAAAATGCATCGTAGGCATGCAAAAATGTAGAAAACTTTGGAGGCCCAAAAAGGGGTTTACAGGCATCCTAGACCCCCTAAAGTCCAGAAAATGTTGGTGGCCCAAAAACAGTGTCAGAGAGCTCTGAATGTCCCAAAAACATTTGCAGCCTGAAAAGGGCACTAACCCACATCCCAGACCACTGAAATTCCCAAAAATATTTTTGCCACAAAAAATGCATCCTACAACCCTAAAAGTTCAGAAAATGGTGGCAGCTCAAAAAAAGGACTTAAAATGCATTTTAAGCCTGCAAAAATGTTGAAAACTTTGGCGGCCCAAAAAAGGGGTTTACAGGCATCCTAGACCCCCTAAAGTCCACAAAATGTTGGTGGGCCAAAATCGGTGTCAGAGAGCTCTGAATGTCCCAAAAACATTTGCAGCCTGAAAGGGGCAGTAACCCGCATCCCAGACCACTGAAATTCCCAAAAATATTTTTGGCACAAAAAATGCATCCTACACCCCTGAAAGCTCAGAATATGTTAGCAGCCCAAAAAAGGCCTTCAAATGCATTTTAGGCCTGCAAAAATGTTGAAAACTTTGGAGGCCCAAAAAAGGGGTTTACAGGCATCCTAGACCCCCTAAAGTCCAGAAAATGTTGGTGGCCCAAAAACAGTGTCAGAGAGCTGTGAATGTCCCAAAACGATTTGCAGCCTGAAAGGGGCATTAAGTCGCATCCTAGACCACTGAAATTCCCCAAAATATTTTTGGCACAAAAAATGCATCCTACACCCCTGAAAGATCAGAAAATGTTTGCAGCACAAAAAAAGGACTTAAAATGCATCTTAAGCCTGCAAAAATGTTGAAAACTTTGGAGGCCCAAAAAAGGGGTTTACAGGCATCCTAGACCCCCTAAAGTCCAGAAAATGTTGGTGGGCCAAAATCTGTGTCAGAGAGCTCTGAATGTCCCAAAAACATTTGCAGCCTCAAAGGGGCAGTAACCCGCATCCTAGACCATTGAAATTCCCAAAAATATTTTTGGCACGAAAAATGCATCCTACACCCCTGAAGCTCAGAATATGTTAGCAGCCCAAAAACGGCCTTAAAATGCATTTTAGGCCTGCAAAAATGTTGAAAACTTTGAAGGACCAAAAAAGGGGTTTACAGGCCTCCTAGACACCCTAAAGTCCAGAAAATGTTGGTGGACCAAAAACAGTGTCAGAGAACTCTGAATGTCTCAAAAAGATTTGTAGCCCGAAAAGGGCATTAAGTCGCATCCTAGACCACTGAAATTCCCAAAAATATTTTTGGCACGAAAAATTCATCCTACACCCCTGAAAGCTCAGAATATGTTAGCAGCCCAAAAAATGCCTTAAAATGCATGTTAGGCCTGTAAAAATGTTGAAAACTTTGGAGGACCGAAAAAGGGGTTTACAGGCATCCTAGACCCCCTAAAGTCCAAAAAATGTTGGTGGGCCAAAATCGGTGTCAGAGAGCTCTGAATGTCCCAAAAACATGTGCAGCCTGAAAGGGGCATTAAGCCGCATCCTAGATCACTGAAATTCCCCAAAATATTTTTGGCACGAAAAATGCAACCTATACCCCTGAAGCTCTGAATATGTTAGCAGCCCAAAAAGGCCTTAAAATGCATTTCAGGCCTGCAAAAATGTTGAAAAGTTTGGAGGCCCAAAAAAGGGGTTTACAGGCATCCTAGACCCCCTAAAGTCCAGAAAATGTTGGTGGGCCAAAATCTGTGTCAGAGAGCTCTAAATACCCCAAAAATATTTGCAGAGTCAAAGGGGCATCACCTGCATCCTAGACCACTGAAATTCCCAAAAATATTTTTGGCATAAAAACTGCATACTACACCCCTGAAAGTTTTGAAAATGTTAGCAGCCCAAAAATGCCTTAAAATGCATCTTAGGCCTGCAAAAATGTAGAAAACTTTGGAGGTGGAAAAAAGGGGTTTAGAGGCATCTAGACCCCCTAAAGTCCAGAAAATGGTTGTGGCCCAAAAATGGTGTCAGAGAGTCCTGACTGTCCCAAAAACATTTGCAGCCTGAAAGGGGCATTAACCCGCTTCCCAGACCACTGAAATTCCCAAAAATATTTTTGGCCCAAAAAATGCATCCTACAACCCTGAAAGATCAGAAAATGTTGGCAGCTCCAAAAAAGGACTTAAAATGCATCTTAAGCCTGCAAAAATGTTGAAAACTTTGGAGGCCAAAAAAGGGGGTTACAGGCATCCTAGACCCCCTAAAGTCCAGAAAATGTTGGTGGGCCAAAATCGGTGTCAGAGAGCTCTGAATGTCCCAAAAAACATGTGCAGCCTGAAAGAGACATTAAGCCGCATCCTAGATCACTGAAACTCCTCAAAATATTTTTGGCACGAAAAATGCATACTACACCCCTGAAAGTTCTGAAAATGTTAGCAGCCCAAAAACGGCCTTAAAATGCATTTTAGGCCTGCAAAAATGTTGAAAACTTTGAAGGACCAAAAAAGGCGTTTACAGGCATCCTAGACACCCTAAAGTCCAGAAAATGGTTGCTGCCCAAAAATGGTGTCAGAGAGCCCTGAATGTCCCAAAAACATTGCAGCCTGAAAGGGGCATTAACCCGCATCCTAGACCACTGAAATTCCCAAAAATATTTTTGGCACGAAAAATGCATACTACACCACTGAAAGTTCTGAAAATGTTAGCAGCCCAAAAATGCCTTAAAATGCATTTTAGGCCTGCAAAAATGTAGAAAACTTTGGAGGTGGAAAAAAGGGGTTTAGAGGCATCTAGACCCCCTAAAGTCCAGAAAATGGTTGTGGCCCAAAAATGGTGTCAGAGAGTCCTGACTGTCCCAAAAACATTTGCAGCCTGAAAGGGGCATTAACCCGCTTCCCAGACCACTGAAATTCCCAAAAATATTTTTGGCCCAAAAAATGCATCCTACAACCCTGAAAGATCAGAAAATGTTGGCAGCTCCAAAAAAGGACTTAAAATGCATCTTAAGCCTGCAAAAATGTTGAAAACTTTGGAGGCCAAAAAAGGGGTTTACAGGCATCCTAGACCCCCTAAAGTCCAGAAAATGTTGGTGGGCCAAAATCGGTGTCAGAGAGCTCTGAATGTCCCAAAACCATTTGCAGCCTGAAAAGGGCACTAACCCACATCCCAGACCACTGAAATTCCCAAAAATATTTTTGCCACAAAAAATGCATCCTACAACCCTGAAACTTCAGAAAATGTTGGCAGCTCAAAAAAAGGACTTAAAATGCATCTTAAGCCTGCAAAAATGTTGAAAACTTTGGCGGCCCAAAAAAGGGGTTTACAGGCATCCTAGACCCACTAAAGTCCAAAAAATGGTGGTGGGCCAAAATCGGTGTCAGAGAGCTCTGAATGTCCCAAAAACACGTGCAGCCTGAAACGGGCATTAAGCCGCATCCTATATCACTGAAATTCCCCAAAATATTTTTGGCACGAAAAATGCATCCTACACCCCTGAAAGCTCAGAATATGTTAGCAGCCCAAAAAAGGCCTTAAAATGCTTTTTAGGCCTGCAAAAATGTTGAAAACTTTGGAGGCCCAAAAAAGGGGTTTACAGGCATCCTAGATCCCCTAAAGTCCTGAAAATGTTGGTGGCCCAAGAACAGTGTCAGAGAGCTGTGAATGTCCCAAAACGATTTGCAGCCTGAAAGGGGCATTAAGTCGCATCCTGGACCACTGAAATTCCACAAAATATTTTTGGCACAAAAAATGCATCCTACAACCCTGAAAGATCAGAAAATGTTGGCAGCTCAAAAAAAAGGACTTAAAATGCTTCTTAGGCCTGCACAAATGTTGAAAAATTCGGAGGCCAAAAAAAGGGGTTTACAGGCATCCTAGACCCCCTAAAGTCCAGAAAATGTTGGTGGGCCAAAATCTGTGTCAGAGAGCTCTGAGTGTCCCAAAAACATTTGCAGCCTCAAAGGGGCATTAACCCGCATCCTAGACCACTGAAATTCCCAAAAATATTTTTGGCACGAAAAATGCATCCTACACCCCTGAAGCTCAGAATATGTTAGCAGCCCAAAAACGGCCTTAAAATGCATTTTAGGCCTGCAAAAATGTTGAAAACTTTGAAGGACCAAAAATGGTGTTTACAGGCATCCTAGACCCCCTAAAGTCCAGAAAATGTTGGTGGCCCAAAAAGATTGTCAGAGAGCTCTGAATGTCCAAAAAACATTTGCAGAGTGAAAGGGGCATTAACCCACATCCTAGAACACTGAAATTCCCCAAAATATTTTTGGCACGAAAAATCCATCCTACAACCCTGAAAGTTCAGAAAATGTTGGAAGCTCAAAAAAAGGACTTAAAATGCATCGCAGGCATGCAAAAATGTAGAAAACTTTGGCGGCCCAAAAAGGGGTTTACAGGCATCCTAACCACCTAAAGTCCAGAAAATGTTGGGGGGCCAAAATCTGTGTCAGAGAGCTCTGAATGTCCCAAAAACACTTGCAGCCTGAAAGTGGCACTAACCCACATCCCAGACCACTGAAATTCCCAAAAATATTTTTGGCATGAAAAAGGCATCCTACACCCCTGAAAGTTCAGAAAATGTTGGCAGCTCAAAAAAAGGACTTAAAATGCATCTTAAGCCTGCAAAAATGTTGAAAACTTTGGCGGCCCAAAAAAGGGGTTTACAGGCATCCTAGACCCCCTAAAGTCCAAAAAATGGTGGTGGGCCAAAATCGGTGTCAGAGAGCTCTGAATGTCCCAAAAACATGTGCAGCCTGAAACGGGCATGAAGCCGCATCCTATATCACTGAAATTCCCCAAAATATTTTTGGCACGAAAAATGCAACCTATACCCCTGAAGCTCCGAATATGTTAGCAGCCCAAAAAAGGCCTTAAAATGCATTTCAGGCCTGCAAAAATGTTGAAAAGTTTGGAGGCCCAAAAAAGGGGTTTACAGGCATCCTAGACCCCCTAAAGTCCAGAAAATGTTGGTGGGCCAAAATCTGTGTCAGAGAGCTCTGAATACCCCAAAAACATTTGCAGAGTGAAAGGGGCATTCACCTGCATCCTAGACCACTGAAATTCCCAAAAATATTTTTGGCACAAAAAATGCATACTACACCCCTGAAAGATCAGAAAATGTTGGCAGCTCAAAAAAGGACTTAAAATGCATCTTAAGCCTGCAAAAATGTTGAAAACTTTGGAGGTGGAAAAAAGGGGTTTACAGGCATCCTAGACCCCCTAAAGTCCAGAAAATGTTGGTGGCCCAAAAATGGTGTCAGAGAGTCCTGAATGTCCCAAAAATATTTGCAGCCTGAAAGGGGCAGTAACCCGCATCCCAGACCACTGAAATTCCCAAAAATATTTTTGGCACAAAAAATGCATACTACACCCCTGAAAGATCAGAAAATGTTGGCAGCTCAAAAAAAGGACTTAAAATGCATCTTAAGCCTGCAAAAAATGTTGAAATCTTTGGAGGCCCAAAAAAGGGGTTTACAGGCATCCTAGACCCCCTAAAGTCCAGAAAATGTTGGTGGCCCAAAAACAGTGTCAGAGAGCTCTGAATGTCCCAAAAACATTTGCAGCCTGAAAGTGGCACTAACCCACATCCCAGACCACTGAAATTCCCAAAAATATTTTTGGCATGAAAAATGCATCCTACAACCCTGAAAGATCAGAAAATGTTGGCAGCTCAAAAAAAGGACTTAAAATGCTTTTTAGGCCTGCAAAAATGTTGAAAACTTTGGAGGCCCAAAAAAGGGGTTTACAGGCATCCTAGACCCCCTAAAGTCCAGAAAATGTTGGTGGGCCAAAATCTGTGTCAGAGAGCTCTGAATGTCCCAAAAACATTTGCAGCCTCAAAGGGGCATTAACCCGCATCCTAGACCACTGAAATTCCCAAAAATATTTTTGGCACAAAAAATGCATACTACACCCTGAAAGATCAGAAAATGTTGGCAGCTCAAAAAAGGACTTAAAATGCATCTTAAGCCTGCAAAAATGTTGAAAACTTTGGAGGTGGAAAAAAGGGGTTTACAGGCATCCTAGACCCCCTAAAGTCCAGAAAATGTTGGTGGCCCAAAAATGGTGTCAGAGAGTCCTGAATGTCCCAAAAATATTTGCAGCCTGAAAGGGGCAGTAACCCGCATCCCAGACCACTGAAATTCCCAAAAATATTTTTGGCACAAAAAATGCATACTACACCCCTGAAAGATCAGAAAATGTTGGCAGCTCAAAAAAGGACTTAAAATGCATCTTAAGCCTGCAAAAATGTTGAAAACTTTGGAGGCCCAAAAAAGGGGTTTACAGGCATCCTAGACCCCCTAAAGTCCAGAAAATGTTGGTGGCCCAAAAATGGTGTCAGAGAGTCCTGAATGTCCCAAAAATATTTGCAGCCTGAAAGGGGCAGTAACCCGCATCCCAGACCACTGAAATTCCCAAAAATATTTTTGGCATGAAAAATGCATCCTACAACCCTGAAAGAGCAGAAAATGTTGGCAGCTCAAAAAAAGGACTTAAAATGCTTTTTAGGCCTGCAAAAATGTTGAAAACTTTGGAGGCCCAAAAAAGGGGGTTACAGGCATCCTAGACCCCCTAAAGTCCAGAAAATGTTGGTGGGCCAAAATCTGTGTCAGAGAGCTCTGAATGTCCCAAAAACATTTGCAGCCTCAAAGGGGCATTAACCCGCATCCTAGACCACTGAAATTCCCAAAAATATTTTTGGCACGAAAAATGCATCCTACACCCCTGAAGCTCAGAATATGTTAGCAGCCCAAAAACGGCCTTAAAATGCATTTTAGGCCTGCAAAAATGTTGAAAACTTTGAAGGACCAAAAAAGGGGTTTACAGGCATCCTAGACACCCTAAAGTCCAGAAAATGTTGGTGGCCAAAAAATGGTGTCAGAGAGCCCTGAATGTCTCAAAAAGATTTGTAGCCCGAAAGGGACATTAAGTCGCATCCTAAACCACTGAAATTCCCCAAAATATTTTGGCACAAAAAATTCATCCTACACCCCTGAAAGCTCAGAATATGTTAGCAGCCCAAAAAAGGCCTTAAAATGCATGTTAGGCCTGCAAAAATGTTGAAAACTTTGAAGGACCAAAAAAGGGGTTTACAGGCATCCTAGACACCCTAAAGTCCAGAAAATGTTGGTGGCCCAAAAAGAGGGTCAGAGAGCTCTGAATGTCCCAAGAGCTCTGAATGTCCCAAAAACATTTGCAGAGTGAAAGGGGCATTAACCCGCATCCTAGAACACTGAAATTCCCCAAAATATTTTTGGCATGAAAAATCCATCCTACAACGCTGAAAGTTCAGAAAATGTTGGAAGCTCAAAAAAAGGACTTAAAATGCATCTTAGGCCTGCGAAAATGTTGAAAACTTTGGAGGCCCAAAACAGGGGTTTACAGGCATCCTAGACCTCCTAAAGTCCAGAAAATGTTGGTGCGCCAAAATCTGTGTCAGAGAGCTCTGAATGTCCCAAAAACATTTGCAGCCTGAAAGGGGCATTAACCCACATCCTAGACCACAGAAATGTCCAAAAATATTTTTGGCCAGAAAAATGCATACTACACCCCTGAAAGTTCTGAAAATGTTAGCAGCCCAAAAATGCCTTAAAATGCATCGTAGGCATGCAAAAATGTAGAAAACTTTGGAGGCCCAAAAAGGGGTTTACAGGCATCCTAGACCCCCTAAAGTCCAGAAAATGTTGGTGGCCCAAAAACAGTGTCAGAGAGCTCTGAATGTCCCAAAAACATTTGCAGCCTGAAAAGGGCACTAACCCACATCCCAGACCACTGAAATTCCCAAAAATATTTTTGCCACAAAAAATGCATCCTACAACCCTAAAAGTTCAGAAAATGGTGGCAGCTCAAAAAAAGGACTTAAAATGCATTTTAAGCCTGCAAAAATGTTGAAAACTTTGGCGGCCCAAAAAAGGGGTTTACAGGCATCCTAGACCCCCTAAAGTCCACAAAATGTTGGTGGGCCAAAATCGGTGTCAGAGAGCTCTGAATGTCCCAAAAACATGCACAGCCTGAGGGGCATTAATCCGCATCCTAGATCACTGGAATTCCCCAAAATATTTTTGGCACGAAAAATGCAACCTATATCCCTGAAGCTCAGAATATGTTAGCAGCCCAAAAAATGCCTTAAAATGCGTTTTAGGCCTGTAAAAATGTTGAAAACTTTGGAGGACCAAAAAAGGGGTTTACAGGCATCCTAGACCCCCTAAAGTCCAAAAAATGTTGGTGGGCCAAAATCGGTGTCAGAGAGCTCTGAATGTCCCAAAAACATGTGCAGCCTGAAAGGGGCATTAAGCCGCATCCTAGATCACTGAAATTCCCCAAAATAGTTTTGGCACGAAAAATGCAACCTATACCCCTGAAGCTCCGAATATGTTAGCAGCCCAAACAAGGCTTTAAAATGCATTTCAGGCCTGCAAAAATGTTGAAAAGTTTGGAGGCCCAAAAAAGGGGTTTACAGGCATCCTAGACCCCCTAAAGTCCTGAAAATCTTGGTGGGCCAAAATCTGTGTCAGAGAGCTCTGAATACCCCAAAAACATTTGCAGAGTCAAAGGGGCATCACCTGCATCCTAGACCACTGAAATTCCCAAAAATATTTTTGGCATAAAAAATGCATACTACACCCCTGAAAGTTCTGAAAATGTTAGCAGCCCAAAAATGCCTTAAAATGCATCTTAGGCCTGCAAAAATGTAGAAAACTTTGGAGGTGGAAAAAAGGGGTTTAGAGGCATCTAGACCCCCTAAAGTCCAGAAAATGGTTGTGGCCCAAAAATGGTGTCAGAGAGCTCTGAATGTCCCAAAAACATGTGCAGCCTGAGGGGCATTAAGCCGCATCCTAGATCACTGAAATTCCCCAAAATATTTTTGGCACGAAAAATGCAACCTATACCCCTGAAGCTCAGAATATGTTAGCAGCCCAAAAAAGGCCTTAAAATGCATGTTAGGCCTGCAAAAATGTTGAAAACTTTGGAGGCCCAAAAAAGGGGTTTACAGGCATCCTAGACCCCCTAAAGTCCAGAAAATGTTGGTGGCCCAAAAACAGTGTCAGAGAGCTCTGAATGTCCCAAAAACATGTGCAGCCTGAAAGGGGCATTAAGCCGCATCCGAGATCACTGAAATTCCCCAAAATATTTTTGGCACGAAAAATGCAACCTATACCCCTGAAGCTCAGAATATGTTAGCAGCCCAAAAAAGGCCTTCAAATGCATTTTAGGCCTGCGAAAATGTTAAAAACTTTGGAGGCCCAAAAAAGGGGTTTACAGGCATCCTAGACCCCCTAAAGTTCAGAAAATGTTGGTGGGACAAAATCAGTGTCAGAGAGCTCTGAATGTCCCAAAAACATGTGCAGCCTGAAAGGGGCATTAAGCCGCATCCTAGATCACTGAAATTCCCCAAAGAAATGCATCCTACAACCCTGAAAGATCAGAAAATGTTGGCAGCTCAAAAAAAGGACTTAAAATGCTTCTTAGGCCTGCACAAATGTTGAAAACTTCGGAGGCCGAAAAAATGGGTTTACATGCATCCTAGACCCCCTAAAGTCCAGAAAATGTTGGTGGGCCAAAATCTGTGTCAGAGAGCTCTGAATGTCCCAAAAACATTTGCAGCCTCAAAGGGGCATTAACCCGTATCCTAGACCACTGAAATTCCGAAAAATATTTTTGGTACGAAAAATGCATCCTACACCCCTGAAGCTCAGAATATGTTAGCAGCCCAAAAACGGCCTTAAAATGCATTTTAGGCCTGCAAAAATGTTGAAAACTTTGAAGGACCAAAAAAGGGGTTTACAGGCATCCTAGACACCCTAAAGTCCAGAAAATGTTGGTGGCCAAAAAATGGTGTCAGAGAGCCCTGAATGTCTCAAAAAGATTTGTAGCCCGAAAGGGACATTAAGTCGCATCCTAAACCACTGAAATTCCCCAAAATATTTTGGCACGAAAAATTCATCCTACACCCCTGAAAGCTCAGAATATGTTAGCAGCCCAAAAAAGGCCTTAAAATGCATGTTAGGCCTGCAAAAATGTTGAAAACTTTGAAGGACCAAAAAAGGGGTTTACAGGCATCCTAGACACCCTAAAGTCCAGAAAATGTTGGTGGCCCAAAAAGAGGGTCAGAGAGCTCTGAATGTCCCAAGAGCTCTGAATGTCCCAAAAACATTTGCAGAGTGAAAGGGGCATTAACCCGCATCCTAGAACACTGAAATTCCCCAAAATATTTTTGGCATGAAAAATCCATCCTACAACGCTGAAAGTTCAGAAAATGTTGGAAGCTCAAAAAAAGGACTTAAAATGCATCTTAGGCCTGCAAAAATGTTGAAAACTTTGGAGGCCCAAAAAAGGGGTTTACAGGCATCCTAGACCCCCTAAAGTCCAGAAAATGTTGGTGGGCCAAAATCTGTGTCAGAGAGCTCTGAATGTCCCAAAAACACTTGCAGCCTGAAAGGGGCATTAACCCACATCCTAGACCACAGAAATGTCCAAAAATATTTTTGGCCAGAAAAATGCATACTACACCCCTGAAAGTTCTGAAAATGTTAGCAGCCCAAAAATGCCTTAAAATGCATCGTAGGCATGCAAAAATGTAGAAAACTTTGGAGGCCCAAAAAGGGGTTTACAGGCATCCTAGACCCCCTAAAGTCCAGAAAATGTTGGTGGCCCAAAAACAGTGTCAAAGAGCTCTGAATGTCCCAAAAACATTTGCAGCCTGAAAAGGGCACTAACCCACATCCCAGACCACTGAAATTCCCAAAAATATTTTTGGCACAAAAAATGCATCCTACAACCCTAAAAGTTCAGAAAATGGTGGCAGCTCAAAAAAGGACTTAAAATGCATCTTAAGCCTGCAAAAATGTTGAAAACTTTGGCGGCCCAAAAAAGGGGTTTACAGGCATCCTAGACCCCCTAAAGTCCACAAAATGTTGGTGGGCCAAAATCGGTGTCAGAGAGCTCTGAATGTCCCAAAAACATGCACAGCCTGAGGGGCATTAAGCCGCATCCTAGATCACTGGAATTCCCCAAAATATTTTTGGCACGAAAAATGCAACCTATATCCCTGAAGCTCAGAATATGTTAGCAGCCCAAAAAATGCCTTAAAATGCATTTTAGGCCTGTAAAAATGTAGAAAACTTTGGAGGCCCAAAAAAGGGGTTTACAGGCATCCTAGACCCCCTAAAGTCCAGAAAATGTTGGTGGCCCAAAAACAGTGTCAGAGAGCTCTGAATGTCCCAAAAACATGTGCAGCCTGAGGGGCATTAAGCCGCATCCTAGATCACTGAAATTCCCCAAAATATTTTTGGCACGAAAAATGCAACCTATACCCCTGAAGCTCAGAATATGTTAGCAGCCCAAAAAGGCCTTAAAATGCATGTTAGGCTTGCAAAAATGTTGAAAACTTTGAAGGCCCAAAAAAGGGGTTTACAGGCATCCTAGACCCCTTAAAGTCTAGAAAATGTTGGTGGGCCAAAATCGGTGTCAGAGAGCTCTGAATGCCCCGAAAACATTTGCAGAGTGAACGGGGCATTAACCCGCATCCTAGACCACTGAAATTCCCAAAAATATTGTTGGCACAAAAAATGCATACTTCACCACTGAAAGTTCTGAAAATGTTAGCAGCCCAAAAATGCCTTAAAATGCATCTTAGGCCTGCAAAAATGTTGAAAACTTTGGAGGTGGAAAAAAGGGGTTTAGAGGCATCCTAGACCCTTAAAGTCCAGAAAATGTTGGTGGACCAAAAATCGGTGTCAGAGAGCTCTGAATGTCCCAAAAACATTTGCAACCTGAAAGGGACATTAACCCGCATCCTAGACCACTAAAATTCCCAAAAATATTTTTGGCACGAAAAATGCATCCTACACCCCTGAAAGTTCAGAAAATGGTGGCAGCTCAAAAAAAGGCCTTAAAATGCATTTTAGGCCTGCAAAAATGTTCAAAACTTTGGAGGCCCAAAAAAGGGGTTTACAGGCATCCTAGACCCCCTAAAGTCCAGAAAATGTTGGTGGCCCAAATACAGTGTCAGAGAGCTCTGAATGTCCCAAAAAGATTTGCAGCCTGAAAGGGGCATTAAGTCGCATCCTAAACCACTGAAATTCCCCAAAATATTTTTGGCACAAAAAATGCATCCTACAACCCTAAAAGATCAGAAAATGTTGGCAGCTCAAAAAAAGGACTTAAAATGCTTCTTAGGCCTGCACAAATGTTGAAAACTTTGGAGGCCGAAAAAAGGGGTTTACAGGCATCCTAGACCCCCTAAAGTCCAGAAAATGTTGGTGGGCCAAAATCGGTGTCAGAGAGCTCTGAATGTCCCAAAAACATGTGCAGCCTGAAAGTGGCACTAACCCACATCCCAGACCACTGAAATTCCCAAAAATATTTTTGGCACAAAAACATGTATCCTACAACCCTGAAAGATCAGAAAATGTTGGCAGCTCAAAAAAAGGACTTAAAATGCATCTTAAGCCTGCAAAAATGTTTAAAGCTTTGGAGGCCCAAAAAAGGGGTTTACAGGCATCCTAGACCCCCTAAAGTCCAGAAAATGTTGGTGGGCCAAAATCGGTGTCAGAGAGCTCTGAATGTCCCAAAAACATGTGCAGCCTGAAAGGGGCATTAACCCGCATCCTAGACCACTGAAATTCCCAAAAATATCTTTGGCACGAAAAATGCATCCTACACCCCTGAAGCTCAGAATATGTTAGCAGCCCAAAAACGGCCTTAAAATGCATTTTAGGCCTGCAAAAATGTTGAAAACCTTGGAGGGCAAAAAAAGGGGTTTACAGGCATCCTAGACCCCCTAAAGTCCAGAAAATGTTGGTGGCCCAAAAACAGTGTCAGAGAGCTCTGAATGTCCCAAAAACATGTGCAGCCTGAAAGGGGCATTAAGCCGCATCCTACATCACTAAAACTCCCCAAAATATTTTTGGCACGAAAAATGCATACTACACCCCTGAAAGTTCTGAATATGTTAACAGCCCAAAAAAGGCCTTCAAATGCATTTTAGGCCTGCAAAAATGTTGAAAACTTTGGAGGCCCAAAAAAGGGGTTTACAGGCATCCTAGACCCCCTAAAGTCCAGAAAATGTTGGTGGCCCAAAAACAGTGTCAGAGAGCTGTGAATGTCCCAAAACGATTTGCAGCCTGAAAGGGGCATTAAGTCGCATCCTAGACCACTGAAATTCCCCAAAATATTTTTGGCACAAAAAATGCATCCTACAACCCTGAAAGATCAGAAAATGTTGGCAGCTCAAAAAAAGGACTTAAAATGCTTCTTAGGCCTGCACAAATGTTGAAAACTTTGGAGGCTGAAAAAAGGGGTTAACAGGCATCCTAGACCCCCTAAAGTCCAGAAAATGTTGGTGGGCCAAAATCTGTGTCAGAGAGCTCTGAATGTCCCAAAAACATTTGAAGCCTCAAAGGGGCATTAACCCGCATCCTAGACCATTGAAATTCCCAAAAATATTTTTGGCACGAAAAATGCATCCTACACCCCTGAAGCTCAGAATATGTTAGCAGCCCAAAAAAGGCCTTAAAATGTATTTTAGGCCTGAAAAAATGTTGAAAACTTTGGAGCCCCAGAAAAGGGGTTTACAGGCATCCTAGACCCCCTAAAGTCCAGAAAATGTTGGTGGACCAAAAACAGTGTCAGAGAACGCTAAATGTCTCAAAAGGATTTGTAGCCCGAAAGGGACATTAAGTCGCATCCTAGACCACTGAAATTCCCCAAAATATTTTTGGCACGAAAAATTCATCCTACACCCCTGAAAGCTCAGAATATGTTAGCAGCCCAAAAAAGGCCTTAAAATGCATGTTAGGCCTGCAAAAATGTTGAAAACTTTGGAGGCCCAAAAAAGGGGTTTACAGGCATCCTAGACCCCCTAAAGTCCAGAAAATGTTGGTGGCCCAAAAACAGTGTCAGAGAGCTCTGAATGTCCCAAAAACATTTGCAGCCTGAAAAGGGCACTAACCCACATCCCAGACCACTGAAATTCCCAACAATATCTTTGCCACAAAAAATGCATCCTACAACCCTGAAAGTTCAGAAAATGTTGGCAGCTCAATAAAAGGACTTAAAATGCATCTTAAGCCTGCAAAAATGTTGAAAACTTTGGAGGCCCAAAAAAGGGGTTTACAGGCATCCTAGACCCCCTTAAGTTCAGAAAATGTTGGTGGGACAAAATCGGTGTCAGAGAGCTCTGAATGTCCCAAAAACATGTGCAGCCTGAAAGGGGCATTAAGCCGCATCCTAGATCACTGAAATTCCCCAAAATATTTTTGACACGAAAAATGCAACCTATACCCCTGAAGCTCAGAATATGTTAGCAGCCCAAAAAAGGCCTTAAAATGCATTTTAGGCCTGCGAAAATGTTGAAAACTTTGGAGGCCCAAAAAAGGGGTTTACAGGCATCCTAGACCCCCTAAAGTCCAGAAAATGATGGTGGCCCAAAAACAGTGTCAGAGAGCGCTGAATGTCCCAAAACGATTTGCAGCCTGAAAGGGGCATTAAGTCGCATCCTAGACCACTGAAATTCCCCAAAATATTTTTGGCACAAAAAATGCATCCTACAACCCTGAAAGATCAGAAAATGTTGGCAGCTCAAAAAAAGGACTTAAAATGCTTCTTAGGCCTGCACAAATGTTGAAAACTTCGGAGGCCGAAAAAAGGGGTTTACTTGCATCCTAGACCCCCTAAAGTCCAGAAAATGTTGGTGGGCCAAAATCTGTGTCAGAGAGCTCTGAATGTCCCAAAAACATTTGCAGCCTCAAAGGGGCATTAACCCGTATCCTAGACCACTGAAATTCCAAAAAATATTTTTGGCACGAAAAATGCATCCTACACCCCTGAAGCTCAGAATATGTTAGCAGCCCAAAAACGGACTTAAAATGCATTTTAGGCCTGCAAAAATGTTGAAAACTTTGAAGGACCAAAAAAGGGGTTTACAGGCATCCTAGACACCCTAAAGTCCAGAAAATGTTGGTGGCCAAAAAATGGTGTCAGAGAGCCCTGAATGTCTCAAAAAGATTTGTAGCCCGAAAGGGACATTAAGTCGCATCCTAAACCACTGAAATTCCCCAAAATATTTTGGCACGAAAAATTCATCCTACACCCCTGAAAGCTCAGAATATGTTAGCAGCCCAAAAAAGGCCTTAAAATGCATCTTAGGCCTGCAAAAATGTAGAAAACTTTGGAGGTGGAAAAAAGGGGTTTAGAGGCATCCTAGACCCCCTAAAGTCCAGAAAATGGTTGTGGCTCAAGAATGGTGTCAGAGAGCCCTGAATGTCCCAAAAACATTTGCAGCCTGAAAGGGGCATTGACCTGCATCCTAGACCACTGAAATTCCCAAAAATATTTTTGCCACGAAAAATGCATCCTACACCCCTGAAAGCTCGAATATGTTAGCAGCCCAAAAAAGGCCTTAAAATGCATTTTAGGCCTGCAAAAATGTTGAAAACTTTGGAGGCCCAAAAAAGGGGTTTACAGGCATCCTAGACCCCCTAAAGTCCAGAAAATGTTGGTGGGCCAAAATCTGTGTCAGAGAGCTCTGAATGTCCCAAAAACATTTGCAGCTTCAAAGGGGCATTAACCTGCATCCTAGACCACTGAAATTCCCAAAAATATTTTTGGCACGAAAAATGCATCCTACACCCCTGAAAGCTCGAATATTTTAGCAGCCCAAAAACGGCCTTAAAATACATTTTAGGCCTGCAAAAATGTTGAAAACTTTGGAGGCCCAAAAAAGGGGTTTACAGGCAATCTAGGCCCCCGAAAGTCCAGAAAATGTTGGTGGCCCAAAAACAGTGTCAGAGAGCTCTGAATGTCCCAAAACGATTTGCAGCCTGAAAGGGGCATTAAGTCGCATCCTGGACCACTGAAATTCCCCAAAATATTTTTTTCACAAAAAATGCATCCTACAACCCTGAAAGATCAGAAAATGTTGGCAGCTCAAAAAAAGGACTTAAAATGCTTCTTAGGCCTGCACAAATGTTGAAAACTTCGGAGGCCGAAAAAAGGGGTTTACAGGCATCCTAGACCCCCTAAATTCCAGAAAATGTTGGTGGGCCAAAATCTGTGTCAGAGAGCTCTGAATGTCCCAAAAACATTTGCAGCCTCAAAGGGGCATTAACTCACATCCTAGACCACTGAAATTCCCAAAAATATTTTTGGCACGAAAAATGCATCCTACACCCCTGAAGCTCAGAATATGTTAGCAGCCCAAAAACGGCCTTAAAATACATTTTAGGCCTGCAAAAATATTTTAAACTTTGAAGGGCCAAAAAAGGGGTTTACAGGCATCCTAGACACCCTAAAGTCCAGAAAATGTTGGTGGCCCAAAAACAGTGTCAGAGAGCTCTGAATGTCCCAAAAACATTTGCAGCCTGAAAGGGGCATTAAGTCGCATCCTAGACCACTGAAATTCCCCAAAATATTTTTGGCACAAAAAATGCATCCTACAACCCTGAAAGATCAGAAAATGTTGGCAGCTCAAAAAAAGGACTTAAAATGCTTCTTAGGCCTGCACAAATGTTGAAAACTTTGGAGGCTGAAAAAAGGGGTTAACAGGCATCCTAGACCCCCTAAAGTCCAGAAAATGTTGGTGGGCCAAAATCTGTGTCAGAGAGCTCTGAATGTCCCAAAAACATTTGAAGCCTCAAAGGGGCATTAACCCGCATCCTAGACCATTGAAATTCCCAAAAATATTTTTGGCACGAAAAATGCATCCTACACCCCTGAAGCTCAGAATATGTTAGCAGCCCAAAAACGGCCTTAAAATGCATTTTAGGCCTGCAAAAATGTTGAAAACTTTGAAGGACCAAAAAAGGGGTTTACAGGCATCCTAGACACCCTAAAGTCCAGAAAATGTTGGTGGACCAAAAACAGTGTCAGAGAACTCTGAATGTCTCAAAAAGATTTGTAGCCCGAAAGGGGCATTAAGTCGCATCCCAGACCACTGAAATTCGAAATTCCCCAAAATATTTTTGGCACGAAAAAGGCAACCTATACCCCCGAAGCTCAGAATATGTTAGCAGCCCAAAAAAGGCCTTAAAATGTATTTTAGGCCTGAAAACATGTTGAAAACTTTGGAGCCCCACAAAAGGGGTTTACAGGCATCCTAGACCCCCTAAAGTCCAGAAAATGTTGGTGGACCAAAAACAGTGTCAGAGAACGCTAAATGTCTCAAAAGGATTTGTAGCCCGAAAGGGACATTAAGTCGCATCCTAGACCACTGAAATTCCCCAAAATATTTTTGGCACGAAAAATTCATCCTACACCCCTGAAAGCTCAGAATATGTTAGCAGCCCAAAAAAGGCCTTAAAATGCATGTTAGGCCTGCAAAAATGTTGAAAACTTTGGAGGCCCAAAAAAGGGGTTTACAGGCATCCTAGACCCCCTAAAGTCCAGAAAATGTTGGTGGCCCAAAAACAGTGTCAGAGAGCTCTGAATGTCCCAAAAACATTTGCAGCCTGAAAAGGGCACTAACCCACATCCCAGACCACTGAAATTCCCAAAAATATCTTTGCCACAAAAAATGCATCCTACAACCCTGAAAGTTCAGAAAATGTTGGCAGCTCAATAAAATGACTTAAAATGCATCTTAAGCCTGCAAAAATGTTGAAAACTTTGGAGGCCCAAAAAAGGGGTTTACAGGCATCCTAGACCCCCTTAAGTTCAGAAAATGTTGGTGGGACAAAATCGGTGTCAGAGAGCTCTGAATCTCCCAAAAACATGTGCAGCCTGAAAGGGGCATTAAGCCGCATCCTAGATCACTGAAATTCCCCAAAATATTTTTGACACGAAAAATGCAACCTATACCCCTGAAGCTCAGAATATGTTAGCAGCCCAAAAAAGGCCTTAAAATGCATTTTAGGCCTGCGAAAATGTTGAAAACTTTGGAGGCCCAAAAAAGGGGTTTACAGGCATCCTAGACCCCCTAAAGTCCAGAAAATGATGGTGGCCCAAAAACAGTGTCAGAGAGCTCTGAATGTCCCAAAACGATTTGCAGCCTGAAAGGGGCATTAAGTCGCATCCTAGACCAGTGAAATTCCCCAAAATATTTTTGGCACAAAAAATGCATCCTACAACCCTGAAAGATCAGAAAATGTTGGCAGCTCAAAAAAAGGACTTAAAATCCTTCTTAGGCCTGCACAAATGTTGAAAACTTCGGAGGCCGAAAAAAGGGGTTTACATGCATCCTAGACCCCCTAAAGTCCAGAAAATGTTGGTGGGCCAAAATCTGTGTCAGAGAGCTCTGAATGTCCCAAAAACATTTGCAGCCTCAAAGGGGCATTAACCCGTATCCTAGACCACTGAAATTCCGAAAAATATTTTTGGCACGAAAAATGCATCCTACACCCCTGAAGCTCAGAATATGTTAGCAGCCCAAAAACGGCCTTAAAATGCATTTTAGGCCTGCAAAAATGTTGAAAACTTTGAAGGACCAAAAAAGGGGTTTACAGGCATCCTAGACACCCTAAAGTCCAGAAAATGTTGGTGGCCAAAAAATGGTGTCAGAGAGCCCTGAATGTCTCAAAAAGATTTGTAGCCCGAAAGGGACATTAAGTAGCATCCTAAACCACTGAAATTCCCCAAAATATTTTGGCACGAAAAATTCATCCTACACCCCTGAAAGCTCAGAATATGTTAGCAGCCCAAAAAAGGCCTCAAAATGCATTATAGGCCTGCAAAAATGTTGAAAACTTTGAAGTACCAAAAAAGGGGTTTACCGGCATCCTAGACACCCTAAAGTCCAGAAAATGTTGGTGGCCCAAAAAGAGGGTCAGAGAGCTCTGAATGTCCCAAGAGCTCTGAATGTCCCAAAAACATTTGCAGAGTGAAAGGGGCATTAACCCGCATCCTAGAACACTGAAATTCCCCAAAATATTTTTGGCATGAAAAATCCATCCTACAACGCTGAAAGTTCAGAAAATGTTGGAAGCTCAAAAAAAGGACTTAAAATGCATCTTAGGCCTGCGAAAATGTTGAAAACTTTGGAGGCCCAAAAAAGGGGTTTACAGGCATCCTAGACCCCCTAAAGTCCAGAAAATGTTGGTGCGCCAAAATCTGTGTCAGAGAGCTCTGAATGTCCCAAAAACATTTGCAGCCTGAAAGGGGCATTAACCCACATCCTAGACCACAGAAATGTCCAAAAATATTTTTGGCCAGAAAAATGCATACTACACCCCTGAAAGTTCTGAAAATGTTAGCAGCCCAAAAATGCCTTAAAATGCATCGTAGGCATGCAAAAATGTAGAAAACTTTGGAGGCCCAAAAAGGGGTTTACAGGCATCCTAGACCCCCTAAAGTCCAGAAAATGTTGGTGGCCCAAAAACAGTGTCAGAGAGCTCTGAATGTCCCAAAAACATTTGCAGCCTGAAAAGGGCACTAACCCACATCCCAGACCACTGAAATTCCCAAAAATATTTTTGCCACAAAAAATGCATCCTACAACCCTAAAAGTTCAGAAAATGGTGGCAGCTCAAAAAAAGGACTTAAAATGCATTTTAAGCCTGCAAAAATGTTGAAAACTTTGGCGGCCCAAAAAAGGGGTTTACAGGCATCCTAGACCCCCTAAAGTCCACAAAATGTTGGTGGGCCAAAATCGGTGTCAGAGAGCTCTGAATGTCCCAAAAACATTTGCAGCCTGAAAGGGGCAGTAACCCGCATCCCAGACCACTGAAATTCCCAAAAATATTTTTGGCACAAAAAATGCATCCTACACCCCTGAAAGCTCAGAATATGTTAGCAGCCCAAAAAAGGCCTTCAAATGCATTTTAGGCCTGCAAAAATGTTGAAAACTTTGGAGGCCCAAAAAAGGGGTTTACAGGCATCCTAGACCCCCTAAAGTCCAGAAAATGTTGGTGGCCCAAAAACAGTGTCAGAGAGCTGTGAATGTCCCAAAACGATTTGCAGCCTGAAAGGGGCATTAAGTCGCATCCTAGACCACTGAAATTCCCCAAAATATTTTTGGCACAAAAAATGCATCCTACACCCCTGAAAGATCAGAAAATGTTTGCAGCACAAAAAAAGGACTTAAAATGCATCTTAAGCCTGCAAAAATGTTGAAAACTTTGGAGGCCCAAAAAAGGGGTTTACAGGCATCCTAGACCCCCTAAAGTCCAGAAAATGTTGGTGGGCCAAAATCTGTGTCAGAGAGCTCTGAATGTCCCAAAAACATTTGCAGCCTCAAAGGGGCAGTAACCCGCATCCTAGACCATTGAAATTCCCAAAAATATTTTTGGCACGAAAAATGCATCCTACACCCCTGAAGCTCAGAATATGTTAGCAGCCCAAAAACGGCCTTAAAATGCATTTTAGGCCTGCAAAAATGTTGAAAACTTTGAAGGACCAAAAAAGGGGTTTACAGGCCTCCTAGACACCCTAAAGTCCAGAAAATGTTGGTGGACCAAAAACAGTGTCAGAGAACTCTGAATGTCTCAAAAAGATTTGTAGCCCGAAAAGGGCATTAAGTCGCATCCTAGACCACTGAAATTCCCAAAAATATTTTTGGCACGAAAAATTCATCCTACACCCCTGAAAGCTCAGAATATGTTAGCAGCCCAAAAAATGCCTTAAAATGCATGTTAGGCCTGTAAAAATGTTGAAAACTTTGGAGGACCGAAAAAGGGGTTTACAGGCATCCTAGACCCCCTAAAGTCCAAAAAATGTTGGTGGGCCAAAATCGGTGTCAGAGAGCTCTGAATGTCCCAAAAACATGTGCAGCCTGAAAGGGGCATTAAGCCGCATCCTAGATCACTGAAATTCCCCAAAATATTTTTGGCACGAAAAATGCAACCTATACCCCTGAAGCTCTGAATATGTTAGCAGCCCAAAAAGGCCTTAAAATGCATTTCAGGCCTGCAAAAATGTTGAAAAGTTTGGAGGCCCAAAAAAGGGGTTTACAGGCATCCTAGACCCCCTAAAGTCCAGAAAATGTTGGTGGGCCAAAATCTGTGTCAGAGAGCTCTAAATACCCCAAAAATATTTGCAGAGTCAAAGGGGCATCACCTGCATCCTAGACCACTGAAATTCCCAAAAATATTTTTGGCATAAAAACTGCATACTACACCCCTGAAAGTTCTGAAAATGTTAGCAGCCCAAAAATGCCTTAAAATGCATCTTAGGCCTGCAAAAATGTAGAAAACTTTGGAGGTGGAAAAAAGGGGTTTAGAGGCATCTAGACCCCCTAAAGTCCAGAAAATGGTTGTGGCCCAAAAATGGTGTCAGAGAGTCCTGACTGTCCCAAAAACATTTGCAGCCTGAAAGGGGCATTAACCCGCTTCCCAGACCACTGAAATTCCCAAAAATATTTTTGGCCCAAAAAATGCATCCTACAACCCTGAAAGATCAGAAAATGTTGGCAGCTCCAAAAAAGGACTTAAAATGCATCTTAAGCCTGCAAAAATGTTGAAAACTTTGGAGGCCAAAAAAGGGGGTTACAGGCATCCTAGACCCCCTAAAGTCCAGAAAATGTTGGTGGGCCAAAATCGGTGTCAGAGAGCTCTGAATGTCCCAAAAAACATGTGCAGCCTGAAAGAGACATTAAGCCGCATCCTAGATCACTGAAACTCCTCAAAATATTTTTGGCACGAAAAATGCATACTACACCCCTGAAAGTTCTGAAAATGTTAGCAGCCCAAAAACGGCCTTAAAATGCATTTTAGGCCTGCAAAAATGTTGAAAACTTTGAAGGACCAAAAAAGGCGTTTACAGGCATCCTAGACACCCTAAAGTCCAGAAAATGGTTGCTGCCCAAAAATGGTGTCAGAGAGCCCTGAATGTCCCAAAAACATTGCAGCCTGAAAGGGGCATTAACCCGCATCCTAGACCACTGAAATTCCCAAAAATATTTTTGGCACGAAAAATGCATACTACACCACTGAAAGTTCTGAAAATGTTAGCAGCCCAAAAATGCCTTAAAATGCATTTTAGGCCTGCAAAAATGTAGAAAACTTTGGAGGTGGAAAAAAGGGGTTTAGAGGCATCTAGACCCCCTAAAGTCCAGAAAATGTTGGTGGGCCAAAATCGGTGTCAGAGAGCTCTGAATGTCCCAAAACCATTTGCAGCCTGAAAAGGGCACTAACCCACATCCCAGACCACTGAAATTCCCAAAAATATTTTTGCCACAAAAAATGCATCCTACAACCCTGAAACTTCAGAAAATGTTGGCAGCTCAAAAAAAGGACTTAAAATGCATCTTAAGCCTGCAAAAATGTTGAAAACTTTGGCGGCCCAAAAAAGGGGTTTACAGGCATCCTAGACCCACTAAAGTCCAAAAAATGGTGGTGGGCCAAAATCGGTGTCAGAGAGCTCTGAATGTCCCAAAAACACGTGCAGCCTGAAACGGGCATTAAGCCGCATCCTATATCACTGAAATTCCCCAAAATATTTTTGGCACGAAAAATGCATCCTACACCCCTGAAAGCTCAGAATATGTTAGCAGCCCAAAAAAGGCCTTAAAATGCTTTTTAGGCCTGCAAAAATGTTGAAAACTTTGGAGGCCCAAAAAAGGGGTTTACAGGCATCCTAGATCCCCTAAAGTCCTGAAAATGTTGGTGGCCCAAGAACAGTGTCAGAGAGCTGTGAATGTCCCAAAACGATTTGCAGCCTGAAAGGGGCATTAAGTCGCATCCTGGACCACTGAAATTCCACAAAATATTTTTGGCACAAAAAATGCATCCTACAACCCTGAAAGATCAGAAAATGTTGGCAGCTCAAAAAAAAGGACTTAAAATGCTTCTTAGGCCTGCACAAATGTTGAAAAATTCGGAGGCCAAAAAAAGGGGTTTACAGGCATCCTAGACCCCCTAAAGTCCAGAAAATGTTGGTGGGCCAAAATCTGTGTCAGAGAGCTCTGAATGTCCCAAAAACATTTGCAGCCTCAAAGGGGCATTAACCCGCATCCTAGACCACTGAAATTCCCAAAAATATTTTTGGCACGAAAAATGCATCCTACACCCCTGAAGCTCAGAATATGTTAGCAGCCCAAAAACGGCCTTAAAATGCATTTTAGGCCTGCAAAAATGTTGAAAACTTTGAAGGACCAAAAATGGTGTTTACAGGCATCCTAGACCCCCTAAAGTCCAGAAAATGTTGGTGGCCCAAAAAGATTGTCAGAGAGCTCTGAATGTCCAAAAAACATTTGCAGAGTGAAAGGGGCATTAACCCACATCCTAGAACACTGAAATTCCCCAAAATATTTTTGGCACGAAAAATCCATCCTACAACCCTGAAAGTTCAGAAAATGTTGGAAGCTCAAAAAAAGGACTTAAAATGCATCGCAGGCATGCAAAAATGTAGAAAACTTTGGCGGCCCAAAAAGGGGTTTACAGGCATCCTAACCACCTAAAGTCCAGAAAATGTTGGGGGGCCAAAATCTGTGTCAGAGAGCTCTGAATGTCCCAAAAACACTTGCAGCCTGAAAGTGGCACTAACCCACATCCCAGACCACTGAAATTCCCAAAAATATTTTTGGCATGAAAAAAGGCATCCTACACCCCTGAAAGTTCAGAAAATGTTGGCAGCTCAAAAAAAGGACTTAAAATGCATCTTAAGCCTGCAAAAATGTTGAAAACTTTGGCGGCCCAAAAAAGGGGTTTACAGGCATCCTAGACCCCCTAAAGTCCAAAAAATGGTGGTGGGCCAAAATCGGTGTCAGAGAGCTCTGAATGTCCCAAAAACATGTGCAGCCTTAAACGGGCATGAAGCCGCATCCTATATCACTGAAATTCCCCAAAATATTTTTGGCACGAAAAATGCAACCTATACCCCTGAAGCTCCGAATATGTTAGCAGCCCAAAAAAGGCCTTAAAATGCATTTCAGGCCTGCAAAAATGTTGAAAAGTTTGGAGGCCCAAAAAAGGGGTTTACAGGCATCCTAGACCCCCTAAAGTCCAGAAAATGTTGGTGGGCCAAAATCTGTGTCAGAGAGCTCTGAATACCCCAAAAACATTTGCAGAGTGAAAGGGGCATTCACCTGCATCCTAGACCACTGAAATTCCCAAAAATATTTTTGGCACAAAAAATGCATACTACACCCCTGAAAGATCAGAAAATGTTGGCAGCTCAAAAAAGGACTTAAAATGCATCTTAAGCCTGCAAAAATGTTGAAAACTTTGGAGGTGGAAAAAAGGGGTTTACAGGCATCCTAGACCCCCTAAAGTCCAGAAAATGTTGGTGGCCCAAAAATGGTGTCAGAGAGTCCTGAATGTCCCAAAAATATTTGCAGCCTGAAAGGGGCAGTAACCCGCATCCCAGACCACTGAAATTCCCAAAAATATTTTTGGCACAAAAAATGCATACTACACCCCTGAAAGATCAGAAAATGTTGGCAGCTCAAAAAAAGGACTTAAAATGCATCTTAAGCCTGCAAAAAATGTTGAAATCTTTGGAGGCCCAAAAAAGGGGTTTACAGGCATCCTAGACCCCCTAAAGTCCAGAAAATGTTGGTGGCCCAAAAACAGTGTCAGAGAGCTCTGAATGTCCCAAAAACATTTGCAGCCTGAAAGTGGCACTAACCCACATCCCAGACCACTGAAATTCCCAAAAATATTTTTGGCATGAAAAATGCATCCTACAACCCTGAAAGATCAGAAAATGTTGGCAGCTCAAAAAAAGGACTTAAAATGCTTTTTAGGCCTGCAAAAATGTTGAAAACTTTGGAGGCCCAAAAAAGGGGTTTACAGGCATCCTAGACCCCCTAAAGTCCAGAAAATGTTGGTGGGCCAAAATCTGTGTCAGAGAGCTCTGAATGTCCCAAAAACATTTGCAGCCTCAAAGGGGCATTAACCCGCATCCTAGACCACTGAAATTCCCAAAAATATTTTTGGCACAAAAAATGCATACTACACCCTGAAAGATCAGAAAATGTTGGCAGCTCAAAAAAGGACTTAAAATGCATCTTAAGCCTGCAAAAATGTTGAAAACTTTGGAGGTGGAAAAAAGGGGTTTACAGGCATCCTAGACCCCCTAAAGTCCAGAAAATGTTGGTGGCCCAAAAATGGTGTCAGAGAGTCCTGAATGTCCCAAAAATATTTGCAGCCTGAAAGGGGCAGTAACCCGCATCCCAGACCACTGAAATTCCCAAAAATATTTTTGGCACAAAAAATGCATACTACACCCCTGAAAGATCAGAAAATGTTGGCAGCTCAAAAAAGGACTTAAAATGCATCTTAAGCCTGCAAAAATGTTGAAAACTTTGGAGGCCCAAAAAAGGGGTTTACAGGCATCCTAGACCCCCTAAAGTCCAGAAAATGTTGGTGGCCCAAAAATGGTGTCAGAGAGTCCTGAATGTCCCAAAAATATTTGCAGCCTGAAAGGGGCAGTAACCCGCATCCCAGACCACTGAAATTCCCAAAAATATTTTTGGCATGAAAAATGCATCCTACAACCCTGAAAGAGCAGAAAATGTTGGCAGCTCAAAAAAAGGACTTAAAATGCTTTTTAGGCCTGCAAAAATGTTGAAAACTTTGGAGGCCCAAAAAAGGGGGTTACAGGCATCCTAGACCCCCTAAAGTCCAGAAAATGTTGGTGGGCCAAAATCTGTGTCAGAGAGCTCTGAATGTCCCAAAAACATTTGCAGCCTCAAAGGGGCATTAACCCGCATCCTAGACCACTGAAATTCCCAAAAATATTTTTGGCACGAAAAATGCATCCTACACCCCTGAAGCTCAGAATATGTTAGCAGCCCAAAAACGGCCTTAAAATGCATGTTAGGCCTGCAAAAATGTTGAAAACTTTGAAGGACCAAAAAAGGGGTTTACAGGCATCCTAGACACCCTAAAGTCCAGAAAATGTTGGTGGCCCAAAAAGAGGGTCAGAGAGCTCTGAATGTCCCAAGAGCTCTGAATGTCCCAAAAACATTTGCAGAGTGAAAGGGGCATTAACCCGCATCCTAGAACACTGAAATTCCCCAAAATATTTTTGGCATGAAAAATCCATCCTACAACGCTGAAAGTTCAGAAAATGTTGGAAGCTCAAAAAAAGGACTTAAAATGCATCTTAGGCCTGCAAAAATGTTGAAAACTTTGGAGGCCCAAAAAAGGGGTTTACAGGCATCCTAGACCCCCTAAAGTCCAGAAAATGTTGGTGGGCCAAAATCTGTGTCAGAGAGCTCTGAATGTCCCAAAAACACTTGCAGCCTGAAAGGGGCATTAACCCACATCCTAGACCACAGAAATGTCCAAAAATATTTTTGGCCAGAAAAATGCATACTACACCCCTGAAAGTTCTGAAAATGTTAGCAGCCCAAAAATGCCTTAAAATGCATCGTAGGCATGCAAAAATGTAGAAAACTTTGGAGGCCCAAAAAGGGGTTTACAGGCATCCTAGACCCCCTAAAGTCCAGAAAATGTTGGTGGCCCAAAAACAGTGTCAGAGAGCTCTGAATGTCCCAAAAACATTTGCAGCCTGAAAAGGGCACTAACCCACATCCCAGACCACTGAAATTCCCAAAAATATTTTTGGCACAAAAAATGCATCCTACAACCCTAAAAGTTCAGAAAATGGTGGCAGCTCAAAAAAGGACTTAAAATGCATCTTAAGCCTGCAAAAATGTTGAAAACTTTGGCGGCCCAAAAAAGGGGTTTACAGGCATCCTAGACCCCCTAAAGTCCACAAAATGTTGGTGGGCCAAAATCGGTGTCAGAGAGCTCTGAATGTCCCAAAAACATGCACAGCCTGAGGGGCATTAAGCCGCATCCTAGATCACTGGAATTCCCCAAAATATTTTTGGCACGAAAAATGCAACCTATATCCCTGAAGCTCAGAATATGTTAGCAGCCCAAAAAATGCCTTAAAATGCATTTTAGGCCTGTAAAAATGTAGAAAACTTTGGAGGCCCAAAAAAGGGGTTTACAGGCATCCTAGACCCCCTAAAGTCCAGAAAATGTTGGTGGCCCAAAAACAGTGTCAGAGAGCTCTGAATGTCCCAAAAACATGTGCAGCCTGAGGGGCATTAAGCCGCATCCTAGATCACTGAAATTCCCCAAAATATTTTTGGCACGAAAAATGCAACCTATACCCCTGAAGCTCAGAATATGTTAGCAGCCCAAAAAGGCCTTAAAATGCATGTTAGGCTTGCAAAAATGTTGAAAACTTTGAAGGCCCAAAAAAGGGGTTTACAGGCATCCTAGACCCCTTAAAGTCTAGAAAATGTTGGTGGGCCAAAATCGGTGTCAGAGAGCTCTGAATGCCCCAAAAACATTTGCAGAGTGAACGGGGCATTAACCCGCATCCTAGACCACTGAAATTCCCAAAAATATTGTTGGCACAAAAAATGCATACTTCACCACTGAAAGTTCTGAAAATGTTAGCAGCCCAAAAATGCCTTAAAATGCATCTTAGGCCTGCAAAAATGTTGAAAACTTTGGAGGTGGAAAAAAGGGGTTTAGAGGCATCCTAGACCCTTAAAGTCCAGAAAATGTTGGTGGACCAAAAATCGGTGTCAGAGAGCTCTGAATGTCCCAAAAACATTTGCAACCTGAAAGGGACATTAACCCGCATCCTAGACCACTAAAATTCCCAAAAATATTTTTGGCACGAAAAATGCATCCTACACCCCTGAAAGTTCAGAAAATGGTGGCAGCTCAAAAAAAGGCCTTAAAATGCATTTTAGGCCTGCAAAAATGTTCAAAACTTTGGAGGCCCAAAAAAGGGGTTTACAGGCATCCTAGACCCCCTAAAGTCCAGAAAATGTTGGTGGCCCAAATACAGTGTCAGAGAGCTCTGAATGTCCCAAAAAGATTTGCAGCCTGAAAGGGGCATTAAGTCGCATCCTAAACCACTGAAATTCCCCAAAATATTTTTGGCACAAAAAATGCATCCTACAACCCTAAAAGATCAGAAAATGTTGGCAGCTCAAAAAAAGGACTTAAAATGCTTCTTAGGCCTGCACAAATGTTGAAAACTTTGGAGGCCGAAAAAAGGGGTTTACAGGCATCCTAGACCCCCTAAAGTCCAGAAAATGTTGGTGGGCCAAAATCGGTGTCAGAGAGCTCTGAATGTCCCAAAAACATGTGCAGCCTGAAAGTGGCACTAACCCACATCCCAGACCACTGAAATTCCCAAAAATATTTTGGCACAAAAACATGTATCCTACAACCCTGAAAGATCAGAAAATGTTGGCAGCTCAAAAAAAGGACTTAAAATGCATCTTAAGCCTGCAAAAATGTTTAAAGCTTTGGAGGCCCAAAAAAGGGGTTTACAGGCATCCTAGACCCCCTAAAGTCCAGAAAATGTTGGTGGGCCAAAATCGGTGTCAGAGAGCTCTGAATGTCCCAAAAACATGTGCAGCCTGAAAGGGGCATTAACCCGCATCCTAGACCACTGAAATTCCCAAAAAATCTTTGGCACGAAAAATGCATCCTACACCCCTGAAGCTCAGAATATGTTAGCAGCCCAAAAACGGCCTTAAAATGCATTTTAGGCCTGCAAAAATGTTGAAAACCTTGGAGGGCAAAAAAAGGGGTTTACAGGCATCCTAGACCCCCTAAAGTCCAGAAAATGTTGGTGGCCCAAAAACAGTGTCAGAGAGCTCTGAATGTCCCAAAAACATGTGCAGCCTGAAAGGGCCATTAAGCCGCATCCTACATCACTAAAACTCCCCAAAATATTTTTGGCACGAAAAATGCATACTACACCCCTGAAAGTTCTGAATATGTTAACAGCCCAAAAAAGGCCTTCAAATGCATTTTAGGCCTGCAAAAATGTTGAAAACTTTGGAGGCCCAAAAAAGGGGTTTACAGGCATCCTAGACCCCCTAAAGTCCAGAAAATGTTGGTGGCCCAAAAACAGTGTCAGAGAGCTGTGAATGTCCCAAAACGATTTGCAGCCTGAAAGGGGCATTAAGTCGCATCCTAGACCACTGAAATTCCCCAAAATATTTTTGGCACAAAAAATGCATCCTACAACCCTGAAAGATCAGAAAATGTTGGCAGCTCAAAAAAAGGACTTAAAATGCTTCTTAGGCCTGCACAAATGTTGAAAACTTTGGAGGCTGAAAAAGGGGTTAACAGGGCATCCTAGACCCCCTAAAGTCCAGAAAAATGTTGGTGGGCCAAAATCTGTGTCAGAGAGCTCTGAATGTCCAAAAACATTTGAAGCCTCAAAGGGGGCATTAACCCGCATCCTAGACCATTGAAATTCCCAAAAATATTTTTGGCACGAAAAATGCATCCTACACCCCTGAAGCTCAGAATATGTTAGCAGCCCAAAAAAGGCCTTAAAAATGTATTTTAGGCCTGAAAAAATGTTGAAAACTTTGGAGCCCCAGAAAAGGGGTTTACAGGCATCCTAGACCCCCTAAAGTCCAGAAAATGTTGGTGGACCAAAACAGTGTCAGAGAACGCTAAATGTCTCAAAAGGATTTGTAGCCCGAAAGGGACATTAAGTCGCATCCTAGACCACTGAAATTCCCCAAAATATTTTGGCACGAAAATTCATCCTACACCCCTGAAAGCTCAGAATATGTTAGCAGCCCAAAAAAGGCCTTAAAATGCATGTTAGGCCTGCAAAAATGTTGAAAACTTTGGAGGCCCAAAAAAGGGGGTTTACAGGCATCCTAGACCCCCTAAAGTCCAGAAAATGTTGGTGGCCCAAAAACAGTGTCAGAGAGCTCCTGAATGTCCCAAAAACATTTGCAGCCTGAAAGGGCACTAACCCACATCCCAGACCACTGAAATTCCCAACAATATCTTTGCCACAAAAAATGCATCCTACAACCCTGAAAGTTCAGAAAATGTTGGCAGCTCAATAAAAGGACTTAAAATGCATCTTAAGCCTGCAAAAATGTTGAAAACTTTGGAGGCCCAAAAAAGGGGTTTACAGGCATCCTAGACCCCCTTAAGTTCAGAAAATGTTGGTGGGACAAAATCGGTGTCAGAGAGCTCTGAATGTCCCAAAAACATGTGCAGCCTGAAAGGGGCATTAAGCCTCATCCTAGATCACTGAAATTCCCCAAAATATTTTTGACACGAAAAATGCAACCTATACCCCTGAAGCTCAGAATATGTTAGCAGCCCAAAAAAGGCCTTAAAATGCATTTTAGGCCTGCGAAAATGTTGAAAACTTTGGAGGCCCAAAAAAAGGGGTTTACAGGCATCCTAGACCCCCTAAAGTCCAGAAAATGATGGTGGCCCAAAAACAGTGTCAGAGAGCGCTGAATGTCCCAAAACGATTTGCAGCCTGAAAGGGGCATTAAGTCGCATCCTAGACCACTGAAATTCCCCAAAATATTTTTGGCACAAAAAATGCATCCTACAACCCTGAAAGATCAGAAAATGTTGGCAGCTCAAAAAAAGGACTTAAAATGCTTCTTAGGCCTGCACAAATGTTGAAAACTTCGGAGGCCGAAAAAAGGGTTTACTTGCATCCTAGACACCCTAAAGTCCAGAAAATGTTGGTGGGCCAAAATCTGTGTCAGAGAGCTCTGAATGTCCCCAAAAACATTTGCAGCCTCAAAGGGGCATTAACCCGTATCCTAGACCACTGAAATTCCAAAAAATATTTTTGGCACGAAAAATGCATCCTACACCCCTGAAGCTCAGAATATGTTAGCAGCCCAAAAACGACTTAAAATGCATTTTAGGCCTGCAAAAATGTTGAAAACTTTGAAGGACCAAAAAAGGGGTTTACAGGCATCCTAGACACCCTAAAGTCCAGAAAATGTTGGTGGCCAAAAAATGGTGTCAGAGAGGCCCTGAATGTCTCAAAAAGATTTGTAGCCCGAAAGGGACATTAAGTCGCATCCTAAACCACTGAAATTCCCCCAAAATATTTTGGCACGAAAAATTCATCCTACACCCCTGAAAGCTCAGAATATGTTAGCAGCCCAAAAAAGGCCTTAAAAATGCATCTTAGGCCTGCAAAAATGTAGAAAACTTTGGAGGTGGAAAAAAGGGGTTTAGAGGCATCCTAGACCCCCTAAAGTCCAGAAAATGGTTGTGGCTCAAGAATGGTGTCAGAGAGCCCTGAATGTCCCAAAAACATTTGCAGCCTGAAAGGGGCATTGACCTGCATCCTAGACCACTGAAATTCCCAAAAATATTTTTGCCACGAAAAATGCATCCTACACCCCTGAAAGCTCGAATATGTTAGCAGCCCAAAAAAGGCCTTAAAATGCATTTTAGGCCTGCAAAAATTGTTGAAAACTTTGGAGGCCCAAAAAAGGGGTTTACAGGCATCCTAGACCCCCTAAAGTCCAGAAAATGTTGGTGGGCCAAAATCTGTGTCAGAGAGCTCTGAATGTCCCAAAAACATTTGCAGCTTCAAAGGGGCATTAACCTGCATCCTAGACCACTGAAATTCCCAAAAATATTTTTGGCACGAAAAATGCATCCTACACCCCTGAAAGCTCGAATATTTTAGCAGCCCAAAAACGGCCTTAAAATACATTTTAGGCCTGCAAAAATGTTGAAAACTTTGGAGGCCCAAAAAAGGGGTTTACAGGCAATCTAGGCCCCCGAAAGTCCAGAAAATGTTGGTGGCCCAAAAACAGTGTCAGAGAGCTCTGAATGTCCCAAAACGATTTGCAGCCTGAAAGGGGCATTAAGTCGCATCCTGGACCACTGAAATTCCCCAAAATATTTTTTTCACAAAAAATGCATCCTACAACCCTGAAAGATCAGAAAATGTTGGCAGCTCAAAAAAAGGACTTAAAATGCTTCTTAGGCTGCACAAATGTTGAAAACTTTCGGAGGCCGAAAAAGGGGTTTACAGGCATCCTAGACCCCCTAAATTCCAGAAAATGTTGGTGGGCCAAAATCTGTGTCAGAGAGCTCTGAATGTCCCAAAAACATTTGCAGCCTCAAAGGGGCATTAACTCACATCCTAGACCACTGAAATTCCCAAAAATATTTTTGGGCACGAAAAATGCATCCTACACCCCTGAAGCTCAGAATATGTTAGCAGCCCAAAAACGGCCTTAAAATACATTTTAGGGCCTGCCAAAAATATTTTAAACTTTGAAGGGCCAAAAAAGGGGTTTACAGGCATCCTAGACACCCTAGAAGTCCAGAAAATGTGGCCCAAAAACAGTGTCAGAGAGCTCTGAATGTCCCAAAAACATTTGCAGCCTGAAAGGGGCATTAAGTCGCATCCTAGACCACTGAAATTCCCCAAAATATTTTTGGCACAAAAAATGCATCCTACAACCCTGAAAGATCAGAAAATGTTGGCAGCTCAAAAAAAGGACTTAAAATGCTTCTTAGGCCTGCACAAATGTTGAAAACTTTGGAGGCTGAAAAAAGGGGTTAACAGGCATCCTAGACCCCCTAAAGTCCAGAAAATGTTGGTGGGCCAAAATCTGTGTCAGAGAGCTCTGAATGTCCCAAAAACATTTGAAGCCTCAAAGGGGCATTAACCCGCATCCTAGACCATTGAAATTCCCAAAAATATTTTTGGCACGAAAAATGCATCCTACACCCCTGAAGCTCAGAATATGTTAGCAGCCCAAAAACGGCCTTAAAATGCATTTTAGGCCTGCAAAAATGTTGAAAACTTTGAAGGACCAAAAAAGGGGTTTACAGGCATCCTAGACACCCTAAAGTCCAGAAAATGTTGGTGGACCAAAAACAGTGTCAGAGAACTCTGAATGTCTCAAAAAGATTTGTAGCCCGAAAGGGGCATTAAGTCGCATCCCAGACCACTGAAATTCGAAATTCCCCAAAATATTTTTGGCACGAAAAAGGCAACCTATACCCCCGAAGCTCAGAATATGTTAGCAGCCCAAAAAAGGCCTTAAAATGTATTTTAGGCCTGAAAACATGTTGAAAACTTTGGAGCCCCACAAAAGGGGTTTACAGGCATCCTAGACCCCCTAAAGTCCAGAAAATGTTGGTGGACCAAAAACAGTGTCAGAGAACGCTAAATGTCTCAAAAGGATTTGTAGCCCGAAAGGGACATTAAGTCGCATCCTAGACCACTGAAATTCCCCAAAATATTTTTGGCACGAAAAATTCATCCTACACCCCTGAAAGCTCAGAATATGTTAGCAGCCCAAAAAAGGCCTTAAAATGCATGTTAGGCCTGCAAAAATGTTGAAAACTTTGGAGGCCCAAAAAAGGGGTTTACAGGCATCCTAGACCCCCTAAAGTCCAGAAAATGTTGGTGGCCCAAAAACAGTGTCAGAGAGCTCTGAATGTCCCAAAAACATTTGCAGCCTGAAAAGGGCACTAACCCACATCCCAGACCACTGAAATTCCCAAAAATATCTTTGCCACAAAAAATGCATCCTACAACCCTGAAAGTTCAGAAAATGTTGGCAGCTCAATAAAATGACTTAAAATGCATCTTAAGCCTGCAAAAATGTTGAAAACTTTGGAGGCCCAAAAAAGGGGTTTACAGGCATCCTAGACCCCCTTAAGTTCAGAAAATGTTGGTGGGACAAAATCGGTGTCAGAGAGCTCTGAATCTCCCAAAAACATGTGCAGCCTGAAAGGGGCATTAAGCCGCATCCTAGATCACTGAAATTCCCCAAAATATTTTTGACACGAAAAATGCAACCTATACCCCTGAAGCTCAGAATATGTTAGCAGCCCAAAAAAGGCCTTAAAATGCATTTTAGGCCTGCGAAAATGTTGAAAACTTTGGAGGCCCAAAAAAGGGGTTTACAGGCATCCTAGACCCCCTAAAGTCCAGAAAATGATGGTGGCCCAAAAACAGTGTCAGAGAGCTCTGAATGTCCCAAAACGATTTGCAGCCTGAAAGGGGCATTAAGTCGCATCCTAGACCAGTGAAATTCCCCAAAATATTTTTGGCACAAAAAATGCATCCTACAACCCTGAAAGATCAGAAAATGTTGGCAGCTCAAAAAAAGGACTTAAAATCCTTCTTAGGCCTGCACAAATGTTGAAAACTTCGGAGGCCGAAAAAAGGGGTTTACATGCATCCTAGACCCCCTAAAGTCCAGAAAATGTTGGTGGGCCAAAATCTGTGTCAGAGAGCTCTGAATGTCCCAAAAACATTTGCAGCCTCAAAGGGGCATTAACCCGTATCCTAGACCACTGAAATTCCGAAAAATATTTTTGGCACGAAAAATGCATCCTACACCCCTGAAGCTCAGAATATGTTAGCAGCCCAAAAACGGCCTTAAAATGCATTTTAGGCCTGCAAAAATGTTGAAAACTTTGAAGGACCAAAAAAGGGGTTTACAGGCATCCTAGACACCCTAAAGTCCAGAAAATGTTGGTGGCCAAAAAATGGTGTCAGAGAGCCCTGAATGTCTCAAAAAGATTTGTAGCCCGAAAGGGACATTAAGTAGCATCCTAAACCACTGAAATTCCCCAAAATATTTTGGCACGAAAAATTCATCCTACACCCCTGAAAGCTCAGAATATGTTAGCAGCCCAAAAAAGGCCTCAAAATGCATTATAGGCCTGCAAAAATGTTGAAAACTTTGAAGTACCAAAAAAGGGGTTTACCGGCATCCTAGACACCCTAAAGTCCAGAAAATGTTGGTGGCCCAAAAAGAGGGTCAGAGAGCTCTGAATGTCCCAAGAGCTCTGAATGTCCCAAAAACATTTGCAGAGTGAAAGGGGCATTAACCCGCATCCTAGAACACTGAAATTCCCCAAAATATTTTTGGCATGAAAAATCCATCCTACAACGCTGAAAGTTCAGAAAATGTTGGAAGCTCAAAAAAAGGACTTAAAATGCATCTTAGGCCTGCGAAAATGTTGAAAACTTTGGAGGCCCAAAAAAGGGGTTTACAGGCATCCTAGACCCCCTAAAGTCCAGAAAATGTTGGTGCGCCAAAATCTGTGTCAGAGAGCTCTGAATGTCCCAAAAACATTTGCAGCCTGAAAGGGGCATTAACCCACATCCTAGACCACAGAAATGTCCAAAAATATTTTTGGCCAGAAAAATGCATACTACACCCCTGAAAGTTCTGAAAATGTTAGCAGCCCAAAAATGCCTTAAAATGCATCGTAGGCATGCAAAAATGTAGAAAACTTTGGAGGCCCAAAAAGGGGTTTACAGGCATCCTAGACCCCCTAAAGTCCAGAAAATGTTGGTGGCCCAAAAACAGTGTCAGAGAGCTCTGAATGTCCCAAAAACATTTGCAGCCTGAAAAGGGCACTAACCCACATCCCAGACCACTGAAATTCCCAAAAATATTTTTGCCACAAAAAATGCATCCTACAACCCTAAAAGTTCAGAAAATGGTGGCAGCTCAAAAAAAGGACTTAAAATGCATTTTAAGCCTGCAAAAATGTTGAAAACTTTGGCGGCCCAAAAAAGGGGTTTACAGGCATCCTAGACCCCCTAAAGTCCACAAAATGTTGGTGGGCCAAAATCGGTGTCAGAGAGCTCTGAATGTCCCAAAAACATTTGCAGCCTGAAAGGGGCAGTAACCCGCATCCCAGACCACTGAAATTCCCAAAAATATTTTTGGCACAAAAAATGCATCCTACACCCCTGAAAGCTCAGAATATGTTAGCAGCCCAAAAAAGGCCTTCAAATGCATTTTAGGCCTGCAAAAATGTTGAAAACTTTGGAGGCCCAAAAAAGGGGTTTACAGGCATCCTAGACCCCCTAAAGTCCAGAAAATGTTGGTGGCCCAAAAACAGTGTCAGAGAGCTGTGAATGTCCCAAAACGATTTGCAGCCTGAAAGGGGCATTAAGTCGCATCCTAGACCACTGAAATTCCCCAAAATATTTTTGGCACAAAAAATGCATCCTACACCCCTGAAAGATCAGAAAATGTTTGCAGCACAAAAAAAGGACTTAAAATGCATCTTAAGCCTGCAAAAATGTTGAAAACTTTGGAGGCCCAAAAAAGGGGTTTACAGGCATCCTAGACCCCCTAAAGTCCAGAAAATGTTGGTGGGCCAAAATCTGTGTCAGAGAGCTCTGAATGTCCCAAAAACATTTGCAGCCTCAAAGGGGCAGTAACCCGCATCCTAGACCATTGAAATTCCCAAAAATATTTTTGGCACGAAAAATGCATCCTACACCCCTGAAGCTCAGAATATGTTAGCAGCCCAAAAACGGCCTTAAAATGCATTTTAGGCCTGCAAAAATGTTGAAAACTTTGAAGGACCAAAAAAGGGGTTTACAGGCCTCCTAGACACCCTAAAGTCCAGAAAATGTTGGTGGACCAAAAACAGTGTCAGAGAACTCTGAATGTCTCAAAAAGATTTGTAGCCCGAAAAGGGCATTAAGTCGCATCCTAGACCACTGAAATTCCCAAAAATATTTTTGGCACGAAAAATTCATCCTACACCCCTGAAAGCTCAGAATATGTTAGCAGCCCAAAAAATGCCTTAAAATGCATGTTAGGCCTGTAAAAATGTTGAAAACTTTGGAGGACCGAAAAAGGGGTTTACAGGCATCCTAGACCCCCTAAAGTCCAAAAAATGTTGGTGGGCCAAAATCGGTGTCAGAGAGCTCTGAATGTCCCAAAAACATGTGCAGCCTGAAAGGGGCATTAAGCCGCATCCTAGATCACTGAAATTCCCCAAAATATTTTTGGCACGAAAAATGCAACCTATACCCCTGAAGCTCTGAATATGTTAGCAGCCCAAAAAGGCCTTAAAATGCATTTCAGGCCTGCAAAAATGTTGAAAAGTTTGGAGGCCCAAAAAAGGGGTTTACAGGCATCCTAGACCCCCTAAAGTCCAGAAAATGTTGGTGGGCCAAAATCTGTGTCAGAGAGCTCTAAATACCCCAAAAATATTTGCAGAGTCAAAGGGGCATCACCTGCATCCTAGACCACTGAAATTCCCAAAAATATTTTTGGCATAAAAACTGCATACTACACCCCTGAAAGTTCTGAAAATGTTAGCAGCCCAAAAATGCCTTAAAATGCATCTTAGGCCTGCAAAAATGTAGAAAACTTTGGAGGTGGAAAAAAGGGGTTTAGAGGCATCTAGACCCCCTAAAGTCCAGAAAATGGTTGTGGCCCAAAAATGGTGTCAGAGAGTCCTGACTGTCCCAAAAACATTTGCAGCCTGAAAGGGGCATTAACCCGCTTCCCAGACCACTGAAATTCCCAAAAATATTTTTGGCCCAAAAAATGCATCCTACAACCCTGAAAGATCAGAAAATGTTGGCAGCTCCAAAAAAGGACTTAAAATGCATCTTAAGCCTGCAAAAATGTTGAAAACTTTGGAGGCCAAAAAAGGGGGTTACAGGCATCCTAGACCCCCTAAAGTCCAGAAAATGTTGGTGGGCCAAAATCGGTGTCAGAGAGCTCTGAATGTCCCAAAAAACATGTGCAGCCTGAAAGAGACATTAAGCCGCATCCTAGATCACTGAAACTCCTCAAAATATTTTTGGCACGAAAAATGCATACTACACCCCTGAAAGTTCTGAAAATGTTAGCAGCCCAAAAACGGCCTTAAAATGCATTTTAGGCCTGCAAAAATGTTGAAAACTTTGAAGGACCAAAAAAGGCGTTTACAGGCATCCTAGACACCCTAAAGTCCAGAAAATGGTTGCTGCCCAAAAATGGTGTCAGAGAGCCCTGAATGTCCCAAAAACATTGCAGCCTGAAAGGGGCATTAACCCGCATCCTAGACCACTGAAATTCCCAAAAATATTTTTGGCACGAAAAATGCATACTACACCACTGAAAGTTCTGAAAATGTTAGCAGCCCAAAAATGCCTTAAAATGCATTTTAGGCCTGCAAAAATGTAGAAAACTTTGGAGGTGGAAAAAAGGGGTTTAGAGGCATCTAGACCCCCTAAAGTCCAGAAAATGTTGGTGGGCCAAAATCGGTGTCAGAGAGCTCTGAATGTCCCAAAACCATTTGCAGCCTGAAAAGGGCACTAACCCACATCCCAGACCACTGAAATTCCCAAAAATATTTTTGCCACAAAAAATGCATCCTACAACCCTGAAACTTCAGAAAATGTTGGCAGCTCAAAAAAAGGACTTAAAATGCATCTTAAGCCTGCAAAAATGTTGAAAACTTTGGCGGCCCAAAAAAGGGGTTTACAGGCATCCTAGACCCACTAAAGTCCAAAAAATGGTGGTGGGCCAAAATCGGTGTCAGAGAGCTCTGAATGTCCCAAAAACACGTGCAGCCTGAAACGGGCATTAAGCCGCATCCTATATCACTGAAATTCCCCAAAATATTTTTGGCACGAAAAATGCATCCTACACCCCTGAAAGCTCAGAATATGTTAGCAGCCCAAAAAAGGCCTTAAAATGCTTTTTAGGCCTGCAAAAATGTTGAAAACTTTGGAGGCCCAAAAAAGGGGTTTACAGGCATCCTAGATCCCCTAAAGTCCTGAAAATGTTGGTGGCCCAAGAACAGTGTCAGAGAGCTGTGAATGTCCCAAAACGATTTGCAGCCTGAAAGGGGCATTAAGTCGCATCCTGGACCACTGAAATTCCACAAAATATTTTTGGCACAAAAAATGCATCCTACAACCCTGAAAGATCAGAAAATGTTGGCAGCTCAAAAAAAAGGACTTAAAATGCTTCTTAGGCCTGCACAAATGTTGAAAAATTCGGAGGCCAAAAAAAGGGGTTTACAGGCATCCTAGACCCCCTAAAGTCCAGAAAATGTTGGTGGGCCAAAATCTGTGTCAGAGAGCTCTGAATGTCCCAAAAACATTTGCAGCCTCAAAGGGGCATTAACCCGCATCCTAGACCACTGAAATTCCCAAAAATATTTTTGGCACGAAAAATGCATCCTACACCCCTGAAGCTCAGAATATGTTAGCAGCCCAAAAACGGCCTTAAAATGCATTTTAGGCCTGCAAAAATGTTGAAAACTTTGAAGGACCAAAAATGGTGTTTACAGGCATCCTAGACCCCCTAAAGTCCAGAAAATGTTGGTGGCCCAAAAAGATTGTCAGAGAGCTCTGAATGTCCAAAAAACATTTGCAGAGTGAAAGGGGCATTAACCCACATCCTAGAACACTGAAATTCCCCAAAATATTTTTGGCACGAAAAATCCATCCTACAACCCTGAAAGTTCAGAAAATGTTGGAAGCTCAAAAAAAGGACTTAAAATGCATCGCAGGCATGCAAAAATGTAGAAAACTTTGGCGGCCCAAAAAGGGGTTTACAGGCATCCTAACCACCTAAAGTCCAGAAAATGTTGGGGGGCCAAAATCTGTGTCAGAGAGCTCTGAATGTCCCAAAAACACTTGCAGCCTGAAAGTGGCACTAACCCACATCCCAGACCACTGAAATTCCCAAAAATATTTTTGGCATGAAAAAAGGCATCCTACACCCCTGAAAGTTCAGAAAATGTTGGCAGCTCAAAAAAAGGACTTAAAATGCATCTTAAGCCTGCAAAAATGTTGAAAACTTTGGCGGCCCAAAAAAGGGGTTTACAGGCATCCTAGACCCCCTAAAGTCCAAAAAATGGTGGTGGGCCAAAATCGGTGTCAGAGAGCTCTGAATGTCCCAAAAACATGTGCAGCCTTAAACGGGCATGAAGCCGCATCCTATATCACTGAAATTCCCCAAAATATTTTTGGCACGAAAAATGCAACCTATACCCCTGAAGCTCCGAATATGTTAGCAGCCCAAAAAAGGCCTTAAAATGCATTTCAGGCCTGCAAAAATGTTGAAAAGTTTGGAGGCCCAAAAAAGGGGTTTACAGGCATCCTAGACCCCCTAAAGTCCAGAAAATGTTGGTGGGCCAAAATCTGTGTCAGAGAGCTCTGAATACCCCAAAAACATTTGCAGAGTGAAAGGGGCATTCACCTGCATCCTAGACCACTGAAATTCCCAAAAATATTTTTGGCACAAAAAATGCATACTACACCCCTGAAAGATCAGAAAATGTTGGCAGCTCAAAAAAGGACTTAAAATGCATCTTAAGCCTGCAAAAATGTTGAAAACTTTGGAGGTGGAAAAAAGGGGTTTACAGGCATCCTAGACCCCCTAAAGTCCAGAAAATGTTGGTGGCCCAAAAATGGTGTCAGAGAGTCCTGAATGTCCCAAAAATATTTGCAGCCTGAAAGGGGCAGTAACCCGCATCCCAGACCACTGAAATTCCCAAAAATATTTTTGGCACAAAAAATGCATACTACACCCCTGAAAGATCAGAAAATGTTGGCAGCTCAAAAAAAGGACTTAAAATGCATCTTAAGCCTGCAAAAAATGTTGAAATCTTTGGAGGCCCAAAAAAGGGGTTTACAGGCATCCTAGACCCCCTAAAGTCCAGAAAATGTTGGTGGCCCAAAAACAGTGTCAGAGAGCTCTGAATGTCCCAAAAACATTTGCAGCCTGAAAGTGGCACTAACCCACATCCCAGACCACTGAAATTCCCAAAAATATTTTTGGCATGAAAAATGCATCCTACAACCCTGAAAGATCAGAAAATGTTGGCAGCTCAAAAAAAGGACTTAAAATGCTTTTTAGGCCTGCAAAAATGTTGAAAACTTTGGAGGCCCAAAAAAGGGGTTTACAGGCATCCTAGACCCCCTAAAGTCCAGAAAATGTTGGTGGGCCAAAATCTGTGTCAGAGAGCTCTGAATGTCCCAAAAACATTTGCAGCCTCAAAGGGGCATTAACCCGCATCCTAGACCACTGAAATTCCCAAAAATATTTTTGGCACAAAAAATGCATACTACACCCTGAAAGATCAGAAAATGTTGGCAGCTCAAAAAAGGACTTAAAATGCATCTTAAGCCTGCAAAAATGTTGAAAACTTTGGAGGTGGAAAAAAGGGGTTTACAGGCATCCTAGACCCCCTAAAGTCCAGAAAATGTTGGTGGCCCAAAAATGGTGTCAGAGAGTCCTGAATGTCCCAAAAATATTTGCAGCCTGAAAGGGGCAGTAACCCGCATCCCAGACCACTGAAATTCCCAAAAATATTTTTGGCACAAAAAATGCATACTACACCCCTGAAAGATCAGAAAATGTTGGCAGCTCAAAAAAGGACTTAAAATGCATCTTAAGCCTGCAAAAATGTTGAAAACTTTGGAGGCCCAAAAAAGGGGTTTACAGGCATCCTAGACCCCCTAAAGTCCAGAAAATGTTGGTGGCCCAAAAATGGTGTCAGAGAGTCCTGAATGTCCCAAAAATATTTGCAGCCTGAAAGGGGCAGTAACCCGCATCCCAGACCACTGAAATTCCCAAAAATATTTTTGGCATGAAAAATGCATCCTACAACCCTGAAAGAGCAGAAAATGTTGGCAGCTCAAAAAAAGGACTTAAAATGCTTTTTAGGCCTGCAAAAATGTTGAAAACTTTGGAGGCCCAAAAAAGGGGGTTACAGGCATCCTAGACCCCCTAAAGTCCAGAAAATGTTGGTGGGCCAAAATCTGTGTCAGAGAGCTCTGAATGTCCCAAAAACATTTGCAGCCTCAAAGGGGCATTAACCCGCATCCTAGACCACTGAAATTCCCAAAAATATTTTTGGCACGAAAAATGCATCCTACACCCCTGAAGCTCAGAATATGTTAGCAGCCCAAAAACGGCCTTAAAATGCATGTTAGGCCTGCAAAAATGTTGAAAACTTTGAAGGACCAAAAAAGGGGTTTACAGGCATCCTAGACACCCTAAAGTCCAGAAAATGTTGGTGGCCCAAAAAGAGGGTCAGAGAGCTCTGAATGTCCCAAGAGCTCTGAATGTCCCAAAAACATTTGCAGAGTGAAAGGGGCATTAACCCGCATCCTAGAACACTGAAATTCCCCAAAATATTTTTGGCATGAAAAATCCATCCTACAACGCTGAAAGTTCAGAAAATGTTGGAAGCTCAAAAAAAGGACTTAAAATGCATCTTAGGCCTGCAAAAATGTTGAAAACTTTGGAGGCCCAAAAAAGGGGTTTACAGGCATCCTAGACCCCCTAAAGTCCAGAAAATGTTGGTGGGCCAAAATCTGTGTCAGAGAGCTCTGAATGTCCCAAAAACACTTGCAGCCTGAAAGGGGCATTAACCCACATCCTAGACCACAGAAATGTCCAAAAATATTTTTGGCCAGAAAAATGCATACTACACCCCTGAAAGTTCTGAAAATGTTAGCAGCCCAAAAATGCCTTAAAATGCATCGTAGGCATGCAAAAATGTAGAAAACTTTGGAGGCCCAAAAAGGGGTTTACAGGCATCCTAGACCCCCTAAAGTCCAGAAAATGTTGGTGGCCCAAAAACAGTGTCAGAGAGCTCTGAATGTCCCAAAAACATTTGCAGCCTGAAAAGGGCACTAACCCACATCCCAGACCACTGAAATTCCCAAAAATATTTTTGGCACAAAAAATGCATCCTACAACCCTAAAAGTTCAGAAAATGGTGGCAGCTCAAAAAAGGACTTAAAATGCATCTTAAGCCTGCAAAAATGTTGAAAACTTTGGCGGCCCAAAAAAGGGGTTTACAGGCATCCTAGACCCCCTAAAGTCCACAAAATGTTGGTGGGCCAAAATCGGTGTCAGAGAGCTCTGAATGTCCCAAAAACATGCACAGCCTGAGGGGCATTAAGCCGCATCCTAGATCACTGGAATTCCCCAAAATATTTTTGGCACGAAAAATGCAACCTATATCCCTGAAGCTCAGAATATGTTAGCAGCCCAAAAAATGCCTTAAAATGCATTTTAGGCCTGTAAAAATGTAGAAAACTTTGGAGGCCCAAAAAAGGGGTTTACAGGCATCCTAGACCCCCTAAAGTCCAGAAAATGTTGGTGGCCCAAAAACAGTGTCAGAGAGCTCTGAATGTCCCAAAAACATGTGCAGCCTGAGGGGCATTAAGCCGCATCCTAGATCACTGAAATTCCCCAAAATATTTTTGGCACGAAAAATGCAACCTATACCCCTGAAGCTCAGAATATGTTAGCAGCCCAAAAAGGCCTTAAAATGCATGTTAGGCTTGCAAAAATGTTGAAAACTTTGAAGGCCCAAAAAAGGGGTTTACAGGCATCCTAGACCCCTTAAAGTCTAGAAAATGTTGGTGGGCCAAAATCGGTGTCAGAGAGCTCTGAATGCCCCAAAAACATTTGCAGAGTGAACGGGGCATTAACCCGCATCCTAGACCACTGAAATTCCCAAAAATATTGTTGGCACAAAAAATGCATACTTCACCACTGAAAGTTCTGAAAATGTTAGCAGCCCAAAAATGCCTTAAAATGCATCTTAGGCCTGCAAAAATGTTGAAAACTTTGGAGGTGGAAAAAAGGGGTTTAGAGGCATCCTAGACCCTTAAAGTCCAGAAAATGTTGGTGGACCAAAAATCGGTGTCAGAGAGCTCTGAATGTCCCAAAAACATTTGCAACCTGAAAGGGACATTAACCCGCATCCTAGACCACTAAAATTCCCAAAAATATTTTTGGCACGAAAAATGCATCCTACACCCCTGAAAGTTCAGAAAATGGTGGCAGCTCAAAAAAAGGCCTTAAAATGCATTTTAGGCCTGCAAAAATGTTCAAAACTTTGGAGGCCCAAAAAAGGGGTTTACAGGCATCCTAGACCCCCTAAAGTCCAGAAAATGTTGGTGGCCCAAATACAGTGTCAGAGAGCTCTGAATGTCCCAAAAAGATTTGCAGCCTGAAAGGGGCATTAAGTCGCATCCTAAACCACTGAAATTCCCCAAAATATTTTTGGCACAAAAAATGCATCCTACAACCCTAAAAGATCAGAAAATGTTGGCAGCTCAAAAAAAGGACTTAAAATGCTTCTTAGGCCTGCACAAATGTTGAAAACTTTGGAGGCCGAAAAAAGGGGTTTACAGGCATCCTAGACCCCCTAAAGTCCAGAAAATGTTGGTGGGCCAAAATCGGTGTCAGAGAGCTCTGAATGTCCCAAAAACATGTGCAGCCTGAAAGTGGCACTAACCCACATCCCAGACCACTGAAATTCCCAAAAATATTTTTGGCACAAAAACATGTATCCTACAACCCTGAAAGATCAGAAAATGTTGGCAGCTCAAAAAAAGGACTTAAAATGCATCTTAAGCCTGCAAAAATGTTTAAAGCTTTGGAGGCCCAAAAAAGGGGTTTACAGGCATCCTAGACCCCCTAAAGTCCAGAAAATGTTGGTGGGCCAAAATCGGTGTCAGAGAGCTCTGAATGTCCCAAAAACATGTGCAGCCTGAAAGGGGCATTAACCCGCATCCTAGACCACTGAAATTCCCAAAAATATCTTTGGCACGAAAAATGCATCCTACACCCCTGAAGCTCAGAATATGTTAGCAGCCCAAAAACGGCCTTAAAATGCATTTTAGGCCTGCAAAAATGTTGAAAACCTTGGAGGGCAAAAAAAGGGGTTTACAGGCATCCTAGACCCCCTAAAGTCCAGAAAATGTTGGTGGCCCAAAAACAGTGTCAGAGAGCTCTGAATGTCCCAAAAACATGTGCAGCCTGAAAGGGGCATTAAGCCGCATCCTACATCACTAAAACTCCCCAAAATATTTTTGGCACGAAAAATGCATACTACACCCCTGAAAGTTCTGAATATGTTAACAGCCCAAAAAAGGCCTTCAAATGCATTTTAGGCCTGCAAAAATGTTGAAAACTTTGGAGGCCCAAAAAAGGGGTTTACAGGCATCCTAGACCCCCTAAAGTCCAGAAAATGTTGGTGGCCCAAAAACAGTGTCAGAGAGCTGTGAATGTCCCAAAACGATTTGCAGCCTGAAAGGGGCATTAAGTCGCATCCTAGACCACTGAAATTCCCCAAAATATTTTTGGCACAAAAAATGCATCCTACAACCCTGAAAGATCAGAAAATGTTGGCAGCTCAAAAAAAGGACTTAAAATGCTTCTTAGGCCTGCACAAATGTTGAAAACTTTGGAGGCTGAAAAAAGGGGTTAACAGGCATCCTAGACCCCCTAAAGTCCAGAAAATGTTGGTGGGCCAAAATCTGTGTCAGAGAGCTCTGAATGTCCCAAAAACATTTGAAGCCTCAAAGGGGCATTAACCCGCATCCTAGACCATTGAAATTCCCAAAAATATTTTTGGCACGAAAAATGCATCCTACACCCCTGAAGCTCAGAATATGTTAGCAGCCCAAAAAAGGCCTTAAAATGTATTTTAGGCCTGAAAAAATGTTGAAAACTTTGGAGCCCCAGAAAAGGGGTTTACAGGCATCCTAGACCCCCTAAAGTCCAGAAAATGTTGGTGGACCAAAAACAGTGTCAGAGAACGCTAAATGTCTCAAAAGGATTTGTAGCCCGAAAGGGACATTAAGTCGCATCCTAGACCACTGAAATTCCCCAAAATATTTTTGGCACGAAAAATTCATCCTACACCCCTGAAAGCTCAGAATATGTTAGCAGCCCAAAAAAGGCCTTAAAATGCATGTTAGGCCTGCAAAAATGTTGAAAACTTTGGAGGCCCAAAAAAGGGGTTTACAGGCATCCTAGACCCCCTAAAGTCCAGAAAATGTTGGTGGCCCAAAAACAGTGTCAGAGAGCTCTGAATGTCCCAAAAACATTTGCAGCCTGAAAAGGGCACTAACCCACATCCCAGACCACTGAAATTCCCAACAATATCTTTGCCACAAAAAATGCATCCTACAACCCTGAAAGTTCAGAAAATGTTGGCAGCTCAATAAAAGGACTTAAAATGCATCTTAAGCCTGCAAAAATGTTGAAAACTTTGGAGGCCCAAAAAAGGGGTTTACAGGCATCCTAGACCCCCTTAAGTTCAGAAAATGTTGGTGGGACAAAATCGGTGTCAGAGAGCTCTGAATGTCCCAAAAACATGTGCAGCCTGAAAGGGGCATTAAGCCGCATCCTAGATCACTGAAATTCCCCAAAATATTTTTGACACGAAAAATGCAACCTATACCCCTGAAGCTCAGAATATGTTAGCAGCCCAAAAAAGGCCTTAAAATGCATTTTAGGCCTGCGAAAATGTTGAAAACTTTGGAGGCCCAAAAAAGGGGTTTACAGGCATCCTAGACCCCCTAAAGTCCAGAAAATGATGGTGGCCCAAAAACAGTGTCAGAGAGCGCTGAATGTCCCAAAACGATTTGCAGCCTGAAAGGGGCATTAAGTCGCATCCTAGACCACTGAAATTCCCCAAAATATTTTTGGCACAAAAAATGCATCCTACAACCCTGAAAGATCAGAAAATGTTGGCAGCTCAAAAAAAGGACTTAAAATGCTTCTTAGGCCTGCACAAATGTTGAAAACTTCGGAGGCCGAAAAAAGGGGTTTACTTGCATCCTAGACCCCCTAAAGTCCAGAAAATGTTGGTGGGCCAAAATCTGTGTCAGAGAGCTCTGAATGTCCCAAAAACATTTGCAGCCTCAAAGGGGCATTAACCCGTATCCTAGACCACTGAAATTGCAAAAAATATTTTTGGCACGAAAAATGCATCCTACACCCCTGAAGCTCAGAATATGTTAGCAGCCCAAAAACGGACTTAAAATGCATTTTAGGCCTGCAAAAATGTTGAAAACTTTGAAGGACCAAAAAAGGGGTTTACAGGCATCCTAGACACCCTAAAGTCCAGAAAATGTTGGTGGCCAAAAAATGGTGTCAGAGAGCCCTGAATGTCTCAAAAAGATTTGTAGCCCGAAAGGGACATTAAGTCGCATCCTAAACCACTGAAATTCCCCAAAATATTTTGGCACGAAAAATTCATCCTACACCCCTGAAAGCTCAGAATATGTTAGCAGCCCAAAAAAGGCCTTAAAATGCATCTTAGGCCTGCAAAAATGTAGAAAACTTTGGAGGTGGAAAAAAGGGGTTTAGAGGCATCCTAGACCCCCTAAAGTCCAGAAAATGGTTGTGGCTCAAGAATGGTGTCAGAGAGCCCTGAATGTCCCAAAAACATTTGCAGCCTGAAAGGGGCATTGACCTGCATCCTAGACCACTGAAATTCCCAAAAATATTTTTGCCACGAAAAATGCATCCTACACCCCTGAAAGCTCGAATATGTTAGCAGCCCAAAAAAGGCCTTAAAATGCATTTTAGGCCTGCAAAAATGTTGAAAACTTTGGAGGCCCAAAAAAGGGGTTTACAGGCATCCTAGACCCCCTAAAGTCCAGAAAATGTTGGTGGGCCAAAATCTGTGTCAGAGAGCTCTGAATGTCCCAAAAACATTTGCAGCTTCAAAGGGGCATTAACCTGCATCCTAGACCACTGAAATTCCCAAAAATATTTTTGGCACGAAAAATGCATCCTACACCCCTGAAAGCTCGAATATTTTAGCAGCCCAAAAACGGCCTTAAAATACATTTTAGGCCTGCAAAAATGTTGAAAACTTTGGAGGCCCAAAAAAGGGGTTTACAGGCAATCTAGGCCCCCGAAAGTCCAGAAAATGTTGGTGGCCCAAAAACAGTGTCAGAGAGCTCTGAATGTCCCAAAACGATTTGCAGCCTGAAAGGGGCATTAAGTCGCATCCTGGACCACTGAAATTCCCCAAAATATTTTTTTCACAAAAAATGCATCCTACAACCCTGAAAGATCAGAAAATGTTGGCAGCTCAAAAAAAGGACTTAAAATGCTTCTTAGGCCTGCACAAATGTTGAAAACTTCGGAGGCCGAAAAAAGGGGTTTACAGGCATCCTAGACCCCCTAAATTCCAGAAAATGTTGGTGGGCCAAAATCTGTGTCAGAGAGCTCTGAATGTCCCAAAAACATTTGCAGCCTCAAAGGGGCATTAACTCACATCCTAGACCACTGAAATTCCCAAAAATATTTTTGGCACGAAAAATGCATCCTACACCCCTGAAGCTCAGAATATGTTAGCAGCCCAAAAACGGCCTTAAAATACATTTTAGGCCTGCAAAAATATTTTAAACTTTGAAGGGCCAAAAAAGGGGTTTACAGGCATCCTAGACACCCTAAAGTCCAGAAAATGTTGGTGGCCCAAAAACAGTGTCAGAGAGCTCTGAATGTCCCAAAAACATTTGCAGCCTGAAAGGGGCATTAAGTCGCATCCTAGACCACTGAAATTCCCCAAAATATTTTTGGCACAAAAAATGCATCCTACAACCCTGAAAGATCAGAAAATGTTGGCAGCTCAAAAAAAGGACTTAAAATGCTTCTTAGGCCTGCACAAATGTTGAAAACTTTGGAGGCTGAAAAAAGGGGTTAACAGGCATCCTAGACCCCCTAAAGTCCAGAAAATGTTGGTGGGCCAAAATCTGTGTCAGAGAGCTCTGAATGTCCCAAAAACATTTGAAGCCTCAAAGGGGCATTAACCCGCATCCTAGACCATTGAAATTCCCAAAAATATTTTTGGCACGAAAAATGCATCCTACACCCCTGAAGCTCAGAATATGTTAGCAGCCCAAAAACGGCCTTAAAATGCATTTTAGGCCTGCAAAAATGTTGAAAACTTTGAAGGACCAAAAAAGGGGTTTACAGGCATCCTAGACACCCTAAAGTCCAGAAAATGTTGGTGGACCAAAAACAGTGTCAGAGAACTCTGAATGTCTCAAAAAGATTTGTAGCCCGAAAGGGGCATTAAGTCGCATCCCAGACCACTGAAATTCGAAATTCCCCAAAATATTTTTGGCACGAAAAAGGCAACCTATACCCCCGAAGCTCAGAATATGTTAGCAGCCCAAAAAAGGCCTTAAAATGTATTTTAGGCCTGAAAACATGTTGAAAACTTTGGAGCCCCACAAAAGGGGTTTACAGGCATCCTAGACCCCCTAAAGTCCAGAAAATGTTGGTGGACCAAAAACAGTGTCAGAGAACGCTAAATGTCTCAAAAGGATTTGTAGCCCGAAAGGGACATTAAGTCGCATCCTAGACCACTGAAATTCCCCAAAATATTTTTGGCACGAAAAATTCATCCTACACCCCTGAAAGCTCAGAATATGTTAGCAGCCCAAAAAAGGCCTTAAAATGCATGTTAGGCCTGCAAAAATGTTGAAAACTTTGGAGGCCCAAAAAAGGGGTTTACAGGCATCCTAGACCCCCTAAAGTCCAGAAAATGTTGGTGGCCCAAAAACAGTGTCAGAGAGCTCTGAATGTCCCAAAAACATTTGCAGCCTGAAAAGGGCACTAACCCACATCCCAGACCACTGAAATTCCCAAAAATATCTTTGCCACAAAAAATGCATCCTACAACCCTGAAAGTTCAGAAAATGTTGGCAGCTCAATAAAATGACTTAAAATGCATCTTAAGCCTGCAAAAATGTTGAAAACTTTGGAGGCCCAAAAAAGGGGTTTACAGGCATCCTAGACCCCCTTAAGTTCAGAAAATGTTGGTGGGACAAAATCGGTGTCAGAGAGCTCTGAATCTCCCAAAAACATGTGCAGCCTGAAAGGGGCATTAAGCCGCATCCTAGATCACTGAAATTCCCCAAAATATTTTTGACACGAAAAATGCAACCTATACCCCTGAAGCTCAGAATATGTTAGCAGCCCAAAAAAGGCCTTAAAATGCATTTTAGGCCTGCGAAAATGTTGAAAACTTTGGAGGCCCAAAAAAGGGGTTTACAGGCATCCTAGACCCCCTAAAGTCCAGAAAATGATGGTGGCCCAAAAACAGTGTCAGAGAGCTCTGAATGTCCCAAAACGATTTGCAGCCTGAAAGGGGCATTAAGTCGCATCCTAGACCAGTGAAATTCCCCAAAATATTTTTGGCACAAAAAATGCATCCTACAACCCTGAAAGATCAGAAAATGTTGGCAGCTCAAAAAAAGGACTTAAAATCCTTCTTAGGCCTGCACAAATGTTGAAAACTTCGGAGGCCGAAAAAAGGGGTTTACATGCATCCTAGACCCCCTAAAGTCCAGAAAATGTTGGTGGGCCAAAATCTGTGTCAGAGAGCTCTGAATGTCCCAAAAACATTTGCAGCCTCAAAGGGGCATTAACCCGTATCCTAGACCACTGAAATTCCGAAAAATATTTTTGGCACGAAAAATGCATCCTACACCCCTGAAGCTCAGAATATGTTAGCAGCCCAAAAACGGCCTTAAAATGCATTTTAGGCCTGCAAAAATGTTGAAAACTTTGAAGGACCAAAAAAGGGGTTTACAGGCATCCTAGACACCCTAAAGTCCAGAAAATGTTGGTGGCCAAAAAATGGTGTCAGAGAGCCCTGAATGTCTCAAAAAGATTTGTAGCCCGAAAGGGACATTAAGTAGCATCCTAAACCACTGAAATTCCCCAAAATATTTTGGCACGAAAAATTCATCCTACACCCCTGAAAGCTCAGAATATGTTAGCAGCCCAAAAAAGGCCTCAAAATGCATTATAGGCCTGCAAAAATGTTGAAAACTTTGAAGTACCAAAAAAGGGGTTTACCGGCATCCTAGACACCCTAAAGTCCAGAAAATGTTGGTGGCCCAAAAAGAGGGTCAGAGAGCTCTGAATGTCCCAAGAGCTCTGAATGTCCCAAAAACATTTGCAGAGTGAAAGGGGCATTAACCCGCATCCTAGAACACTGAAATTCCCCAAAATATTTTTGGCATGAAAAATCCATCCTACAACGCTGAAAGTTCAGAAAATGTTGGAAGCTCAAAAAAAGGACTTAAAATGCATCTTAGGCCTGCGAAAATGTTGAAAACTTTGGAGGCCCAAAAAAGGGGTTTACAGGCATCCTAGACCCCCTAAAGTCCAGAAAATGTTGGTGCGCCAAAATCTGTGTCAGAGAGCTCTGAATGTCCCAAAAACATTTGCAGCCTGAAAGGGGCATTAACCCACATCCTAGACCACAGAAATGTCCAAAAATATTTTTGGCCAGAAAAATGCATACTACACCCCTGAAAGTTCTGAAAATGTTAGCAGCCCAAAAATGCCTTAAAATGCATCGTAGGCATGCAAAAATGTAGAAAATTTTGGAGGCCCAAAAAGGGGTTTACAGGCATCCTAGACCCCCTAAAGTCCAGAAAATGTTGGTGGCCCAAAAACAGTGTCAGAGAGCTCTGAATGTCCCAAAAACATTTGCAGCCTGAAAAGGGCACTAACCCACATCCCAGACCACTGAAATTCCCAAAAATATTTTTGCCACAAAAAATGCATCCTACAACCCTAAAAGTTCAGAAAATGGTGGCAGCTCAAAAAAAGGACTTAAAATGCATTTTAAGCCTGCAAAAATGTTGAAAACTTTGGCGGCCCAAAAAAGGGGTTTACAGGCATCCTAGACCCCCTAAAGTCCACAAAATGTTGGTGGGCCAAAATCGGTGTCAGAGAGCTCTGAATGTCCCAAAAACATTTGCAGCCTGAAAGGGGCAGTAACCCGCATCCCAGACCACTGAAATTCCCAAAAATATTTTTGGCACAAAAAATGCATCCTACACCCCTGAAAGCTCAGAATATGTTAGCAGCCCAAAAAAGGCCTTCAAATGCATTTTAGGCCTGCAAAAATGTTGAAAACTTTGGAGGCCCAAAAAAGGGGTTTACAGGCATCCTAGACCCCCTAAAGTCCAGAAAATGTTGGTGGCCCAAAAACAGTGTCAGAGAGCTGTGAATGTCCCAAAACGATTTGCAGCCTGAAAGGGGCATTAAGTCGCATCCTAGACCACTGAAATTCCCCAAAATATTTTTGGCACAAAAAATGCATCCTACACCCCTGAAAGATCAGAAAATGTTTGCAGCACAAAAAAAGGACTTAAAATGCATCTTAAGCCTGCAAAAATGTTGAAAACTTTGGAGGCCCAAAAAAGGGGTTTACAGGCATCCTAGACCCCCTAAAGTCCAGAAAATGTTGGTGGGCCAAAATCTGTGTCAGAGAGCTCTGAATGTCCCAAAAACATTTGCAGCCTCAAAGGGGCAGTAACCCGCATCCTAGACCATTGAAATTCCCAAAAATATTTTTGGCACGAAAAATGCATCCTACACCCCTGAAGCTCAGAATATGTTAGCAGCCCAAAAACGGCCTTAAAATGCATTTTAGGCCTGCAAAAATGTTGAAAACTTTGAAGGACCAAAAAAGGGGTTTACAGGCCTCCTAGACACCCTAAAGTCCAGAAAATGTTGGTGGACCAAAAACAGTGTCAGAGAACTCTGAATGTCTCAAAAAGATTTGTAGCCCGAAAAGGGCATTAAGTCGCATCCTAGACCACTGAAATTCCCAAAAATATTTTTGGCACGAAAAATTCATCCTACACCCCTGAAAGCTCAGAATATGTTAGCAGCCCAAAAAATGCCTTAAAATGCATGTTAGGCCTGTAAAAATGTTGAAAACTTTGGAGGACCGAAAAAGGGGTTTACAGGCATCCTAGACCCCCTAAAGTCCAAAAAATGTTGGTGGGCCAAAATCGGTGTCAGAGAGCTCTGAATGTCCCAAAAACATGTGCAGCCTGAAAGGGGCATTAAGCCGCATCCTAGATCACTGAAATTCCCCAAAATATTTTTGGCACGAAAAATGCAACCTATACCCCTGAAGCTCTGAATATGTTAGCAGCCCAAAAAGGCCTTAAAATGCATTTCAGGCCTGCAAAAATGTTGAAAAGTTTGGAGGCCCAAAAAAGGGGTTTACAGGCATCCTAGACCCCCTAAAGTCCAGAAAATGTTGGTGGGCCAAAATCTGTGTCAGAGAGCTCTAAATACCCCAAAAATATTTGCAGAGTCAAAGGGGCATCACCTGCATCCTAGACCACTGAAATTCCCAAAAATATTTTTGGCATAAAAACTGCATACTACACCCCTGAAAGTTCTGAAAATGTTAGCAGCCCAAAAATGCCTTAAAATGCATCTTAGGCCTGCAAAAATGTAGAAAACTTTGGAGGTGGAAAAAAGGGGTTTAGAGGCATCTAGACCCCCTAAAGTCCAGAAAATGGTTGTGGCCCAAAAATGGTGTCAGAGAGTCCTGACTGTCCCAAAAACATTTGCAGCCTGAAAGGGGCATTAACCCGCTTCCCAGACCACTGAAATTCCCAAAAATATTTTTGGCCCAAAAAATGCATCCTACAACCCTGAAAGATCAGAAAATGTTGGCAGCTCCAAAAAAGGACTTAAAATGCATCTTAAGCCTGCAAAAATGTTGAAAACTTTGGAGGCCAAAAAAGGGGGTTACAGGCATCCTAGACCCCCTAAAGTCCAGAAAATGTTGGTGGGCCAAAATCGGTGTCAGAGAGCTCTGAATGTCCCAAAAAACATGTGCAGCCTGAAAGAGACATTAAGCCGCATCCTAGATCACTGAAACTCCTCAAAATATTTTTGGCACGAAAAATGCATACTACACCCCTGAAAGTTCTGAAAATGTTAGCAGCCCAAAAACGGCCTTAAAATGCATTTTAGGCCTGCAAAAATGTTGAAAACTTTGAAGGACCAAAAAAGGCGTTTACAGGCATCCTAGACACCCTAAAGTCCAGAAAATGGTTGCTGCCCAAAAATGGTGTCAGAGAGCCCTGAATGTCCCAAAAACATTGCAGCCTGAAAGGGGCATTAACCCGCATCCTAGACCACTGAAATTCCCAAAAATATTTTTGGCACGAAAAATGCATACTACACCACTGAAAGTTCTGAAAATGTTAGCAGCCCAAAAATGCCTTAAAATGCATTTTAGGCCTGCAAAAATGTAGAAAACTTTGGAGGTGGAAAAAAGGGGTTTAGAGGCATCTAGACCCCCTAAAGTCCAGAAAATGGTTGTGGCCCAAAAATGGTGTCAGAGAGTCCTGACTGTCCCAAAAACATTTGCAGCCTGAAAGGGGCATTAACCCGCTTCCCAGACCACTGAAATTCCCAAAAATATTTTTGGCCCAAAAAATGCATCCTACAACCCTGAAAGATCAGAAAATGTTGGCAGCTCCAAAAAAGGACTTAAAATGCATCTTAAGCCTGCAAAAATGTTGAAAACTTTGGAGGCCAAAAAAGGGGTTTACAGGCATCCTAGACCCCCTAAAGTCCAGAAAATGTTGGTGGGCCAAAATCGGTGTCAGAGAGCTCTGAATGTCCCAAAACCATTTGCAGCCTGAAAAGGGCACTAACCCACATCCCAGACCACTGAAATTCCCAAAAATATTTTTGCCACAAAAAATGCATCCTACAACCCTGAAACTTCAGAAAATGTTGGCAGCTCAAAAAAAGGACTTAAAATGCATCTTAAGCCTGCAAAAATGTTGAAAACTTTGGCGGCCCAAAAAAGGGGTTTACAGGCATCCTAGACCCACTAAAGTCCAAAAAATGGTGGTGGGCCAAAATCGGTGTCAGAGAGCTCTGAATGTCCCAAAAACACGTGCAGCCTGAAACGGGCATTAAGCCGCATCCTATATCACTGAAATTCCCCAAAATATTTTTGGCACGAAAAATGCATCCTACACCCCTGAAAGCTCAGAATATGTTAGCAGCCCAAAAAAGGCCTTAAAATGCTTTTTAGGCCTGCAAAAATGTTGAAAACTTTGGAGGCCCAAAAAAGGGGTTTACAGGCATCCTAGATCCCCTAAAGTCCTGAAAATGTTGGTGGCCCAAGAACAGTGTCAGAGAGCTGTGAATGTCCCAAAACGATTTGCAGCCTGAAAGGGGCATTAAGTCGCATCCTGGACCACTGAAATTCCACAAAATATTTTTGGCACAAAAAATGCATCCTACAACCCTGAAAGATCAGAAAATGTTGGCAGCTCAAAAAAAAGGACTTAAAATGCTTCTTAGGCCTGCACAAATGTTGAAAAATTCGGAGGCCAAAAAAAGGGGTTTACAGGCATCCTAGACCCCCTAAAGTCCAGAAAATGTTGGTGGGCCAAAATCTGTGTCAGAGAGCTCTGAATGTCCCAAAAACATTTGCAGCCTCAAAGGGGCATTAACCCGCATCCTAGACCACTGAAATTCCCAAAAATATTTTTGGCACGAAAAATGCATCCTACACCCCTGAAGCTCAGAATATGTTAGCAGCCCAAAAACGGCCTTAAAATGCATTTTAGGCCTGCAAAAATGTTGAAAACTTTGAAGGACCAAAAATGGTGTTTACAGGCATCCTAGACCCCCTAAAGTCCAGAAAATGTTGGTGGCCCAAAAAGATTGTCAGAGAGCTCTGAATGTCCAAAAAACATTTGCAGAGTGAAAGGGGCATTAACCCACATCCTAGAACACTGAAATTCCCCAAAATATTTTTGGCACGAAAAATCCATCCTACAACCCTGAAAGTTCAGAAAATGTTGGAAGCTCAAAAAAAGGACTTAAAATGCATCGCAGGCATGCAAAAATGTAGAAAACTTTGGCGGCCCAAAAAGGGGTTTACAGGCATCCTAACCACCTAAAGTCCAGAAAATGTTGGGGGGCCAAAATCTGTGTCAGAGAGCTCTGAATGTCCCAAAAACACTTGCAGCCTGAAAGTGGCACTAACCCACATCCCAGACCACTGAAATTCCCAAAAATATTTTTGGCATGAAAAAAGGCATCCTACACCCCTGAAAGTTCAGAAAATGTTGGCAGCTCAAAAAAAGGACTTAAAATGCATCTTAAGCCTGCAAAAATGTTGAAAACTTTGGCGGCCCAAAAAAGGGGTTTACAGGCATCCTAGACCCCCTAAAGTCCAAAAAATGGTGGTGGGCCAAAATCGGTGTCAGAGAGCTCTGAATGTCCCAAAAACATGTGCAGCCTTAAACGGGCATGAAGCCGCATCCTATATCACTGAAATTCCCCAAAATATTTTTGGCACGAAAAATGCAACCTATACCCCTGAAGCTCCGAATATGTTAGCAGCCCAAAAAAGGCCTTAAAATGCATTTCAGGCCTGCAAAAATGTTGAAAAGTTTGGAGGCCCAAAAAAGGGGTTTACAGGCATCCTAGACCCCCTAAAGTCCAGAAAATGTTGGTGGGCCAAAATCTGTGTCAGAGAGCTCTGAATACCCCAAAAACATTTGCAGAGTGAAAGGGGCATTCACCTGCATCCTAGACCACTGAAATTCCCAAAAATATTTTTGGCACAAAAAATGCATACTACACCCCTGAAAGATCAGAAAATGTTGGCAGCTCAAAAAAGGACTTAAAATGCATCTTAAGCCTGCAAAAATGTTGAAAACTTTGGAGGTGGAAAAAAGGGGTTTACAGGCATCCTAGACCCCCTAAAGTCCAGAAAATGTTGGTGGCCCAAAAATGGTGTCAGAGAGTCCTGAATGTCCCAAAAATATTTGCAGCCTGAAAGGGGCAGTAACCCGCATCCCAGACCACTGAAATTCCCAAAAATATTTTTGGCACAAAAAATGCATACTACACCCCTGAAAGATCAGAAAATGTTGGCAGCTCAAAAAAAGGACTTAAAATGCATCTTAAGCCTGCAAAAAATGTTGAAATCTTTGGAGGCCCAAAAAAGGGGTTTACAGGCATCCTAGACCCCCTAAAGTCCAGAAAATGTTGGTGGCCCAAAAACAGTGTCAGAGAGCTCTGAATGTCCCAAAAACATTTGCAGCCTGAAAGTGGCACTAACCCACATCCCAGACCACTGAAATTCCCAAAAATATTTTTGGCATGAAAAATGCATCCTACAACCCTGAAAGATCAGAAAATGTTGGCAGCTCAAAAAAAGGACTTAAAATGCTTTTTAGGCCTGCAAAAATGTTGAAAACTTTGGAGGCCCAAAAAAGGGGTTTACAGGCATCCTAGACCCCCTAAAGTCCAGAAAATGTTGGTGGGCCAAAATCTGTGTCAGAGAGCTCTGAATGTCCCAAAAACATTTGCAGCCTCAAAGGGGCATTAACCCGCATCCTAGACCACTGAAATTCCCAAAAATATTTTTGGCACAAAAAATGCATACTACACCCTGAAAGATCAGAAAATGTTGGCAGCTCAAAAAAGGACTTAAAATGCATCTTAAGCCTGCAAAAATGTTGAAAACTTTGGAGGTGGAAAAAAGGGGTTTACAGGCATCCTAGACCCCCTAAAGTCCAGAAAATGTTGGTGGCCCAAAAATGGTGTCAGAGAGTCCTGAATGTCCCAAAAATATTTGCAGCCTGAAAGGGGCAGTAACCCGCATCCCAGACCACTGAAATTCCCAAAAATATTTTTGGCACAAAAAATGCATACTACACCCCTGAAAGATCAGAAAATGTTGGCAGCTCAAAAAAGGACTTAAAATGCATCTTAAGCCTGCAAAAATGTTGAAAACTTTGGAGGCCCAAAAAAGGGGTTTACAGGCATCCTAGACCCCCTAAAGTCCAGAAAATGTTGGTGGCCCAAAAATGGTGTCAGAGAGTCCTGAATGTCCCAAAAATATTTGCAGCCTGAAAGGGGCAGTAACCCGCATCCCAGACCACTGAAATTCCCAAAAATATTTTTGGCATGAAAAATGCATCCTACAACCCTGAAAGAGCAGAAAATGTTGGCAGCTCAAAAAAAGGACTTAAAATGCTTTTTAGGCCTGCAAAAATGTTGAAAACTTGGAGGCCCAAAAAAGGGGGTTACAGGCATCCTAGACCCCCTAAAGTCCAGAAAATGTTGGTGGGCCAAAATCTGTGTCAGAGAGCTCTGAATGTCCCAAAAACATTTGCAGCCTCAAAGGGGCATTAACCCGCATCCTAGACCACTGAAATTCCCAAAAATATTTTTGGCACGAAAAATGCATCCTACACCCCTGAAGCTCAGAATATGTTAGCAGCCCAAAAACGGCCTTAAAATGCATTTTAGGCCTGCAAAAATGTTGAAAACTTTGAAGGACCAAAAAAGGGGTTTACAGGCATCCTAGACACCCTAAAGTCCAGAAAATGTTGGTGGCCAAAAAATGGTGTCAGAGAGCCCTGAATGTCTCAAAAAGATTTGTAGCCCGAAAGGGACATTAAGTCGCATCCTAAACCACTGAAATTCCCCAAAATATTTTGGCACAAAAAATTCATCCTACACCCCTGAAAGCTCAGAATATGTTAGCAGCCCAAAAAAGGCCTTAAAATGCACGTTAGGCCTGCAAAAATGTTGAAAACTTTGAAGGACCAAAAAAGGGGTTTACAGGCATCCTAGACACCCTAAAGTCCAGAAAATGTTGGTGGCCCAAAAAGAGGGTCAGAGAGCTCTGAATGTCCCAAGAGCTCTGAATGTCCCAAAAACATTTGCAGAGTGAAAGGGGCATTAACCCGCATCCTAGAACACTGAAATTCCCCAAAATATTTTTGGCATGAAAAATCCATCCTACAACGCTGAAAGTTCAGAAAATGTTGGAAGCTCAAAAAAAGGACTTAAAATGCATCTTAGGCCTGCGAAAATGTTGAAAACTTTGGAGGCCCAAAACAGGGGTTTACAGGCATCCTAGACCTCCTAAAGTCCAGAAAATGTTGGTGCGCCAAAATCTGTGTCAGAGAGCTCTGAATGTCCCAAAAACATTTGCAGCCTGAAAGGGGCATTAACCCACATCCTAGACCACAGAAATGTCCAAAAATATTTTTGGCCAGAAAAATGCATACTACACCCCTGAAAGTTCTGAAAATGTTAGCAGCCCAAAAATGCCTTAAAATGCATCGTAGGCATGCAAAAATGTAGAAAACTTTGGAGGCCCAAAAAGGGGTTTACAGGCATCCTAGACCCCCTAAAGTCCAGAAAATGTTGGTGGCCCAAAAACAGTGTCAGAGAGCTCTGAATGTCCCAAAAACATTTGCAGCCTGAAAAGGGCACTAACCCACATCCCAGACCACTGAAATTCCCAAAAATATTTTTGCCACAAAAAATGCATCCTACAACCCTAAAAGTTCAGAAAATGGTGGCAGCTCAAAAAAAGGACTTAAAATGCATTTTAAGCCTGCAAAAATGTTGAAAACTTTGGCGGCCCAAAAAAGGGGTTTACAGGCATCCTAGACCCCCTAAAGTCCACAAAATGTTGGTGGGCCAAAATCGGTGTCAGAGAGCTCTGAATGTCCCAAAAACATGCACAGCCTGAGGGGCATTAATCCGCATCCTAGATCACTGGAATTCCCCAAAATATTTTTGGCACGAAAAATGCAACCTATATCCCTGAAGCTCAGAATATGTTAGCAGCCCAAAAAATGCCTTAAAATGCGTTTTAGGCCTGTAAAAATGTTGAAAACTTTGGAGGACCAAAAAAGGGGTTTACAGGCATCCTAGACCCCCTAAAGTCCAAAAAATGTTGGTGGGCCAAAATCGGTGTCAGAGAGCTCTGAATGTCCCAAAAACATGTGCAGCCTGAAAGGGGCATTAAGCCGCATCCTAGATCACTGAAATTCCCCAAAATAGTTTTGGCACGAAAAATGCAACCTATACCCCTGAAGCTCCGAATATGTTAGCAGCCCAAACAAGGCTTTAAAATGCATTTCAGGCCTGCAAAAATGTTGAAAAGTTTGGAGGCCCAAAAAAGGGGTTTACAGGCATCCTAGACCCCCTAAAGTCCTGAAAATCTTGGTGGGCCAAAATCTGTGTCAGAGAGCTCTGAATACCCCAAAAACATTTGCAGAGTCAAAGGGGCATCACCTGCATCCTAGACCACTGAAATTCCCAAAAATATTTTTGGCATAAAAAATGCATACTACACCCCTGAAAGTTCTGAAAATGTTAGCAGCCCAAAAATGCCTTAAAATGCATCTTAGGCCTGCAAAAATGTAGAAAACTTTGGAGGTGGAAAAAAGGGGTTTAGAGGCATCTAGACCCCCTAAAGTCCAGAAAATGGTTGTGGCCCAAAAATGGTGTCAGAGAGCTCTGAATGTCCCAAAAACATGTGCAGCCTGAGGGGCATTAAGCCGCATCCTAGATCACTGAAATTCCCCAAAATATTTTTGGCACGAAAAATGCAACCTATACCCCTGAAGCTCAGAATATGTTAGCAGCCCAAAAAAGGCCTTAAAATGCATGTTAGGCCTGCAAAAATGTTGAAAACTTTGGAGGCCCAAAAAAGGGGTTTACAGGCATCCTAGACCCCCTAAAGTCCAGAAAATGTTGGTGGCCCAAAAACAGTGTCAGAGAGCTCTGAATGTCCCAAAAACATGTGCAGCCTGAAAGGGGCATTAAGCCGCATCCGAGATCACTGAAATTCCCCAAAATATTTTTGGCACGAAAAATGCAACCTATACCCCTGAAGCTCAGAATATGTTAGCAGCCCAAAAAAGGCCTTCAAATGCATTTTAGGCCTGCGAAAATGTTAAAAACTTTGGAGGCCCAAAAAAGGGGTTTACAGGCATCCTAGACCCCCTAAAGTTCAGAAAATGTTGGTGGGACAAAATCAGTGTCAGAGAGCTCTGAATGTCCCAAAAACATGTGCAGCCTGAAAGGGGCATTAAGCCGCATCCTAGATCACTGAAATTCCCCAAAGAAATGCATCCTACAACCCTGAAAGATCAGAAAATGTTGGCAGCTCAAAAAAAGGACTTAAAATGCTTCTTAGGCCTGCACAAATGTTGAAAACTTCGGAGGCCGAAAAAATGGGTTTACATGCATCCTAGACCCCCTAAAGTCCAGAAAATGTTGGTGGGCCAAAATCTGTGTCAGAGAGCTCTGAATGTCCCAAAAACATTTGCAGCCTCAAAGGGGCATTAACCCGTATCCTAGACCACTGAAATTCCGAAAAATATTTTTGGTACGAAAAATGCATCCTACACCCCTGAAGCTCAGAATATGTTAGCAGCCCAAAAACGGCCTTAAAATGCATTTTAGGCCTGCAAAAATGTTGAAAACTTTGAAGGACCAAAAAAGGGGTTACAGGCATCGTAGACACCCTAAAGTCCAGAAAATGTTGGTGGCCAAAAAATGGTGTCAGAGAGCCCTGAATGTCTCAAAAAGATTTGTAGCCCGAAAGGGACATTAAGTCGCATCCTAAACCACTGAAATTCCCCAAAATATTTTGGCACGAAAAATTCATCCTACACCCCTGAAAGCTCAGAATATGTTAGCAGCCCAAAAAAGGCCTTAAAATGCATGTTAGGCCTGCAAAAATGTTGAAAACTTTGAAGGACCAAAAAAGGGGTTTACAGGCATCCTAGACACCCTAAAGTCCAGAAAATGTTGGTGGCCCAAAAAGAGGGTCAGAGAGCTCTGAATGTCCCAAGAGCTCTGAATGTCCCAAAAACATTTGCAGAGTGAAAGGGGCATTAACCCGCATCCTAGAACACTGAAATTCCCCAAAATATTTTTGGCATGAAAAATCCATCCTACAACGCTGAAAGTTCAGAAAATGTTGGAAGCTCAAAAAAAGGACTTAAAATGCATCTTAGGCCTGCAAAAATGTTGAAAACTTTGGAGGCCCAAAAAAGGGGTTTACAGGCATCCTAGACCCCCTAAAGTCCAGAAAATGTTGGTGGGCCAAAATCTGTGTCAGAGAGCTCTGAATGTCCCAAAAACACTTGCAGCCTGAAAGGGGCATTAACCCACATCCTAGACCACAGAAATGTCCAAAAATATTTTTGGCCAGAAAAATGCATACTACACCCCTGAAAGTTCTGAAAATGTTAGCAGCCCAAAAATGCCTTAAAATGCATCGTAGGCATGCAAAAATGTAGAAAACTTTGGAGGCCCAAAAAGGGGTTTACAGGCATCCTAGACCCCCTAAAGTCCAGAAAATGTTGGTGGCCCAAAAACAGTGTCAGAGAGCTCTGAATGTCCCAAAAACATTTGCAGCCTGAAAAGGGCACTAACCCACATCCCAGACCACTGAAATTCCCAAAAATATTTTTGGCACAAAAAATGCATCCTACAACCCTAAAAGTTCAGAAAATGGTGGCAGCTCAAAAAAGGACTTAAAATGCATCTTAAGCCTGCAAAAATGTTGAAAACTTTGGCGGCCCAAAAAAGGGGTTTACAGGCATCCTAGACCCCCTAAAGTCCACAAAATGTTGGTGGGCCAAAATCGGTGTCAGAGAGCTCTGAATGTCCCAAAAACATGCACAGCCTGAGGGGCATTAAGCCGCATCCTAGATCACTGGAATTCCCCAAAATATTTTTGGCACGAAAAATGCAACCTATATCCCTGAAGCTCAGAATATGTTAGCAGCCCAAAAAATGCCTTAAAATGCATTTTAGGCCTGTAAAAATGTTGAAAACTTTGGAGGACCAAAAAAGGGGTTTACAGGCATCCTAGACCCCCTAAAGTCCAAAAAATGTTGGTGGGCCAAAATCGGTGTCAGAGAGCTCTGAATGTCCCAAAAACATGTGCAGCCTGAAAGGGGCATTAAGCCGCATCCTAGATCACTGAAATTCCCCAAAATAGTTTTGGCACGAAAAATGCAACCTATACCCCTGAAGCTCAGAATATGTTAGCAGCCCAAAAAATGCCTTAAAATGCATTTTAGGCCTGTAAAAATGTTGAAAAGTTTGGAGGCCCAAAAAAGGGGTTTACAGGCATCCTAGACCCCCTAAAGTCGAGAAAATGTTGGTGGCCCAAAATCTGTGTCAGAGAGCTCTGAATACCCCAAAAACATTTGCAGAGTCAAAGGGGCATCACCTGCATCCTAGACCACTGAAATTCCCAAAAATATTTTTGGCATAAAAAATGCATACTACACCCCTGAAAGTTCTGGAAATGTTAGCAGCCCAAAAATGCCTTAAAATGCATCTTAGGCCTGCAAAAATGTAGAAAACTTTGGAAGTGGAAAAAAGGGGTTTAGAGGCATCTAGACCCCCTAAAGTCCAGAAAATGGTTGTGGCCCAAAAATGGTGTCAGAGAGCTCTGAATGTCCCAAAAACATGTGCAGCCTGAAAGGGACATTAAGCCGCATCCTAGATCACTGAAACTCCTCAAAATATTTTTGGCACGAAAAATGCATACTACACCCCTGAAAGTTCTGAAAATGTTAGCAGCCCAAAAATGCCTTAAAATGCATCTTAAGCCTGCAAAAATGTTGAAAACTTTGGAGGCCCAAAAAAGGGGTTTACAGGCATCCTAGACCCCCTAAAGTCCAGAAAATGTTGGTGGCCCAAAAACAGTGTCAGAGAGCTCTGAATGTCCCAAAAACATGTGCAGCCTGAGGGGCATTAAGCCGCATCCTAGATCACTGAAATTCCCCAAAATATTTTTGGCACGAAAAATGCAACCTATACCCCTGAAGCTCAGAATATGTTAGCAGCCCAAAAAAGGCCTTAAAATGCATGTTAGGCCTGCAAAAATGTAGAAAACTTTGGAGGCCCAAAAAAGGGGTTTACAGGCATCCTAGACCCCCTAAAGTCCAGAAAATGTTGGTGGCCCAAAAACAGTGTCAGAGAGCTCTGAATGTCCCAAAAACATGTGCAGCCTGAGGGGCATTAAGCCGCATCCTAGATCACTGAAATTCCCCAAAATATTTTTGGCACGAAAAATGCAACCTATACGCCTGAAGCTCAGAATATGTTAGCAGCCCAAAAAGGCCTTAAAATGCATGTTAGGCTTGCAAAAATGTTGAAAACTTTGAAGGCCCAAAAAAGGGGTTTACAGGCATCCTAGACCCCTTAAAGTCTAGAAAATGTTGGTGGGCCAAAATCGGTGTCAGAGAGCTCTGAATGCCCCAAAAACATTTGCAGAGTGAACGGGGCATTAACCCGCATCCTAGACCACTGAAATTCCCAAAAATATTGTTGGCACAAAAAATGCATACTTCACCACTGAAAGTTCTGAAAATGTTAGCAGCCCAAAAATGCCTTAAAATGCATCTTAGGCCTGCAAAAATGTTGAAAACTTTGGAGGTGGAAAAAAGGGGTTTAGAGGCATCCTAGACCCTTAAAGTCCAGAAAATGTTGGTGGACCAAAAATCGGTGTCAGAGAGCTCTGAATGTCCCAAAAACATTTGCAGCCTGAAAGGGACATTAACCCGCATCCTAGACCACTAAAATTCCCAAAAATATTTTTGGCACGAAAAATGCATCCTACACCCCTGAAAGTTCAGAAAATGGTGGCAGCTCAAAAAAAGGCCTTAAAATGCATTTTAGGCCTGCAAAAATGTTCAAAACTTTGGAGGCCCAAAAAAGGGGTTTACAGGCATCCTAGACCCCCTAAAGTCCAGAAAATGTTGGTGGCCCAAATACAGTGTCAGAGAGCTCTGAATGTCCCAAAAAGATTTGCAGCCTGAAAGGGGCATTAAGTCGCATCCTAAACCACTGAAATTCCCCAAAATATTTTTGGCACAAAAAATGCATCCTACAACCCTAAAAGATCAGAAAATGTTGGCAGCTCAAAAAAAGGACTTAAAATGCTTCTTAGGCCTGCACAAATGTTGAAAACTTTGGAGGCCGAAAAAAGGGGTTTACAGGCATCCTAGACCCCCTAAAGTCCAGAAAATGTTGGTGGGCCAAAATCGGTGTCAGAGAGCTCTGAATGTCCCAAAAACATGTGCAGCCTGAAAGTGGCACTAACCCACATCCCAGACCACTGAAATTCCCAAAAATATTTTTGGCACAAAAACATGTATCCTACAACCCTGAAAGATCAGAAAATGTTGGCAGCTCAAAAAAAGGACTTAAAATGCATCTTAAGCCTGCAAAAATGTTTAAAGCTTTGGAGGCCCAAAAAAGGGGTTTACAGGCATCCTAGACCCCCTAAAGTCCAGAAAATGTTGGTGGGCCAAAATCGGTGTCAGAGAGCTCTGAATGTCCCAAAAACATGTGCAGCCTGAAAGGGGCATTAACCCGCATCCTAGACCACTGAAATTCCCAAAAATATCTTTGGCACGAAAAATGCATCCTACACCCCTGAAAGCTCAGAATATGTTAACAGCCCAAAAAAGGCCTTACAATGCATTTTAGGCCTGCAAAAATGTTGAAAACTTTAGAGGCCCAAAAAAGGGCTTTACAGGCATCCTAGACCCCCTAAAGTCCAGAAAATATTGGTGGCCCAAAAACAGTGTCAGGGAGCTCTGAATGTCCCAAAAGCATTTGCAGCCTGAAAGTGGCACTAACTCACCCCAGACCATTGAAATTCCCAAAAATATATTTGGCACAAAAAATGCATACTACACCCCTGAAAGTTCTGAAAATGTTAGCAGCCCAAAAATGCCTTAAAATGCATCTTAGGCCTGCAAAAATGTTGAAAACTTTGGAGGCCCAAAAAAGGGTTTTACAGGCATCCTAGACCCTTAAAGTCCAGAAAATGTTGTGGACCAAAATCGGTGTCAGAGAGCTCTGAATGTCCCGAAAACATTTGCAGCCTGAAAGTGGCACTAACTCACATCCCAGACCACTGAAATTCCCAAAAATATTTTTGGCACAAAAAATGCATCCTACAACCCTGAAAGATCAGAAAATGTTAGCAGCCCAAAAATGCCTTAAAATGCATCTTAGGCCTGCAAAAATGTTGAAAACTTTGGAGGCCCAAAAAAGGGTTTTACAGGCATCCTAGACCCTTAAAGTCCAGAAAATGGTTGTGGCCCAAAAAATGGTGTCAGAGAGCCCTGAATGTCCCAAAAACATTTGCAGCCTGAAAGGGACATTAACCCGCATCCTAGACCACTGAAATTCCCAAAAATATTTTTGGCAGGAAAAATGCATCCTACACCCCTGAAAGTTCAGAAAATGGTGGCAGCTCAAAAAAAGGCCTTAAAATGCATTTTAGGCCTGCAGAAATGTTGAAAACTTTGGAGGCCCAAAAAAGGGGTTTACAGGCATCCTAGACCCCCTAAAGTCCAGAAAATGTTGGTGGCCCAAATACAGTGTCAGAGAGCTCTGAATGTCCCAAAAAGATTTGCAGCCTGAAAGGGGCATTAAGTCGCATCCTAAACCACTGAAATTCCCCAAAATATTTTTGGCACAAAAAATACATCCTACAACCCTTAAATATCAGAAAATGTTGGCAGCTCAAAAAAAGGACTTAAAATGCTTCTTAGGCCTGCACAAATGTTGAAAACTTTGGAGGCCCAAAAAAGGGGTTTACAAGCATCCTAGACCCCCTAAAGTCCAGAAAATGTTGGTGGGCCAAAATCGGTGTCAGAGAGCCCTGAATGTCCCAAAAACATGTGCAGCCTGAAAGGGGCCTTAAGCCGCATCCTAGATCACTGAAATTCCCCAAAATATGTTTGGCACGAAAAATGCATACTACACCCCTGAAAGTTCTGAAAATGTTAGCAGCCCAAAAATGCCTTAAAATGCATCTTAGGCCTGCAAAAATGTAGAAAATTTTGGAGGTGGAAAAAAGGGGTTTAGAGACATCCTAGACCCCCTAAAGTCCAGAGAATGGTTGTGGCTCAAAAATGGTGTCAGAGAGCCCTGAATGTCCCAAAAACATTTGCAGCCTGAAAGATGCATTAACCCGCATCCTAGACCACTGAAATTCCCAAAAATATCTTTGGCACGAAAAATGGATCCTACTCCCCTGAAAGCTCAGAATATGTTAGCAGCCCAAAAAAGGCCTTACAATGCATTTTAGGCCTGCAAAAATGTTGAAAACTTTGGAGGCCCAAAGAAGGGGTTTACAGGCATCCTAGACCGCCTAAAGTCCAGAAAATGGTTGTGGCCCAAAAATGGTGTCAGAGAGCCCTGAATGTCCCAAAAACATTTCCAGCCTGAAAGTGGCACTAACCCACATCCCAGACCACTGAAATTGCCAAAAATATTTTTGGCACAAAAAATGCATCCTACAATCCTGAAAGATCAGAAAATGTTGGCAGCTCAAAAAAAGGACTTAAAATGCATCTTATGCCTGCAAAAATGTTGAAAACTTTGGAGGCCCAAAAATGGGGTTGACAGGCATCCTAGACCCCCTAAAGTGCAGAAAATGTTGGTGGCACAAAAACAGTGTCAGAGAGCTCTGAATGTCCCAAAAACATTTCCAGCCTGAAAGGGGCATTAACCCGCATCCTAGACCATTGAAATTCCCAAAAATATTTTTGCCACGAAAAATGCATCCTACACCCCTGAAAGCTCAGAATATGTTAGCAACCCAAAAATGCCTTAAAATGCATCTTAGGCCTGCAAAAATGTAGAAAACTTTGGAGGCCCAAAAAAGGGGTTTAGAGGCATCCTAGACCCCCTAAAGTCCAGAAAATGGTTGTGGCCCACAAATGGTGTCAGAGAGCCCTGAATGTCCCAAAAACATTTGCAGCCTGAAAGATGCATTAAACCGCATCCTAGACCACTGAAATTACCAAAAATATTTTTGGCACAAAAAATGCATCCTACAACCCTGAAAGATCAGAAAATATTGGCAGCTCAAAAAAAGGACTTAAAATGCATCTTAAGCCTGCAAAAAATGTTGAAATCTTTGGAGGCCCAAAAAAGGGGTTTACAGGCATCCCAGACCCCCTAATGTCCAGAAAATGTTGGTGGGCCAAAAATGGTGTCAGAGAGTCCTGAATGTCCCAAAAACATTTGCAGCCTGAAAGGGGCATTAACCCGCATCCTAGACCACTGAAATTCCCCAAAATATTTTTGACACGAAAAATGCATCCTACACCCCTGAACCCTCAGAATATGTTAGCAGCCCAAAAAAGGCCTTAAAATGCATTTTAGATCTGCAAAAATGTTGAAAACTTCGGAGGCCCGAAAAAGGGGTTTACAGGCATCCTAGACCCTTAAAGTCCAGAAAATGTTGTTGGGCCAAAATCTGTGTCAGAGAGCTCTGCATGCCCCAAAAACATTTGCAGAGTGAAAGGGGCATTAACCCGCATCCTAGACCACTGAAATTCCCAAAAATATTGTTGGCACAAAAAAGCACAAAAAATGCATACTACACCCCTGAAAGTTCTGAAAATGTTAGCAGCCCAAAAAAGGCCTTAAAATGCATTTTAGGCCTGCAAAAATGTTGAAAACTTTGGAGGCTCAAAAAAGGGGTTTACAGGCATCCTAGACCCCCTAAAGTCCAGAAAATGTTGGTGGAACAAAATCGGTATCAGAGAGCTCTGAATGTCCCAAAAACATTTGCAGCCTGAAAGTGGCACTAACCCACATCCCAGACCACTGAAATTCCAAAAATAATTTTGGCACAAAAACATGTATCCTACAACCCTGAAAGATCAGAAAATGTTGGCAGCTCAAAAAAAGAACTTAAATTGCATCTTAAGCCTGAAAAAATGTTGAAAACTTTGGAGGCCCAAAGAAGGGGTTTACAGGCATCCTAGACCCCTTAAAGTCCAGAAAATGTTGGTGGGCCAAAATCGGTGTCAGAGAGCTCTGAATGTCCCAAAAACATTTGCAGCCTGAAAGTGGCACTAACTCACATCCCAGACCACTGAAATTCCCAAAAATATTTTTGGCACAAAAAATGCATCCTACAACCCTGAAAGATCAGAAAATGTTGGCAGCTCAAAAAAAAGGACTTAAAATGCATCTTAGGCCTGCAAAAATGAAGAAAACTTTGGAGGTGGAAAAAAGGGGTTTAGAGGCATCCTAGACCCCTTAAAGTCCAGAAAATGGTTGTGGCCCAGAAAATGGTGTCAGAGAGCCCTGAATGTCCCAAAAACATTTGCAGCCCGAAAGGGACATTAACCCGCATCCTAGACCACTGAAATTCCCAAAAATATTTTTGGCACGAAAAATGCATCCTACACCCCTGAAAGTTCAGAAAATGGTGGCAGCTCAAAAAAAGGCCTTAAAATGCATTTTAGGCCTGCAAAATGTTGAAAACTTTGGAGGCCCAAAAAAGGGGTTTACAGGCATCCTAGACCCCCTAAAGTCCAGAATATGTTGGTGGCCCAAATACAGTGTCAGAGAGCTCTGAATGTCCCAAAAAGATTTGCAGCCTGAAAGGGGCATTAAGTCGCATCCTAAACCACTGAAATTCCCCAAAATATTTTTGGCACAAAAAATGCATCCTACAACCCCTAAAAGATCAGAAAATGTTGGCAGCTCAAAAAAAGGACTTAAAATGCATCTTAAGCCTGCAAAAATGTTTAAAGCTTTGGAGGCCCAAAAAAGGGGCTTACAGGCATCCTAGACCCCCTAAAGTCCAGAAAATGTTGGTGGGCCAAAATCGGTGTCAGAGAGCTCTGAATGTCCCAGAAACATGTGCAGCCTGAAAGGGGCATTAAGCCGCATCCTAGATCACTGAAATTCCCCAAAATATGTTTGGCACGAAAAATGCATACTACACCCCTGAAAGTTCTGAAAATGTTAGCAGCCCAAAAATGCCTTAAAATGCATCTTAGGCCTGCAAAAATGTAGAAAACTTTGGAGGTGGAAAAAGGGGGTTTAGAGGCATCCTAGACCCCCTAAAGTCCAGAAAATGGTTGTGGCCCAAAAATGGTGTCAGAGAGCCCTGAATGTCCCAAAAACATTGCAGCCTGAAAGGGGCATTAACCCGCATCCTAGACCACTGAAATTCCCAAAAATATATTTGGCACAAAAAATGTATCCTACAACCCTGAAAGATCAGAAAATGTTGGCAGCTCAAAAAAAGGACTTAAAATGCATCTTAAGCCTGCAAAATGTTGAAAACTTTGGAGGGCCAAAAAAGGGGTTTACAGGCATCCTAGACCCCCTAAAGTCCAGAAAATGTTGGTGGGCCAAAATCGGTGTCAGATAGCTCTGAATGTGCCAAAAACATGTGCAGCCTGAAAGGGGCATTAAGCCGCATCCTAGATCACTGAAATTCCCAAAAATATTTTTGGAACGAAAAATGCATACTACACCCATGAAAGTTCTGAAAATGTTAGCAGCCCCAAAATGCCTTAAAATACATTTTAGGCCTGCAAAAATGTAGAAAACTTTGGAGGTGGAAAAAAGGGGGTTAGAGGCATCCTAGACCCCCTAAAGTCCAGAAAATGGTTGCAGCTCAAAAATGGTGTCAGAGAGCCCTGAATGTCCCAAAACCATTGCAGCCTGAAAGGGGCATTAACCCGCATCCTAGACCACTGAAATTCCCAAAAATATTTTTGGCACGAAAAATGCAACCTATACCCCTGAAGCTCAGAATATGTTAGCAGCCCAAAAAATGCCTTAAAATGCATTTTAGGCCTGTAAAAATGTTGAAAAGTTTGGAGGCCCAAAAAAGGGGTTTACAGGCATCCTAGACCCCCTAAAGTCCAGAAAATGTTGGTGGCCCAAAATCTGTGTCAGAGAGCTCTGAATACCCCAAAAACATTTGCAGAGTCAAAGGGGCATCACCTGCATCCTAGACCACTGAAATTCCCAAAAATATTTTTGGCATAAAAAATGCATACTACACCCCTGAAAGTTCTGGAAATGTTAGCAGCCCAAAAATGCCTTAAAATGCATCTTAGGCCTGCAAAAATGTAGAAAACTTTGGAGGTGGAAAAAAGGGGTTTAGAGGCATCTAGACCCCCTAAAGTCCAGAAAATGGTTGTGGCCCAAAAATGGTGTCAGAGAGCTCTGAATGTCCCAAAAACATGTGCAGCCTGAAAGGGACATTAAGCCGCATCCTAGATCACTGAAACTCCTCAAAATATTTTTGGCACGAAAAATGCATACTACACCCCTGAAAGTTCTGAAAATGTTAGCAGCCCAAAAATGCCTTAAAATGCATCTTAAGCCTGCAAAAATGTTGAAAACTTTGGAGGCCCAAAAAAGGGGTTTACAGGCATCCTAGACCCCCTAAAGTCCAGAAAATGTTGGTGGCCCAAAAACAGTGTCAGAGAGCTCTGAATGTCCCAAAAACATGTGCAGCCTGAGGGGCATTAAGCCGCATCCTAGATCACTGAAATTCCCCAAAATATTTTTGGCACGAAAAATGCAACCTATACCCCTGAAGCTCAGAATATGTTAGCAGCCCAAAAAAGGCCTTAAAATGCATGTTAGGCCTGCAAAAATGTAGAAAACTTTGGAGGCCCAAAAAAGGGGTTTACAGGCATCCTAGACCCCCTAAAGTCCAGAAAATGTTGGTGGCCCAAAAACAGTGTCAGAGAGCTCTGAATGTCCCAAAAACATGTGCAGCCTGAGGGGCATTAAGCCGCATCCTAGATCACTGAAATTCCCCAAAATATTTTTGGCACGAAAAATGCAACCTATACGCCTGAAGCTCAGAATATGTTAGCAGCCCAAAAAGGCCTTAAAATGCATGTTAGGCTTGCAAAAATGTTGAAAACTTTGAAGGCCCAAAAAAGGGGTTTACAGGCATCCTAGACCCCTTAAAGTCTAGAAAATGTTGGTGGGCCAAAATCGGTGTCAGAGAGCTCTGAATGCCCCAAAAACATTTGCAGAGTGAACGGGGCATTAACCCGCATCCTAGACCACTGAAATTCCCAAAAATATTGTTGGCACAAAAAATGCATACTTCACCACTGAAAGTTCTGAAAATGTTAGCAGCCCAAAAATGCCTTAAAATGCATCTTAGGCCTGCAAAAATGTTGAAAACTTTGGAGGTGGAAAAAAGGGGTTTAGAGGCATCCTAGACCCTTAAAGTCCAGAAAATGTTGGTGGACCAAAAATCGGTGTCAGAGAGCTCTGAATGTCCCAAAAACATTTGCAGCCTGAAAGGGACATTAACCCGCATCCTAGACCACTAAAATTCCCAAAAATATTTTTGGCACGAAAAATGCATCCTACACCCCTGAAAGTTCAGAAAATGGTGGCAGCTCAAAAAAAGGCCTTAAAATGCATTTTAGGCCTGCAAAAATGTTCAAAACTTTGGAGGCCCAAAAAAGGGGTTTACAGGCATCCTAGACCCCCTAAAGTCCAGAAAATGTTGGTGGCCCAAATACAGTGTCAGAGAGCTCTGAATGTCCCAAAAAGATTTGCAGCCTGAAAGGGGCATTAAGTCGCATCCTAAACCACTGAAATTCCCCAAAATATTTTTGGCACAAAAAATGCATCCTACAACCCTAAAAGATCAGAAAATGTTGGCAGCTCAAAAAAAGGACTTAAAATGCTTCTTAGGCCTGCACAAATGTTGAAAACTTTGGAGGCCGAAAAAAGGGGTTTACAGGCATCCTAGACCCCCTAAAGTCCAGAAAATGTTGGTGGGCCAAAATCGGTGTCAGAGAGCTCTGAATGTCCCAAAAACATGTGCAGCCTGAAAGTGGCACTAACCCACATCCCAGACCACTGAAATTCCCAAAAATATTTTTGGCACAAAAACATGTATCCTACAACCCTGAAAGATCAGAAAATGTTGGCAGCTCAAAAAAAGGACTTAAAATGCATCTTAAGCCTGCAAAAATGTTTAAAGCTTTGGAGGCCCAAAAAAGGGGTTTACAGGCATCCTAGACCCCCTAAAGTCCAGAAAATGTTGGTGGGCCAAAATCGGTGTCAGAGAGCTCTGAATGTCCCAAAAACATGTGCAGCCTGAAAGGGGCATTAACCCGCATCCTAGACCACTGAAATTCCCAAAAATATCTTTGGCACGAAAAATGCATCCTACACCCCTGAAAGCTCAGAATATGTTAACAGCCCAAAAAAGGCCTTACAATGCATTTTAGGCCTGCAAAAATGTTGAAAACTTTAGAGGCCCAAAAAAGGGCTTTACAGGCATCCTAGACCCCCTAAAGTCCAGAAAATATTGGTGGCCCAAAAACAGTGTCAGGGAGCTCTGAATGTCCCAAAAGCATTTGCAGCCTGAAAGTGGCACTAACTCACCCCAGACCATTGAAATTCCCAAAAATATATTTGGCACAAAAAATGCATACTACACCCCTGAAAGTTCTGAAAATGTTAGCAGCCCAAAAATGCCTTAAAATGCATCTTAGGCCTGCAAAAATGTTGAAAACTTTGGAGGCCCAAAAAAGGGTTTTACAGGCATCCTAGACCCTTAAAGTCCAGAAAATGTTGTGGACCAAAATCGGTGTCAGAGAGCTCTGAATGTCCCGAAAACATTTGCAGCCTGAAAGTGGCACTAACTCACATCCCAGACCACTGAAATTCCCAAAAATATTTTTGGCACAAAAAATGCATCCTACAACCCTGAAAGATCAGAAAATGTTAGCAGCCCAAAAATGCCTTAAAATGCATCTTAGGCCTGCAAAAATGTTGAAAACTTTGGAGGCCCAAAAAAGGGTTTTACAGGCATCCTAGACCCTTAAAGTCCAGAAAATGGTTGTGGCCCAAAAAATGGTGTCAGAGAGCCCTGAATGTCCCAAAAACATTTGCAGCCTGAAAGGGACATTAACCCGCATCCTAGACCACTGAAATTCCCAAAAATATTTTTGGCAGGAAAAATGCATCCTACACCCCTGAAAGTTCAGAAAATGGTGGCAGCTCAAAAAAAGGCCTTAAAATGCATTTTAGGCCTGCAGAAATGTTGAAAACTTTGGAGGCCCAAAAAAGGGGTTTACAGGCATCCTAGACCCCCTAAAGTCCAGAAAATGTTGGTGGCCCAAATACAGTGTCAGAGAGCTCTGAATGTCCCAAAAAGATTTGCAGCCTGAAAGGGGCATTAAGTCGCATCCTAAACCACTGAAATTCCCCAAAATATTTTTGGCACAAAAAATACATCCTACAACCCTTAAATATCAGAAAATGTTGGCAGCTCAAAAAAAGGACTTAAAATGCTTCTTAGGCCTGCACAAATGTTGAAAACTTTGGAGGCCCAAAAAAGGGGTTTACAAGCATCCTAGACCCCCTAAAGTCCAGAAAATGTTGGTGGGCCAAAATCGGTGTCAGAGAGCCCTGAATGTCCCAAAAACATGTGCAGCCTGAAAGGGGCCTTAAGCCGCATCCTAGATCACTGAAATTCCCCAAAATATGTTTGGCACGAAAAATGCATACTACACCCCTGAAAGTTCTGAAAATGTTAGCAGCCCAAAAATGCCTTAAAATGCATCTTAGGCCTGCAAAAATGTAGAAAATTTTGGAGGTGGAAAAAAGGGGTTTAGAGACATCCTAGACCCCCTAAAGTCCAGAGAATGGTTGTGGCTCAAAAATGGTGTCAGAGAGCCCTGAATGTCCCAAAAACATTTGCAGCCTGAAAGATGCATTAACCCGCATCCTAGACCACTGAAATTCCCAAAAATATCTTTGGCACGAAAAATGGATCCTACTCCCCTGAAAGCTCAGAATATGTTAGCAGCCCAAAAAAGGCCTTACAATGCATTTTAGGCCTGCAAAAATGTTGAAAACTTTGGAGGCCCAAAGAAGGGGTTTACAGGCATCCTAGACCGCCTAAAGTCCAGAAAATGGTTGTGGCCCAAAAATGGTGTCAGAGAGCCCTGAATGTCCCAAAAACATTTCCAGCCTGAAAGTGGCACTAACCCACATCCCAGACCACTGAAATTGCCAAAAATATTTTTGGCACAAAAAATGCATCCTACAATCCTGAAAGATCAGAAAATGTTGGCAGCTCAAAAAAAGGACTTAAAATGCATCTTATGCCTGCAAAAATGTTGAAAACTTTGGAGGCCCAAAAATGGGGTTGACAGGCATCCTAGACCCCCTAAAGTGCAGAAAATGTTGGTGGCACAAAAACAGTGTCAGAGAGCTCTGAATGTCCCAAAAACATTTCCAGCCTGAAAGGGGCATTAACCCGCATCCTAGACCATTGAAATTCCCAAAAATATTTTTGCCACGAAAAATGCATCCTACACCCCTGAAAGCTCAGAATATGTTAGCAACCCAAAAATGCCTTAAAATGCATCTTAGGCCTGCAAAAATGTAGAAAACTTTGGAGGCCCAAAAAAGGGGTTTAGAGGCATCCTAGACCCCCTAAAGTCCAGAAAATGGTTGTGGCCCACAAATGGTGTCAGAGAGCCCTGAATGTCCCAAAAACATTTGCAGCCTGAAAGATGCATTAAACCGCATCCTAGACCACTGAAATTACCAAAAATATTTTTGGCACAAAAAATGCATCCTACAACCCTGAAAGATCAGAAAATATTGGCAGCTCAAAAAAAGGACTTAAAATGCATCTTAAGCCTGCAAAAAATGTTGAAATCTTTGGAGGCCCAAAAAAGGGGTTTACAGGCATCCCAGACCCCCTAATGTCCAGAAAATGTTGGTGGGCCAAAAATGGTGTCAGAGAGTCCTGAATGTCCCAAAAACATTTGCAGCCTGAAAGGGGCATTAACCCGCATCCTAGACCACTGAAATTCCCCAAAATATTTTTGACACGAAAAATGCATCCTACACCCCTGAACCCTCAGAATATGTTAGCAGCCCAAAAAAGGCCTTAAAATGCATTTTAGATCTGCAAAAATGTTGAAAACTTCGGAGGCCCGAAAAAGGGGTTTACAGGCATCCTAGACCCTTAAAGTCCAGAAAATGTTGTTGGGCCAAAATCTGTGTCAGAGAGCTCTGCATGCCCCAAAAACATTTGCAGAGTGAAAGGGGCATTAACCCGCATCCTAGACCACTGAAATTCCCAAAAATATTGTTGGCACAAAAAAGCACAAAAAATGCATACTACACCCCTGAAAGTTCTGAAAATGTTAGCAGCCCAAAAAAGGCCTTAAAATGCATTTTAGGCCTGCAAAAATGTTGAAAACTTTGGAGGCTCAAAAAAGGGGTTTACAGGCATCCTAGACCCCCTAAAGTCCAGAAAATGTTGGTGGAACAAAATCGGTATCAGAGAGCTCTGAATGTCCCAAAAACATTTGCAGCCTGAAAGTGGCACTAACCCACATCCCAGACCACTGAAATTCCAAAAATAATTTTGGCACAAAAACATGTATCCTACAACCCTGAAAGATCAGAAAATGTTGGCAGCTCAAAAAAAGAACTTAAATTGCATCTTAAGCCTGAAAAAATGTTGAAAACTTTGGAGGCCCAAAGAAGGGGTTTACAGGCATCCTAGACCCCTTAAAGTCCAGAAAATGTTGGTGGGCCAAAATCGGTGTCAGAGAGCTCTGAATGTCCCAAAAACATTTGCAGCCTGAAAGTGGCACTAACTCACATCCCAGACCACTGAAATTCCCAAAAATATTTTTGGCACAAAAAATGCATCCTACAACCCTGAAAGATCAGAAAATGTTGGCAGCTCAAAAAAAAGGACTTAAAATGCATCTTAGGCCTGCAAAAATGAAGAAAACTTTGGAGGTGGAAAAAAGGGGTTTAGAGGCATCCTAGACCCCTTAAAGTCCAGAAAATGGTTGTGGCCCAGAAAATGGTGTCAGAGAGCCCTGAATGTCCCAAAAACATTTGCAGCCCGAAAGGGACATTAACCCGCATCCTAGACCACTGAAATTCCCAAAAATATTTTTGGCACGAAAAATGCATCCTACACCCCTGAAAGTTCAGAAAATGGTGGCAGCTCAAAAAAAGGCCTTAAAATGCATTTTAGGCCTGCAAAATGTTGAAAACTTTGGAGGCCCAAAAAAGGGGTTTACAGGCATCCTAGACCCCCTAAAGTCCAGAATATGTTGGTGGCCCAAATACAGTGTCAGAGAGCTCTGAATGTCCCAAAAAGATTTGCAGCCTGAAAGGGGCATTAAGTCGCATCCTAAACCACTGAAATTCCCCAAAATATTTTTGGCACAAAAAATGCATCCTACAACCCCTAAAAGATCAGAAAATGTTGGCAGCTCAAAAAAAGGACTTAAAATGCATCTTAAGCCTGCAAAAATGTTTAAAGCTTTGGAGGCCCAAAAAAGGGGCTTACAGGCATCCTAGACCCCCTAAAGTCCAGAAAATGTTGGTGGGCCAAAATCGGTGTCAGAGAGCTCTGAATGTCCCAGAAACATGTGCAGCCTGAAAGGGGCATTAAGCCGCATCCTAGATCACTGAAATTCCCCAAAATATGTTTGGCACGAAAAATGCATACTACACCCCTGAAAGTTCTGAAAATGTTAGCAGCCCAAAAATGCCTTAAAATGCATCTTAGGCCTGCAAAAATGTAGAAAACTTTGGAGGTGGAAAAAGGGGGTTTAGAGGCATCCTAGACCCCCTAAAGTCCAGAAAATGGTTGTGGCCCAAAAATGGTGTCAGAGAGCCCTGAATGTCCCAAAAACATTGCAGCCTGAAAGGGGCATTAACCCGCATCCTAGACCACTGAAATTCCCAAAAATATATTTGGCACAAAAAATGTATCCTACAACCCTGAAAGATCAGAAAATGTTGGCAGCTCAAAAAAAGGACTTAAAATGCATCTTAAGCCTGCAAAATGTTGAAAACTTTGGAGGGCCAAAAAAGGGGTTTACAGGCATCCTAGACCCCCTAAAGTCCAGAAAATGTTGGTGGGCCAAAATCGGTGTCAGATAGCTCTGAATGTGCCAAAAACATGTGCAGCCTGAAAGGGGCATTAAGCCGCATCCTAGATCACTGAAATTCCCAAAAATATTTTTGGAACGAAAAATGCATACTACACCCATGAAAGTTCTGAAAATGTTAGCAGCCCCAAAATGCCTTAAAATACATTTTAGGCCTGCAAAAATGTAGAAAACTTTGGAGGTGGAAAAAAGGGGGTTAGAGGCATCCTAGACCCCCTAAAGTCCAGAAAATGGTTGCAGCTCAAAAATGGTGTCAGAGAGCCCTGAATGTCCCAAAACCATTGCAGCCTGAAAGGGGCATTAACCCGCATCCTAGACCACTGAAATTCCCAAAAATATTTTTGGCACGAAAAATGCAACCTATACCCCTGAAGCTCAGAATATGTTAGCAGCCCAAAAAATGCCTTAAAATGCATTTTAGGCCTGTAAAAATGTTGAAAAGTTTGGAGGCCCAAAAAAGGGGTTTACAGGCATCCTAGACCCCCTAAAGTCCAGAAAATGTTGGTGGCCCAAAATCTGTGTCAGAGAGCTCTGAATACCCCAAAAACATTTGCAGAGTCAAAGGGGCATCACCTGCATCCTAGACCACTGAAATTCCCAAAAATATTTTTGGCATAAAAAATGCATACTACACCCCTGAAAGTTCTGGAAATGTTAGCAGCCCAAAAATGCCTTAAAATGCATCTTAGGCCTGCAAAAATGTAGAAAACTTTGGAGGTGGAAAAAAGGGGTTTAGAGGCATCTAGACCCCCTAAAGTCCAGAAAATGGTTGTGGCCCAAAAATGGTGTCAGAGAGCTCTGAATGTCCCAAAAACATGTGCAGCCTGAAAGGGACATTAAGCCGCATCCTAGATCACTGAAACTCCTCAAAATATTTTTGGCACGAAAAATGCATACTACACCCCTGAAAGTTCTGAAAATGTTAGCAGCCCAAAAATGCCTTAAAATGCATCTTAAGCCTGCAAAAATGTTGAAAACTTTGGAGGCCCAAAAAAGGGGTTTACAGGCATCCTAGACCCCCTAAAGTCCAGAAAATGTTGGTGGCCCAAAAACAGTGTCAGAGAGCTCTGAATGTCCCAAAAACATGTGCAGCCTGAGGGGCATTAAGCCGCATCCTAGATCACTGAAATTCCCCAAAATATTTTTGGCACGAAAAATGCAACCTATACCCCTGAAGCTCAGAATATGTTAGCAGCCCAAAAAAGGCCTTAAAATGCATGTTAGGCCTGCAAAAATGTAGAAAACTTTGGAGGCCCAAAAAAGGGGTTTACAGGCATCCTAGACCCCCTAAAGTCCAGAAAATGTTGGTGGCCCAAAAACAGTGTCAGAGAGCTCTGAATGTCCCAAAAACATGTGCAGCCTGAGGGGCATTAAGCCGCATCCTAGATCACTGAAATTCCCCAAAATATTTTTGGCACGAAAAATGCAACCTATACGCCTGAAGCTCAGAATATGTTAGCAGCCCAAAAAGGCCTTAAAATGCATGTTAGGCTTGCAAAAATGTTGAAAACTTTGAAGGCCCAAAAAAGGGGTTTACAGGCATCCTAGACCCCTTAAAGTCTAGAAAATGTTGGTGGGCCAAAATCGGTGTCAGAGAGCTCTGAATGCCCCAAAAACATTTGCAGAGTGAACGGGGCATTAACCCGCATCCTAGACCACTGAAATTCCCAAAAATATTGTTGGCACAAAAAATGCATACTTCACCACTGAAAGTTCTGAAAATGTTAGCAGCCCAAAAATGCCTTAAAATGCATCTTAGGCCTGCAAAAATGTTGAAAACTTTGGAGGTGGAAAAAAGGGGTTTAGAGGCATCCTAGACCCTTAAAGTCCAGAAAATGTTGGTGGACCAAAAATCGGTGTCAGAGAGCTCTGAATGTCCCAAAAACATTTGCAGCCTGAAAGGGACATTAACCCGCATCCTAGACCACTAAAATTCCCAAAAATATTTTTGGCACGAAAAATGCATCCTACACCCCTGAAAGTTCAGAAAATGGTGGCAGCTCAAAAAAAGGCCTTAAAATGCATTTTAGGCCTGCAAAAATGTTCAAAACTTTGGAGGCCCAAAAAAGGGGTTTACAGGCATCCTAGACCCCCTAAAGTCCAGAAAATGTTGGTGGCCCAAATACAGTGTCAGAGAGCTCTGAATGTCCCAAAAAGATTTGCAGCCTGAAAGGGGCATTAAGTCGCATCCTAAACCACTGAAATTCCCCAAAATATTTTTGGCACAAAAAATGCATCCTACAACCCTAAAAGATCAGAAAATGTTGGCAGCTCAAAAAAAGGACTTAAAATGCTTCTTAGGCCTGCACAAATGTTGAAAACTTTGGAGGCCGAAAAAAGGGGTTTACAGGCATCCTAGACCCCCTAAAGTCCAGAAAATGTTGGTGGGCCAAAATCGGTGTCAGAGAGCTCTGAATGTCCCAAAAACATGTGCAGCCTGAAAGTGGCACTAACCCACATCCCAGACCACTGAAATTCCCAAAAATATTTTTGGCACAAAAACATGTATCCTACAACCCTGAAAGATCAGAAAATGTTGGCAGCTCAAAAAAAGGACTTAAAATGCATCTTAAGCCTGCAAAAATGTTTAAAGCTTTGGAGGCCCAAAAAAGGGGTTTACAGGCATCCTAGACCCCCTAAAGTCCAGAAAATGTTGGTGGGCCAAAATCGGTGTCAGAGAGCTCTGAATGTCCCAAAAACATGTGCAGCCTGAAAGGGGCATTAACCCGCATCCTAGACCACTGAAATTCCCAAAAATATCTTTGGCACGAAAAATGCATCCTACACCCCTGAAAGCTCAGAATATGTTAACAGCCCAAAAAAGGCCTTACAATGCATTTTAGGCCTGCAAAAATGTTGAAAACTTTAGAGGCCCAAAAAAGGGCTTTACAGGCATCCTAGACCCCCTAAAGTCCAGAAAATATTGGTGGCCCAAAAACAGTGTCAGGGAGCTCTGAATGTCCCAAAAGCATCTGCAGCCTGAAAGTGGCACTAACTCACCCCAGACCATTGAAATTCCCAAAAATATATTTGGCACAAAAAATGCATACTACACCCCTGAAAGTTCTGAAAATGTTAGCAGCCCAAAAATGCCTTAAAATGCATCTTAGGCCTGCAAAAATGTTGAAAACTTTGGAGGCCCAAAAAAGGGTTTTACAGGCATCCTAGACCCTTAAAGTCCAGAAAATGTTGTGGACCAAAATCGGTGTCAGAGAGCTCTGAATGTCCCGAAAACATTTGCAGCCTGAAAGTGGCACTAACTCACATCCCAGACCACTGAAATTCCCAAAAATATTTTTGGCACAAAAAATGCATCCTACAACCCTGAAAGATCAGAAAATGTTAGCAGCCCAAAAATGCCTTAAAATGCATCTTAGGCCTGCAAAAATGTTGAAAACTTTGGAGGCCCAAAAAAGGGTTTTACAGGCATCCTAGACCCTTAAAGTCCAGAAAATGGTTGTGGCCCAAAAAATGGTGTCAGAGAGCCCTGAATGTCCCAAAAACATTTGCAGCCTGAAAGGGACATTAACCCGCATCCTAGACCACTGAAATTCCCAAAAATATTTTTGGCAGGAAAAATGCATCCTACACCCCTGAAAGTTCAGAAAATGGTGGCAGCTCAAAAAAAGGCCTTAAAATGCATTTTAGGCCTGCAGAAATGTTGAAAACTTTGGAGGCCCAAAAAAGGGGTTTACAGGCATCCTAGACCCCCTAAAGTCCAGAAAATGTTGGTGGCCCAAATACAGTGTCAGAGAGCTCTGAATGTCCCAAAAAGATTTGCAGCCTGAAAGGGGCATTAAGTCGCATCCTAAACCACTGAAATTCCCCAAAATATTTTTGGCACAAAAAATACATCCTACAACCCTTAAATATCAGAAAATGTTGGCAGCTCAAAAAAAGGACTTAAAATGCTTCTTAGGCCTGCACAAATGTTGAAAACTTTGGAGGCCCAAAAAAGGGGTTTACAAGCATCCTAGACCCCCTAAAGTCCAGAAAATGTTGGTGGGCCAAAATCGGTGTCAGAGAGCCCTGAATGTCCCAAAAACATGTGCAGCCTGAAAGGGGCCTTAAGCCGCATCCTAGATCACTGAAATTCCCCAAAATATGTTTGGCACGAAAAATGCATACTACACCCCTGAAAGTTCTGAAAATGTTAGCAGCCCAAAAATGCCTTAAAATGCATCTTAGGCCTGCAAAAATGTAGAAAATTTTGGAGGTGGAAAAAAGGGGTTTAGAGACATCCTAGACCCCCTAAAGTCCAGAGAATGGTTGTGGCTCAAAAATGGTGTCAGAGAGCCCTGAATGTCCCAAAAACATTTGCAGCCTGAAAGATGCATTAACCCGCATCCTAGACCACTGAAATTCCCAAAAATATCTTTGGCACGAAAAATGGATCCTACTCCCCTGAAAGCTCAGAATATGTTAGCAGCCCAAAAAAGGCCTTACAATGCATTTTAGGCCTGCAAAAATGTTGAAAACTTTGGAGGCCCAAAGAAGGGGTTTACAGGCATCCTAGACCGCCTAAAGTCCAGAAAATGGTTGTGGCCCAAAAATGGTGTCAGAGAGCCCTGAATGTCCCAAAAACATTTCCAGCCTGAAAGTGGCACTAACCCACATCCCAGACCACTGAAATTGCCAAAAATATTTTTGGCACAAAAAATGCATCCTACAATCCTGAAAGATCAGAAAATGTTGGCAGCTCAAAAAAAGGACTTAAAATGCATCTTATGCCTGCAAAAATGTTGAAAACTTTGGAGGCCCAAAAATGGGGTTGACAGGCATCCTAGACCCCCTAAAGTGCAGAAAATGTTGGTGGCACAAAAACAGTGTCAGAGAGCTCTGAATGTCCCAAAAACATTTCCAGCCTGAAAGGGGCATTAACCCGCATCCTAGACCATTGAAATTCCCAAAAATATTTTTGCCACGAAAAATGCATCCTACACCCCTGAAAGCTCAGAATATGTTAGCAACCCAAAAATGCCTTAAAATGCATCTTAGGCCTGCAAAAATGTAGAAAACTTTGGAGGCCCAAAAAAGGGGTTTAGAGGCATCCTAGACCCCCTAAAGTCCAGAAAATGTTAGTGGCCCAAAATCTGTGTCAGAGAGCTCTGAATACCCCAAAAACATTTGCAGAGTCAAAGGGGCATCACCTGCATCCTAGACCACTGAAATTCCCAAAAATATTTTTGGCATAAAAAATGCATACTACACCCCTGAAAGTTCTGGAAATGTTAGCAGCCCAAAAATGCCTTAAAATGCATCTTAGGCCTGCAAAAATGTAGAAAACTTTGGAGGTGGAAAAAAGGGGTTTAGAGGCATCTAGACCCCCTAAAGTCCAGAAAATGGTTGTGGCCCAAAAATGGTGTCAGAGAGCTCTGAATGTCCCAAAAACATGTGCAGCCTGAAAGGGACATTAAGCCGCATCCTAGATCACTGAAACTCCTCAAAATATTTTTGGCACGAAAAATGCATACTACACCCCTGAAAGTTCTGAAAATGTTAGCAGCCCAAAAATGCCTTAAAATGCATCTTAAGCCTGCAAAAATGTTGAAAACTTTGGAGGCCCAAAAAAGGGGTTTACAGGCATCCTAGACCCCCTAAAGTCCAGAAAATGTTGGTGGCCCAAAAACAGTGTCAGAGAGCTCTGAATGTCCCAAAAACATGTGCAGCCTGAGGGGCATTAAGCCGCATCCTAGATCACTGAAATTCCCCAAAATATTTTTGGCACGAAAAATGCAACCTATACCCCTGAAGCTCAGAATATGTTAGCAGCCCAAAAAAGGCCTTAAAATGCATGTTAGGCCTGCAAAAATGTAGAAAACTTTGGAGGCCCAAAAAAGGGGTTTACAGGCATCCTAGACCCCCTAAAGTCCAGAAAATGTTGGTGGCCCAAAAACAGTGTCAGAGAGCTCTGAATGTCCCAAAAACATGTGCAGCCTGAGGGGCATTAAGCCGCATCCTAGATCACTGAAATTCCCCAAAATATTTTTGGCACGAAAAATGCAACCTATACCCCTGAAGCTCAGAATATGTTAGCAGCCCAAAAAGGCCTTAAAATGCATGTTAGGCTTGCAAAAATGTTGAAAACTTTGAAGGCCCAAAAAAGGGGTTTACAGGCATCCTAGACCCCTTAAAGTCTAGAAAATGTTGGTGGGCCAAAATCGGTGTCAGAGAGCTCTGAATGCCCCAAAAACATTTGCAGAGTGAACGGGGCATTAACCCGCATCCTAGACCACTGAAATTCCCAAAAATATTGTTGGCACAAAAAATGCATACTTCACCACTGAAAGTTCTGAAAATGTTAGCAGCCCAAAAATGCCTTAAAATGCATCTTAGGCCTGCAAAAATGTTGAAAACTTTGGAGGTGGAAAAAAGGGGTTTAGAGGCATCCTAGACCCTTAAAGTCCAGAAAATGTTGGTGGACCAAAAATCGGTGTCAGAGAGCTCTGAATGTCCCAAAAACATTTGCAACCTGAAAGGGACATTAACCCGCATCCTAGACCACTAAAATTCCCAAAAATATTTTTGGCACGAAAAATGCATCCTACACCCCTGAAAGTTCAGAAAATGGTGGCAGCTCAAAAAAAGGCCTTAAAATGCATTTTAGGCCTGCAAAAATGTTCAAAACTTTGGAGGCCCAAAAAAGGGGTTTACAGGCATCCTAGACCCCCTAAAGTCCAGAAAATGTTGGTGGCCCAAATACAGTGTCAGAGAGCTCTGAATGTCCCAAAAAGATTTGCAGCCTGAAAGGGGCATTAAGTCGCATCCTAAACCACTGAAATTCCCCAAAATATTTTTGGCACAAAAAATGCATCCTACAACCCTAAAAGATCAGAAAATGTTGGCAGCTCAAAAAAAGGACTTAAAATGCTTCTTAGGCCTGCACAAATGTTGAAAACTTTGGAGGCCGAAAAAAGGGGTTTACAGGCATCCTAGACCCCCTAAAGTCCAGAAAATGTTGGTGGGCCAAAATCGGTGTCAGAGAGCTCTGAATGTCCCAAAAACATGTGCAGCCTGAAAGTGGCACTAACCCACATCCCAGACCACTGAAATTCCCAAAAATATTTTTGGCACAAAAACATGTATCCTACAACCCTGAAAGATCAGAAAATGTTGGCAGCTCAAAAAAAGGACTTAAAATGCATCTTAAGCCTGCAAAAATGTTTAAAGCTTTGGAGGCCCAAAAAAGGGGTTTACAGGCATCCTAGACCCCCTAAAGTCCAGAAAATGTTGGTGGGCCAAAATCGGTGTCAGAGAGCTCTGAATGTCCCAAAAACATGTGCAGCCTGAAAGGGGCATTAACCCGCATCCTAGACCACTGAAATTCCCAAAAATATCTTTGGCACGAAAAATGCATCCTACACCCCTGAAGCTCAGAATATGTTAGCAGCCCAAAAACGGCCTTAAAATGCATTTTAGGCCTGCAAAAATGTTGAAAACCTTGGAGGGCAAAAAAAGGGGTTTACAGGCATCCTAGACCCCCTAAAGTCCAGAAAATGTTGGTGGCCCAAAAACAGTGTCAGAGAGCTCTGAATGTCCCAAAAACATGTGCAGCCTGAAAGGGGCATTAAGCCGCATCCTACATCACTAAAACTCCCCAAAATATTTTTGGCACGAAAAATGCATACTACACCCCTGAAAGTTCTGAATATGTTAACAGCCCAAAAAAGGCCTTCAAATGCATTTTAGGCCTGCAAAAATGTTGAAAACTTTGGAGGCCCAAAAAAGGGGTTTACAGGCATCCTAGACCCCCTAAAGTCCAGAAAATGTTGGTGGCCCAAAAACAGTGTCAGAGAGCTGTGAATGTCCCAAAACGATTTGCAGCCTGAAAGGGGCATTAAGTCGCATCCTAGACCACTGAAATTCCCCAAAATATTTTTGGCACAAAAAATGCATCCTACAACCCTGAAAGATCAGAAAATGTTGGCAGCTCAAAAAAAGGACTTAAAATGCTTCTTAGGCCTGCACAAATGTTGAAAACTTTGGAGGCTGAAAAAAGGGGTTAACAGGCATCCTAGACCCCCTAAAGTCCAGAAAATGTTGGTGGGCCAAAATCTGTGTCAGAGAGCTCTGAATGTCCCAAAAACATTTGAAGCCTCAAAGGGGCATTAACCCGCATCCTAGACCATTGAAATTCCCAAAAATATTTTTGGCACGAAAAATGCATCCTACACCCCTGAAGCTCAGAATATGTTAGCAGCCCAAAAAAGGCCTTAAAATGTATTTTAGGCCTGAAAAAATGTTGAAAACTTTGGAGCCCCAGAAAAGGGGTTTACAGGCATCCTAGACCCCCTAAAGTCCAGAAAATGTTGGTGGACCAAAAACAGTGTCAGAGAACGCTAAATGTCTCAAAAGGATTTGTAGCCCGAAAGGGACATTAAGTCGCATCCTAGACCACTGAAATTCCCCAAAATATTTTTGGCACGAAAAATTCATCCTACACCCCTGAAAGCTCAGAATATGTTAGCAGCCCAAAAAAGGCCTTAAAATGCATGTTAGGCCTGCAAAAATGTTGAAAACTTTGGAGGCCCAAAAAAGGGGTTTACAGGCATCCTAGACCCCCTAAAGTCCAGAAAATGTTGGTGGCCCAAAAACAGTGTCAGAGAGCTCTGAATGTCCCAAAAACATTTGCAGCCTGAAAAGGGCACTAACCCACATCCCAGACCACTGAAATTCCCAACAATATCTTTGCCACAAAAAATGCATCCTACAACCCTGAAAGTTCAGAAAATGTTGGCAGCTCAATAAAAGGACTTAAAATGCATCTTAAGCCTGCAAAAATGTTGAAAACTTTGGAGGCCCAAAAAAGGGGTTTACAGGCATCCTAGACCCCCTTAAGTTCAGAAAATGTTGGTGGGACAAAATCGGTGTCAGAGAGCTCTGAATGTCCCAAAAACATGTGCAGCCTGAAAGGGGCATTAAGCCGCATCCTAGATCACTGAAATTCCCCAAAATATTTTTGACACGAAAAATGCAACCTATACCCCTGAAGCTCAGAATATGTTAGCAGCCCAAAAAAGGCCTTAAAATGCATTTTAGGCCTGCGAAAATGTTGAAAACTTTGGAGGCCCAAAAAAGGGGTTTACAGGCATCCTAGACCCCCTAAAGTCCAGAAAATGATGGTGGCCCAAAAACAGTGTCAGAGAGCGCTGAATGTCCCAAAACGATTTGCAGCCTGAAAGGGGCATTAAGTCGCATCCTAGACCACTGAAATTCCCCAAAATATTTTTGGCACAAAAAATGCATCCTACAACCCTGAAAGATCAGAAAATGTTGGCAGCTCAAAAAAAGGACTTAAAATGCTTCTTAGGCCTGCACAAATGTTGAAAACTTCGGAGGCCGAAAAAAGGGGTTTACTTGCATCCTAGACCCCCTAAAGTCCAGAAAATGTTGGTGGGCCAAAATCTGTGTCAGAGAGCTCTGAATGTCCCAAAAACATTTGCAGCCTCAAAGGGGCATTAACCCGTATCCTAGACCACTGAAATTCCAAAAAATATTTTTGGCACGAAAAATGCATCCTACACCCCTGAAGCTCAGAATATGTTAGCAGCCCAAAAACGGACTTAAAATGCATTTTAGGCCTGCAAAAATGTTGAAAACTTTGAAGGACCAAAAAAGGGGTTTACAGGCATCCTAGACACCCTAAAGTCCAGAAAATGTTGGTGGCCAAAAAATGGTGTCAGAGAGCCCTGAATGTCTCAAAAAGATTTGTAGCCCGAAAGGGACATTAAGTCGCATCCTAAACCACTGAAATTCCCCAAAATATTTTGGCACGAAAAATTCATCCTACACCCCTGAAAGCTCAGAATATGTTAGCAGCCCAAAAAAGGCCTTAAAATGCATCTTAGGCCTGCAAAAATGTAGAAAACTTTGGAGGTGGAAAAAAGGGGTTTAGAGGCATCCTAGACCCCCTAAAGTCCAGAAAATGGTTGTGGCTCAAGAATGGTGTCAGAGAGCCCTGAATGTCCCAAAAACATTTGCAGCCTGAAAGGGGCATTGACCTGCATCCTAGACCACTGAAATTCCCAAAAATATTTTTGCCACGAAAAATGCATCCTACACCCCTGAAAGCTCGAATATGTTAGCAGCCCAAAAAAGGCCTTAAAATGCATTTTAGGCCTGCAAAAATGTTGAAAACTTTGGAGGCCCAAAAAAGGGGTTTACAGGCATCCTAGACCCCCTAAAGTCCAGAAAATGTTGGTGGGCCAAAATCTGTGTCAGAGAGCTCTGAATGTCCCAAAAACATTTGCAGCTTCAAAGGGGCATTAACCTGCATCCTAGACCACTGAAATTCCCAAAAATATTTTTGGCACGAAAAATGCATCCTACACCCCTGAAAGCTCGAATATTTTAGCAGCCCAAAAACGGCCTTAAAATACATTTTAGGCCTGCAAAAATGTTGAAAACTTTGGAGGCCCAAAAAAGGGGTTTACAGGCAATCTAGGCCCCCGAAAGTCCAGAAAATGTTGGTGGCCCAAAAACAGTGTCAGAGAGCTCTGAATGTCCCAAAACGATTTGCAGCCTGAAAGGGGCATTAAGTCGCATCCTGGACCACTGAAATTCCCCAAAATATTTTTTTCACAAAAAATGCATCCTACAACCCTGAAAGATCAGAAAATGTTGGCAGCTCAAAAAAAGGACTTAAAATGCTTCTTAGGCCTGCACAAATGTTGAAAACTTCGGAGGCCGAAAAAAGGGGTTTACAGGCATCCTAGACCCCCTAAATTCCAGAAAATGTTGGTGGGCCAAAATCTGTGTCAGAGAGCTCTGAATGTCCCAAAAACATTTGCAGCCTCAAAGGGGCATTAACTCACATCCTAGACCACTGAAATTCCCAAAAATATTTTTGGCACGAAAAATGCATCCTACACCCCTGAAGCTCAGAATATGTTAGCAGCCCAAAAACGGCCTTAAAATACATTTTAGGCCTGCAAAAATATTTTAAACTTTGAAGGGCCAAAAAAGGGGTTTACAGGCATCCTAGACACCCTAAAGTCCAGAAAATGTTGGTGGCCCAAAAACAGTGTCAGAGAGCTCTGAATGTCCCAAAAACATTTGCAGCCTGAAAGGGGCATTAAGTCGCATCCTAGACCACTGAAATTCCCCAAAATATTTTTGGCACAAAAAATGCATCCTACAACCCTGAAAGATCAGAAAATGTTGGCAGCTCAAAAAAAGGACTTAAAATGCTTCTTAGGCCTGCACAAATGTTGAAAACTTTGGAGGCTGAAAAAAGGGGTTAACAGGCATCCTAGACCCCCTAAAGTCCAGAAAATGTTGGTGGGCCAAAATCTGTGTCAGAGAGCTCTGAATGTCCCAAAAACATTTGAAGCCTCAAAGGGGCATTAACCCGCATCCTAGACCATTGAAATTCCCAAAAATATTTTTGGCACGAAAAATGCATCCTACACCCCTGAAGCTCAGAATATGTTAGCAGCCCAAAAACGGCCTTAAAATGCATTTTAGGCCTGCAAAAATGTTGAAAACTTTGAAGGACCAAAAAAGGGGTTTACAGGCATCCTAGACACCCTAAAGTCCAGAAAATGTTGGTGGACCAAAAACAGTGTCAGAGAACTCTGAATGTCTCAAAAAGATTTGTAGCCCGAAAGGGGCATTAAGTCGCATCCCAGACCACTGAAATTCGAAATTCCCCAAAATATTTTTGGCACGAAAAAGGCAACCTATACCCCCGAAGCTCAGAATATGTTAGCAGCCCAAAAAAGGCCTTAAAATGTATTTTAGGCCTGAAAACATGTTGAAAACTTTGGAGCCCCACAAAAGGGGTTTACAGGCATCCTAGACCCCCTAAAGTCCAGAAAATGTTGGTGGACCAAAAACAGTGTCAGAGAACGCTAAATGTCTCAAAAGGATTTGTAGCCCGAAAGGGACATTAAGTCGCATCCTAGACCACTGAAATTCCCCAAAATATTTTTGGCACGAAAAATTCATCCTACACCCCTGAAAGCTCAGAATATGTTAGCAGCCCAAAAAAGGCCTTAAAATGCATGTTAGGCCTGCAAAAATGTTGAAAACTTTGGAGGCCCAAAAAAGGGGTTTACAGGCATCCTAGACCCCCTAAAGTCCAGAAAATGTTGGTGGCCCAAAAACAGTGTCAGAGAGCTCTGAATGTCCCAAAAACATTTGCAGCCTGAAAAGGGCACTAACCCACATCCCAGACCACTGAAATTCCCAAAAATATCTTTGCCACAAAAAATGCATCCTACAACCCTGAAAGTTCAGAAAATGTTGGCAGCTCAATAAAATGACTTAAAATGCATCTTAAGCCTGCAAAAATGTTGAAAACTTTGGAGGCCCAAAAAAGGGGTTTACAGGCATCCTAGACCCCCTTAAGTTCAGAAAATGTTGGTGGGACAAAATCGGTGTCAGAGAGCTCTGAATCTCCCAAAAACATGTGCAGCCTGAAAGGGGCATTAAGCCGCATCCTAGATCACTGAAATTCCCCAAAATATTTTTGACACGAAAAATGCAACCTATACCCCTGAAGCTCAGAATATGTTAGCAGCCCAAAAAAGGCCTTAAAATGCATTTTAGGCCTGCGAAAATGTTGAAAACTTTGGAGGCCCAAAAAAGGGGTTTACAGGCATCCTAGACCCCCTAAAGTCCAGAAAATGATGGTGGCCCAAAAACAGTGTCAGAGAGCTCTGAATGTCCCAAAACGATTTGCAGCCTGAAAGGGGCATTAAGTCGCATCCTAGACCAGTGAAATTCCCCAAAATATTTTTGGCACAAAAAATGCATCCTACAACCCTGAAAGATCAGAAAATGTTGGCAGCTCAAAAAAAGGACTTAAAATCCTTCTTAGGCCTGCACAAATGTTGAAAACTTCGGAGGCCGAAAAAAGGGGTTTACATGCATCCTAGACCCCCTAAAGTCCAGAAAATGTTGGTGGGCCAAAATCTGTGTCAGAGAGCTCTGAATGTCCCAAAAACATTTGCAGCCTCAAAGGGGCATTAACCCGTATCCTAGACCACTGAAATTCCGAAAAATATTTTTGGCACGAAAAATGCATCCTACACCCCTGAAGCTCAGAATATGTTAGCAGCCCAAAAACGGCCTTAAAATGCATTTTAGGCCTGCAAAAATGTTGAAAACTTTGAAGGACCAAAAAAGGGGTTTACAGGCATCCTAGACACCCTAAAGTCCAGAAAATGTTGGTGGCCAAAAAATGGTGTCAGAGAGCCCTGAATGTCTCAAAAAGATTTGTAGCCCGAAAGGGACATTAAGTAGCATCCTAAACCACTGAAATTCCCCAAAATATTTTGGCACGAAAAATTCATCCTACACCCCTGAAAGCTCAGAATATGTTAGCAGCCCAAAAAAGGCCTCAAAATGCATTATAGGCCTGCAAAAATGTTGAAAACTTTGAAGTACCAAAAAAGGGGTTTACCGGCATCCTAGACACCCTAAAGTCCAGAAAATGTTGGTGGCCCAAAAAGAGGGTCAGAGAGCTCTGAATGTCCCAAGAGCTCTGAATGTCCCAAAAACATTTGCAGAGTGAAAGGGGCATTAACCCGCATCCTAGAACACTGAAATTCCCCAAAATATTTTTGGCATGAAAAATCCATCCTACAACGCTGAAAGTTCAGAAAATGTTGGAAGCTCAAAAAAAGGACTTAAAATGCATCTTAGGCCTGCGAAAATGTTGAAAACTTTGGAGGCCCAAAAAAGGGGTTTACAGGCATCCTAGACCCCCTAAAGTCCAGAAAATGTTGGTGCGCCAAAATCTGTGTCAGAGAGCTCTGAATGTCCCAAAAACATTTGCAGCCTGAAAGGGGCATTAACCCACATCCTAGACCACAGAAATGTCCAAAAATATTTTTGGCCAGAAAAATGCATACTACACCCCTGAAAGTTCTGAAAATGTTAGCAGCCCAAAAATGCCTTAAAATGCATCGTAGGCATGCAAAAATGTAGAAAACTTTGGAGGCCCAAAAAGGGGTTTACAGGCATCCTAGACCCCCTAAAGTCCAGAAAATGTTGGTGGCCCAAAAACAGTGTCAGAGAGCTCTGAATGTCCCAAAAACATTTGCAGCCTGAAAAGGGCACTAACCCACATCCCAGACCACTGAAATTCCCAAAAATATTTTTGCCACAAAAAATGCATCCTACAACCCTAAAAGTTCAGAAAATGGTGGCAGCTCAAAAAAAGGACTTAAAATGCATTTTAAGCCTGCAAAAATGTTGAAAACTTTGGCGGCCCAAAAAAGGGGTTTACAGGCATCCTAGACCCCCTAAAGTCCACAAAATGTTGGTGGGCCAAAATCGGTGTCAGAGAGCTCTGAATGTCCCAAAAACATTTGCAGCCTGAAAGGGGCAGTAACCCGCATCCCAGACCACTGAAATTCCCAAAAATATTTTTGGCACAAAAAATGCATCCTACACCCCTGAAAGCTCAGAATATGTTAGCAGCCCAAAAAAGGCCTTCAAATGCATTTTAGGCCTGCAAAAATGTTGAAAACTTTGGAGGCCCAAAAAAGGGGTTTACAGGCATCCTAGACCCCCTAAAGTCCAGAAAATGTTGGTGGCCCAAAAACAGTGTCAGAGAGCTGTGAATGTCCCAAAACGATTTGCAGCCTGAAAGGGGCATTAAGTCGCATCCTAGACCACTGAAATTCCCCAAAATATTTTTGGCACAAAAAATGCATCCTACACCCCTGAAAGATCAGAAAATGTTTGCAGCACAAAAAAAGGACTTAAAATGCATCTTAAGCCTGCAAAAATGTTGAAAACTTTGGAGGCCCAAAAAAGGGGTTTACAGGCATCCTAGACCCCCTAAAGTCCAGAAAATGTTGGTGGGCCAAAATCTGTGTCAGAGAGCTCTGAATGTCCCAAAAACATTTGCAGCCTCAAAGGGGCAGTAACCCGCATCCTAGACCATTGAAATTCCCAAAAATATTTTTGGCACGAAAAATGCATCCTACACCCCTGAAGCTCAGAATATGTTAGCAGCCCAAAAACGGCCTTAAAATGCATTTTAGGCCTGCAAAAATGTTGAAAACTTTGAAGGACCAAAAAAGGGGTTTACAGGCCTCCTAGACACCCTAAAGTCCAGAAAATGTTGGTGGACCAAAAACAGTGTCAGAGAACTCTGAATGTCTCAAAAAGATTTGTAGCCCGAAAAGGGCATTAAGTCGCATCCTAGACCACTGAAATTCCCAAAAATATTTTTGGCACGAAAAATTCATCCTACACCCCTGAAAGCTCAGAATATGTTAGCAGCCCAAAAAATGCCTTAAAATGCATGTTAGGCCTGTAAAAATGTTGAAAACTTTGGAGGACCGAAAAAGGGGTTTACAGGCATCCTAGACCCCCTAAAGTCCAAAAAATGTTGGTGGGCCAAAATCGGTGTCAGAGAGCTCTGAATGTCCCAAAAACATGTGCAGCCTGAAAGGGGCATTAAGCCGCATCCTAGATCACTGAAATTCCCCAAAATATTTTTGGCACGAAAAATGCAACCTATACCCCTGAAGCTCTGAATATGTTAGCAGCCCAAAAAGGCCTTAAAATGCATTTCAGGCCTGCAAAAATGTTGAAAAGTTTGGAGGCCCAAAAAAGGGGTTTACAGGCATCCTAGACCCCCTAAAGTCCAGAAAATGTTGGTGGGCCAAAATCTGTGTCAGAGAGCTCTAAATACCCCAAAAATATTTGCAGAGTCAAAGGGGCATCACCTGCATCCTAGACCACTGAAATTCCCAAAAATATTTTTGGCATAAAAACTGCATACTACACCCCTGAAAGTTCTGAAAATGTTAGCAGCCCAAAAATGCCTTAAAATGCATCTTAGGCCTGCAAAAATGTAGAAAACTTTGGAGGTGGAAAAAAGGGGTTTAGAGGCATCTAGACCCCCTAAAGTCCAGAAAATGGTTGTGGCCCAAAAATGGTGTCAGAGAGTCCTGACTGTCCCAAAAACATTTGCAGCCTGAAAGGGGCATTAACCCGCTTCCCAGACCACTGAAATTCCCAAAAATATTTTTGGCCCAAAAAATGCATCCTACAACCCTGAAAGATCAGAAAATGTTGGCAGCTCCAAAAAAGGACTTAAAATGCATCTTAAGCCTGCAAAAATGTTGAAAACTTTGGAGGCCAAAAAAGGGGGTTACAGGCATCCTAGACCCCCTAAAGTCCAGAAAATGTTGGTGGGCCAAAATCGGTGTCAGAGAGCTCTGAATGTCCCAAAAAACATGTGCAGCCTGAAAGAGACATTAAGCCGCATCCTAGATCACTGAAACTCCTCAAAATATTTTTGGCACGAAAAATGCATACTACACCCCTGAAAGTTCTGAAAATGTTAGCAGCCCAAAAACGGCCTTAAAATGCATTTTAGGCCTGCAAAAATGTTGAAAACTTTGAAGGACCAAAAAAGGCGTTTACAGGCATCCTAGACACCCTAAAGTCCAGAAAATGGTTGCTGCCCAAAAATGGTGTCAGAGAGCCCTGAATGTCCCAAAAACATTGCAGCCTGAAAGGGGCATTAACCCGCATCCTAGACCACTGAAATTCCCAAAAATATTTTTGGCACGAAAAATGCATACTACACCACTGAAAGTTCTGAAAATGTTAGCAGCCCAAAAATGCCTTAAAATGCATTTTAGGCCTGCAAAAATGTAGAAAACTTTGGAGGTGGAAAAAAGGGGTTTAGAGGCATCTAGACCCCCTAAAGTCCAGAAAATGGTTGTGGCCCAAAAATGGTGTCAGAGAGTCCTGACTGTCCCAAAAACATTTGCAGCCTGAAAGGGGCATTAACCCGCTTCCCAGACCACTGAAATTCCCAAAAATATTTTTGGCCCAAAAAATGCATCCTACAACCCTGAAAGATCAGAAAATGTTGGCAGCTCCAAAAAAGGACTTAAAATGCATCTTAAGCCTGCAAAAATGTTGAAAACTTTGGAGGCCAAAAAAGGGGTTTACAGGCATCCTAGACCCCCTAAAGTCCAGAAAATGTTGGTGGGCCAAAATCGGTGTCAGAGAGCTCTGAATGTCCCAAAACCATTTGCAGCCTGAAAAGGGCACTAACCCACATCCCAGACCACTGAAATTCCCAAAAATATTTTTGCCACAAAAAATGCATCCTACAACCCTGAAACTTCAGAAAATGTTGGCAGCTCAAAAAAAGGACTTAAAATGCATCTTAAGCCTGCAAAAATGTTGAAAACTTTGGCGGCCCAAAAAAGGGGTTTACAGGCATCCTAGACCCACTAAAGTCCAAAAAATGGTGGTGGGCCAAAATCGGTGTCAGAGAGCTCTGAATGTCCCAAAAACACGTGCAGCCTGAAACGGGCATTAAGCCGCATCCTATATCACTGAAATTCCCCAAAATATTTTTGGCACGAAAAATGCATCCTACACCCCTGAAAGCTCAGAATATGTTAGCAGCCCAAAAAAGGCCTTAAAATGCTTTTTAGGCCTGCAAAAATGTTGAAAACTTTGGAGGCCCAAAAAAGGGGTTTACAGGCATCCTAGATCCCCTAAAGTCCTGAAAATGTTGGTGGCCCAAGAACAGTGTCAGAGAGCTGTGAATGTCCCAAAACGATTTGCAGCCTGAAAGGGGCATTAAGTCGCATCCTGGACCACTGAAATTCCACAAAATATTTTTGGCACAAAAAATGCATCCTACAACCCTGAAAGATCAGAAAATGTTGGCAGCTCAAAAAAAAGGACTTAAAATGCTTCTTAGGCCTGCACAAATGTTGAAAAATTCGGAGGCCAAAAAAAGGGGTTTACAGGCATCCTAGACCCCCTAAAGTCCAGAAAATGTTGGTGGGCCAAAATCTGTGTCAGAGAGCTCTGAATGTCCCAAAAACATTTGCAGCCTCAAAGGGGCATTAACCCGCATCCTAGACCACTGAAATTCCCAAAAATATTTTTGGCACGAAAAATGCATCCTACACCCCTGAAGCTCAGAATATGTTAGCAGCCCAAAAACGGCCTTAAAATGCATTTTAGGCCTGCAAAAATGTTGAAAACTTTGAAGGACCAAAAATGGTGTTTACAGGCATCCTAGACCCCCTAAAGTCCAGAAAATGTTGGTGGCCCAAAAAGATTGTCAGAGAGCTCTGAATGTCCAAAAAACATTTGCAGAGTGAAAGGGGCATTAACCCACATCCTAGAACACTGAAATTCCCCAAAATATTTTTGGCACGAAAAATCCATCCTACAACCCTGAAAGTTCAGAAAATGTTGGAAGCTCAAAAAAAGGACTTAAAATGCATCGCAGGCATGCAAAAATGTAGAAAACTTTGGCGGCCCAAAAAGGGGTTTACAGGCATCCTAACCACCTAAAGTCCAGAAAATGTTGGGGGGCCAAAATCTGTGTCAGAGAGCTCTGAATGTCCCAAAAACACTTGCAGCCTGAAAGTGGCACTAACCCACATCCCAGACCACTGAAATTCCCAAAAATATTTTTGGCATGAAAAAAGGCATCCTACACCCCTGAAAGTTCAGAAAATGTTGGCAGCTCAAAAAAAGGACTTAAAATGCATCTTAAGCCTGCAAAAATGTTGAAAACTTTGGCGGCCCAAAAAAGGGGTTTACAGGCATCCTAGACCCCCTAAAGTCCAAAAAATGGTGGTGGGCCAAAATCGGTGTCAGAGAGCTCTGAATGTCCCAAAAACATGTGCAGCCTTAAACGGGCATGAAGCCGCATCCTATATCACTGAAATTCCCCAAAATATTTTTGGCACGAAAAATGCAACCTATACCCCTGAAGCTCCGAATATGTTAGCAGCCCAAAAAAGGCCTTAAAATGCATTTCAGGCCTGCAAAAATGTTGAAAAGTTTGGAGGCCCAAAAAAGGGGTTTACAGGCATCCTAGACCCCCTAAAGTCCAGAAAATGTTGGTGGGCCAAAATCTGTGTCAGAGAGCTCTGAATACCCCAAAAACATTTGCAGAGTGAAAGGGGCATTCACCTGCATCCTAGACCACTGAAATTCCCAAAAATATTTTTGGCACAAAAAATGCATACTACACCCCTGAAAGATCAGAAAATGTTGGCAGCTCAAAAAAGGACTTAAAATGCATCTTAAGCCTGCAAAAATGTTGAAAACTTTGGAGGTGGAAAAAAGGGGTTTACAGGCATCCTAGACCCCCTAAAGTCCAGAAAATGTTGGTGGCCCAAAAATGGTGTCAGAGAGTCCTGAATGTCCCAAAAATATTTGCAGCCTGAAAGGGGCAGTAACCCGCATCCCAGACCACTGAAATTCCCAAAAATATTTTTGGCACAAAAAATGCATACTACACCCCTGAAAGATCAGAAAATGTTGGCAGCTCAAAAAAAGGACTTAAAATGCATCTTAAGCCTGCAAAAAATGTTGAAATCTTTGGAGGCCCAAAAAAGGGGTTTACAGGCATCCTAGACCCCCTAAAGTCCAGAAAATGTTGGTGGCCCAAAAACAGTGTCAGAGAGCTCTGAATGTCCCAAAAACATTTGCAGCCTGAAAGTGGCACTAACCCACATCCCAGACCACTGAAATTCCCAAAAATATTTTTGGCATGAAAAATGCATCCTACAACCCTGAAAGATCAGAAAATGTTGGCAGCTCAAAAAAAGGACTTAAAATGCTTTTTAGGCCTGCAAAAATGTTGAAAACTTTGGAGGCCCAAAAAAGGGGTTTACAGGCATCCTAGACCCCCTAAAGTCCAGAAAATGTTGGTGGGCCAAAATCTGTGTCAGAGAGCTCTGAATGTCCCAAAAACATTTGCAGCCTCAAAGGGGCATTAACCCGCATCCTAGACCACTGAAATTCCCAAAAATATTTTTGGCACAAAAAATGCATACTACACCCTGAAAGATCAGAAAATGTTGGCAGCTCAAAAAAGGACTTAAAATGCATCTTAAGCCTGCAAAAATGTTGAAAACTTTGGAGGTGGAAAAAAGGGGTTTACAGGCATCCTAGACCCCCTAAAGTCCAGAAAATGTTGGTGGCCCAAAAATGGTGTCAGAGAGTCCTGAATGTCCCAAAAATATTTGCAGCCTGAAAGGGGCAGTAACCCGCATCCCAGACCACTGAAATTCCCAAAAATATTTTTGGCACAAAAAATGCATACTACACCCCTGAAAGATCAGAAAATGTTGGCAGCTCAAAAAAGGACTTAAAATGCATCTTAAGCCTGCAAAAATGTTGAAAACTTTGGAGGCCCAAAAAAGGGGTTTACAGGCATCCTAGACCCCCTAAAGTCCAGAAAATGTTGGTGGCCCAAAAATGGTGTCAGAGAGTCCTGAATGTCCCAAAAATATTTGCAGCCTGAAAGGGGCAGTAACCCGCATCCCAGACCACTGAAATTCCCAAAAATATTTTTGGCATGAAAAATGCATCCTACAACCCTGAAAGAGCAGAAAATGTTGGCAGCTCAAAAAAAGGACTTAAAATGCTTTTTAGGCCTGCAAAAATGTTGAAAACTTTGGAGGCCCAAAAAAGGGGGTTACAGGCATCCTAGACCCCCTAAAGTCCAGAAAATGTTGGTGGGCCAAAATCTGTGTCAGAGAGCTCTGAATGTCCCAAAAACATTTGCAGCCTCAAAGGGGCATTAACCCGCATCCTAGACCACTGAAATTCCCAAAAATATTTTTGGCACGAAAAATGCATCCTACACCCCTGAAGCTCAGAATATGTTAGCAGCCCAAAAACGGCCTTAAAATGCATGTTAGGCCTGCAAAAATGTTGAAAACTTTGAAGGACCAAAAAAGGGGTTTACAGGCATCCTAGACACCCTAAAGTCCAGAAAATGTTGGTGGCCCAAAAAGAGGGTCAGAGAGCTCTGAATGTCCCAAGAGCTCTGAATGTCCCAAAAACATTTGCAGAGTGAAAGGGGCATTAACCCGCATCCTAGAACACTGAAATTCCCCAAAATATTTTTGGCATGAAAAATCCATCCTACAACGCTGAAAGTTCAGAAAATGTTGGAAGCTCAAAAAAAGGACTTAAAATGCATCTTAGGCCTGCAAAAATGTTGAAAACTTTGGAGGCCCAAAAAAGGGGTTTACAGGCATCCTAGACCCCCTAAAGTCCAGAAAATGTTGGTGGGCCAAAATCTGTGTCAGAGAGCTCTGAATGTCCCAAAAACACTTGCAGCCTGAAAGGGGCATTAACCCACATCCTAGACCACAGAAATGTCCAAAAATATTTTTGGCCAGAAAAATGCATACTACACCCCTGAAAGTTCTGAAAATGTTAGCAGCCCAAAAATGCCTTAAAATGCATCGTAGGCATGCAAAAATGTAGAAAACTTTGGAGGCCCAAAAAGGGGTTTACAGGCATCCTAGACCCCCTAAAGTCCAGAAAATGT